>NC_080193.1:34447605-34750635 GCF_030028045.1 Hippopotamus amphibius kiboko
AACACTGACTAACACTGGGGCCCAATCAGATTCTCCCTCGTGGGGACACAGCCTTGAGGCACATCCACTTACCGTGGTTTGTCTTGTAAGTGAGGAAAGCCAAGGTGGAATGCCGAGGACCCCAATCCCCAGGGCGACTCTGCGGGAGACGCCACAGGGCCCGTGTGGGGAGGAGGGGGTGGACAGAATCGGGGAGCCCTTGCCCAGGCCTGCCCGGTGCCTCATCCCCACCCCACACCCCACGCACCGTCCCTCCACGCCCAGCCATCTTCCAGGCCAGCCCCTGGCATGGTGTTCACTCCACTGGAGAATGGATGGTGGAGATCGTGGTTCCAAAGAGCTCCCTGCCTCTAGGATGCCTTTGAGCACGTGGAGTGGAGTGAGAAGCTCCCAGGGTAGCTCCGACCTGGGTTTCAGCCTCGGGGGACCTGGAAGGGGCTCTTGGACTGAGGGTGAAACCGCGAGGGGCAGGCCGTGTCTGACGGACCAGGCTTCCCTCAGACATCCTCAGGCACCTGCACCGTGGAAGGAGCCCTGTGGAGCCCCGCGAGACAGACACCCCGACACCACCTCTGCTAATGATGGGCGTGTCTGGGCCATGGGAAATGGATCAAACGAACCTGGCACGGGACAGGGTTTGGATGCAGTCTACTTGGTAATAAACTGAGTGAAATCATTGGCATGAGTGTTTAATTCGAGAAATGAAGACCTATGAAATTCATCGCGGGGTTGGGCGGGCAGGGCTGTGTATCCCTGGAGAGGTGCCCTGTCTTGTCTGGGCGGAAGTGCACTCCAGAAACCCGGAAGTGTCGTTCTTCAACACCAATGGAAAGCTGTGTTTCTAGAAGGGGTTTTCCTTTGACTCAAGCCACCAAGAGGGACGGTATTGCATGGGTGTTTTGGTGTGTAATCACCGCTGGTCCACGGGATAGGATGATTATTCTCAGTTTCATGTCTGAAGTTCATCCCCCTGGTACCGAGGGCAAACGAGGGTGCCTGTGGCTTCTGAGAAGGGCAGTCCCTTGGATGTCCAGGGCCCCACGCTCAGGAAAGAGGGTTCTGCCAGGTCGGATGGGCCCAGTGATGGGGACGCTGGTCCCCACACTTCCCTCCAGTAGCGCTAGGAGAAAGAGCAAGCAGAGCACAGCCTATGCCTTGGTGCCAGCCAGGCCCATCTCAACCCAGGACCGCTTGCTCCCAGGGGGGTGGCCGCTGCATCTCCGACAGATCCCACTGGGTGCTGAGCCTTCCCTCGCAAAGACAAGAAGGGAGAAGGCAGTGGGTTTGGAGCGAGGCAGTATCTGAGCACCGAAGAGCCTTCACTCCTTCCTAAAATGGGCACAGAGCATCTCCTGTGCTCTCTGAGGTGGGGTAGGGGGCACTGCATGCTGGCCACCATGCTGGGCACTGCAGTCCACGGAGCGCAGTGCATCCTCATGGAGACTTGAAGTGATCACAGTCGAGTCACACATGAGAGTGGAATGCGTACGGTTGTGGAGTTAGAGGATTTCTCAGCTGAGAATTCCTGATTCCCAGGGGGACAGCATTCCAGCAGCAGGGGAGAGAGCAGTTCATTGTATCTGGCGGCAGTTTGGTTCACTTCTCCTAAAGTGCCTGGACGTCCTGTGACATCAGACATTTGGCTTCTGTCTCCCATGTTCATCCTCAAAGGAGCATGCCACCTGAACCTTACAGAAGGTAACTCAACAACACTTCGAGCTCAGGCAAAGAAACCAAACGAACAAATGAAAAACCCTAACCTCCCCACGCCCACCCCCCCACCCCCAACACCAGAAACAACAAAGAAATCCAGAGCAGTGAAAAATGCAGTGAACAGAGCAAACCAAGTGCACAAAATGGATTTGAAAGATTCACAGAAAAGAATCCTGCAGACCTATTGGGAGACGTCTACGGAGAGGGGGAGGCACAAGTACAAACTCTTTGCAGTATGGTATTGGAAAAATGTAAGTTGTGTGTTTGGGTGGTGTTGGCATTGGCATCAGGGTGGTTGGGGGTTAGGGGGTGGGGGTAGGGGTGGCGTGGTGAGCCTCTGTAGGAAAGGGAGGCATTCATACTATAACGTTGTACAAAGAAACCTGCCGACTAGTATTCCAATGATGCCTAAGTAGGAATGTGAAACTCAACGTTCATTTATAAAATCAAAGGTCCTCCCTGCACTGACGGAAGACCCTTCCCTAACGTCGTTGGGGACAGCGAAACCACCTGACTTGCAGCTCTGCCCCTCCTATCTGTCAGTAGGTTCTCATCCAGGTGGTCCCAGGACAGACACACTCCACTGGACCACGTGCAGCTTCGAAGGGGGCTGGGCGGGCTTGGGGGCAGGGTCCGTGGGGGAACTCTCCTCTCCTAGCTGACTCTTCCACTGCCTCAAGATCACATGACCTCGAGGAGTCTCACCCAAGGAACCTTACGTATCACCTTTCTCCTTTCCCTCCCCACGCCCCCACCCCCTGCACCTAAGGTTCGACCAGCACGTTGTGATTGAGCGTCCTCGTGCATTTCCCACTGAGCCGCACAGCTGTGTCTAGTCTATCTGGGGACAGAACCGAGAATCGTTTTTGACAGATGGCTATTTACATATGCCCCCACCAAGATCCCATAGAGAGGGAAAGAAAGACCAATGATTGCCCCCACGAACACAAACAATCATGCCCTGGATAAAGAAGAGGTGACGTGCCCCACGGGGCGGGCTGTGGAGCAGGGTCAGTCGGGGACCTTCCCTCTCCTAGCTGAATCTCTGACTGCCTCAAGGTCACATGACCTCAGGGAGTCTCACCCAAGGAACTTTATCTATCACTTTTTTTTTTCCACACCCTACATCAAAGGGTCAACCGGCACCTTTGCATCCTCAGGCATTTTTGACTGAGCCGGACAGCTGTGTCTAGTTTCTTCGGGGCGGGAAGCAAAGAATCATTTCTCACCGATGCCTATATACATATGCCCCCACCATCATCTCCACAGAGAGGGAAAGGAAGTATAAATATGTCCCCCACAAACACAAACAAGCATGCCCCAGATTAAGAAGATGTAAGACGCCCCCCACTCCACACACCACCTCAGCCACCCCCTCCCCCCCCACGCGTTTCCAAAACAGACAGCGGAAGACTGCTCAGCCCACCACCCCTCCCCCAAGAAAGAGGAAGGGAATCATGCGTTTGCAGCAATGACGATGGACTTGGGGGGAGGGGGGCTGGGGGGCTGGGGGCGGGAGGGCGTGATGCTGTGAGAAAGACGTCTGACAGAAAGACAAATACCGCACGACAGCGCTTCTATGTAGAATGCAAACCATGACAGCGATGTAGTGGATATATTCGCAACACAGGACAAACTGCTGGGTTAGTAGTGGGCAGACGGAAGGCAAAGGCCGTAAGAGGCACACACTTATCAGGTGTGAGATCAGCTAAAAGAATGTCCTGTATGACACCGGGACCTAGAGCCAATACTTTCTAGGAAGCATCAAGGAAATGTAAGCTTTGAGGAATTGTCAATCACTAGACTGTACACCTTCCATAATATTGTAGAGCAAGCATCGTTTCAATGAAAGAACAAAACCAAAGAGAACACAACAAAACACCAAAAACCAAAAGGTGGTGGTGGAGGGGGTGGGGGTGGGGAGGGGGGTGGGGAGAAAACAGAAGAGATGAATACAAAATCAAAGCTACAGGTGGGCTGGCTTTGGGACACGATCATCGACATGAAGGAAAAGGACATGTTTCCACACTCCTTGAATCCCTTGCTAGGACACTGAACGCAAGAAGTGGCTCTCCTAACCTATGGGAATTGAAGTGGGAAGCTCTCAAGAACATCTGTCAGGAAAGGAGTAGAGTGGAATTTTGCACCATTGGGAAAAGTGTGAAAGTGTTTGTTTAGCCCTTGGGCAGGAATCGTTTTGAGCAAGTGTGTTGCCAACTGGCTTGTGTTCCCCCCAGTACCTGTGCTCAGCTTCTAAACCCCCGCGTGCATCCCTTGGGGGCAGGCTAAGGCCAACGCATCCCCTTGGCCGGCAAGTCATTTCCATTCTGAGCACCTTTCTACGTGAGCCTCTCAGAGGTGTTTCTGGAGGTGTGTAAACAGACATCCCGGAGAAAGGTGTGCATTGTTCCCGCTGGGGATTGCGAGTGACCACGCCCTCAGGCCCTAAATCCGATCAGAAGCTTGCAGCGCATTGGTGGATTTCGTGCCCCCGGGGGTTGGGATGGGGGCGGAGTGGGTGGTGAGCCATCAAAGGGCTGGTGGGACTGGCCCAGGCTGTCACTTGCAGACCGGCCGTCTCTGGGAAGGAGGCATCCCTGCTGCAGCTGGAGCTCCGAGATGGACACTCTCGACACTCTCGTGGGCCTCGTTTGCAGAGACATGGAGGCTGCTTCTCTCGACTCGGGAGGTGAGCCTCCAGCTCAGTTCCACGTCTTTCCCAAACTCCACTCTTCCCGGCCAAGTGCCGCTGCTGTGGATGCCCGCCGGGGACCCTCTCGGCAGGAGGAACCGTGCCCGCCGGCCCAGACCGTTGGGCGCTGCCAGCGTGGTGACTTGGCGCGTGTGTCAGCAGGGCTGGCTCCCGCCCAGACACGTCTCCTGAGTTGGAGGAGACCGTCTGTGGTCGGGGCTGGGCTTTGCAATATGGGGAACACCTGCTACTTGAATGCAGCCCTGCAGTGTCTGACCCACACACCACCCCTGGGCAGCTGGCTGCTGTCCCAGCAGCACTCGATGATCTGTCCAACCCAGACCTTCTGCATGCTGTGTGCTATGCAAGCCCACATCACGCGAGCCCTCCTTCATCCTGGCGAGGTGATCCGGCCCCGCCAGGACCTGCTCACTAGCTTCCACAGGCACGAGCAGGAAGATTCCCACGAGTTTCTGATGTTCACGCTGGATGCCATGCAGCAAGCGTGCTTGCGTGCCTGTGAGCTGTTGGGCTGTCCCTCCAACGACACCACCCTCATCCGTCAGATCTTTGGTGGGTCCTGGCGATCTCAGGTCCAGTGTCTCCACTGCCTTGGGGTTTCAGACACGTTCGACCCTTATCTGGACATCACCCTGGATATCACGGCAGCTCAGAGTGTGGACCAAGCTTTGAAAGAGCTGGTGAAGCCCGAGAAGCTGGACGGTGAAAATGCCTATCGTTGCAGTGTTTGTCTCCAGAAGGTGCCTGCCACCAAGAGGTTGACTCTGCACAGCGCCTCCAAGGTCCTGATCCTTGTGCTGAAACGCTTCACACAGATCGCCGGCGACAAAATGGCTCAGAAAGTGCACTATCCCCAGTGCCTCGACTTGCAACCCTACATGTCCGAGCAGACGGCAGGCCCACTGGATTATGTGCTCTATGCAGTGCTGGTGCACTCCGGGTGGAGCTGTCACCGAGGACACTACTTTTGTTATGTCCAAGCTGGCAACGGCCAGTGGTATCACATGGACGATGCCAAGGTTACCGCCTGTGATGTGACGTCTGCCCTGAGCCAAAGCGCCTATGTCCTCTTTTATGCCCAGAAGAGTGCCTTGGAAGGAGACGGTGGGCCAGTGGCACCGGGAGGGGCACCGACGTCCCTGGGGGCTGACCCCACAGGCACTGTCGTGGCCCACAGGGGACCGGAAAGAGATGCCAGCATCAGAGCTCCTGGGTCGGAGGAGCCCCTGGAGGAAACAGGCGTTCAAGCAATCAGCTTAGAGCAGTGGAGACGCCTCCAAGAACACGACCGACCTCGGCCTGAATTCAACCTCAGGAAGGTCGAGTCTGCCCTGCCTGCCGGTGCGGTCGTGATTCACCGGTCGAAATACGCAGCTGGCATGAACCCACAACTGCCTGAACCGGGGAACTACCAGCTCAACCATCCAACCAGGGACAGCCCACCTCAGGGGCCCATCAACATCAGCAACGTCCCTTGTCTCAGCGGGAGGGCCAAAACTACCAAGAAAAAGAACAAGAAGAAGCAGGGGGCTCTGGGTGCATTGCACTAGGCTCCGGTGCACATCCCTGCAGACACGCACACACACCCACGCACCAACCCACACACCCACCCGCTCACACACTTGCTGCCCAACCTACGCTCACCTAGAGGAAATCGGGTGTGCTACACGTGGGAATAATCTACCCTTGTGGAAGGACTGTTAGTCTGCAGTGTTCATGGGACGTGCTATTCACTTGGAACTTCTTACTACTGAGCTTTCAGGCGTGGCTCTCCACTGGCATGCTACTGGGGAGGGTGGGATTGATGACTGGGTCTAAGGACTGTCTCAGCACAATCCACGTCCACGGCACTGGAACAGTCCTTTGGGGATGGGGCATCTGGTAGGTTTCCTTTGGTTTTAACCCTCCCCTCCCCACCCCCAACCCCTTCATTTGCTGCACTATTGGCTTCTTGTGAAGGACGCAGCCTGGAGGCTCCTCAGAAAGGCTCACGCCCACCCAGGTGAGGAGGAAACCTCCTGAGCCCTTCAGAGGGTCCATGACCCTCTCCTGCCTGCTGGGGTCTCCCCCTCCTGGTCCAGTCAACTGGGGATGACCCCAGCCTCCCAGGTCACCAGCCCCCACACCCCATCCCGCTGCGCATAGCTCAGCACAGCACAGACAAATACGAATATTCCCAAGACCTGGTGCAGGATTCCATGGGAGCCGGGCAAGCAGGCTCTAAGGGTGGCTGTCAATCAGAGGCCTTGTGCAAATGCCTGAAAGGAATGACCCGGCCACCCATTCATCACTTGCCCTGGAGACTTCACAAGGATACTTCTCCAAAGACACCTGGGGCTGGATTTCATTTGAAAGGGATATGTTGGAGACTCTCCAAATGCCAACCAGGAGAAACGATGCAAACCACCCACCCCCGCAGCAACACCAGCAACAACGCCAAAACCCCAACAGCAAGAGACAGACTCGGTACATCTTCTGACAGACCCGCACAGGTGAGAGTGGGATGTCAGGTACTATGGGGACCAGTGTGACAGAGGGGTCTCCACGGTGGGGAGGAGGATCCCTGCGGCAAGTGGGAGCTTGAACACGTCCTCAATTTTCCCTCTAAAGCTGACAGCGATTGCCACTGGTTCACTGATTGCGGGTGCCTGCGAGGACCACAGTGTCTTCTGGCCACAGCACAGCAAGCGCACGAGTGAGCCAGCGGAGCGAGTGAGGGGGTGAGTGCAGGAGCTGTCCCACGAAGGGCAGAGGTGGGGCTCTGTTTCCCTAGCCCTTGGGTCGAATCGTGGGAGGGCGAACCCAGAGGACCTGGGGGGATCGTCAAAGCCCAGGATCCTTCCCCAAGACCGAAGGAAGGAACGTAGACATTGGTGAGGAAGGGTTAGGGGGAGGGGGAGTGGACTGTGACCTGGAGGTGCTGTCTCTCCACCTCTGCACCAGGTGCGTGGCCATCTCCAGGCAAGGAGAGGCAACCGGAGGAGAAGCCACCAAGAGATCCATATCCTCTGCAGGTCCACATGGAGGAAGGGGCTCGTTCTACCCTTTGAGAGTCCCTGAGCGGCATAGAACGGGGCACCTCTGGGAACGTGGGCCAAAACAACTGCATCATGCCTGGGAAAGCCTGGGACAACCCCCTGGAGTGGGCCAGTGGCTCCAGGTGAAGGAAGGGGCATTCTTGGCCGAGTTCACAGCACGTCAGTGCTCCCGCTCCCCCTCCACCCGCCCCTCCCCCTCCCCCTCATCCCTTTATCCCCTGAAGCAAACACTGACTAACACTGGGGCCCAATCAGATTCTCCCTCGTGGGGACACAGCCTTGAGGCACATCCACTTACCGTGGTTTGTCTTGTAAGTGAGGAAAGCCAAGGTGGAATGCCGAGGACCCCAATCCCCAGGGCGACTCTGCGGGAGACGCCACAGGGCCCGTGTGGGGAGGAGGGGGTGGACAGAATCGGGGAGCCCTTGCCCAGGCCTGCCCGGTGCCTCATCCCCACCCCACACCCCACGCACCGTCCCTCCACGCCCAGCCATCTTCCAGGCCAGCCCCTGGCATGGTGTTCACTCCACTGGAGAATGGATGGTGGAGATCGTGGTTCCAAAGAGCTCCCTGCCTCTAGGATGCCTTTGAGCACGTGGAGTGGAGTGAGAAGCTCCCAGGGTAGCTCCGACCTGGGTTTCAGCCTCGGGGGACCTGGAAGGGGCTCTTGGACTGAGGGTGAAACCGCGAGGGGCAGGCCGTGTCTGACGGACCAGGCTTCCCTCAGACATCCTCAGGCACCTGCACCGTGGAAGGAGCCCTGTGGAGCCCCGCGAGACAGACACCCCGACACCACCTCTGCTAATGATGGGCGTGTCTGGGCCATGGGAAATGGATCAAACGAACCTGGCACGGGACAGGGTTTGGATGCAGTCTACTTGGTAATAAACTGAGTGAAATCATTGGCATGAGTGTTTAATTCGAGAAATGAAGACCTATGAAATTCATCGCGGGGTTGGGGGGGCAGGGCTGTGTATCTCTGGAGAGGTGCCCTGTCTTGTCTGGGCGGAAGTGCACTGCAGAAACCCGGAAGTGTCGTTCTTCAACACCAATGGAAAGCTGTGTTTCTAGAAGGGGTTTTCCTTTGACTCAAGCCACCAAGAGGGACGGTATTGCATGGGTGTTTTGGTGTGTAATCACCGCTGGTCCACGGGATAGGATGATTATTCTCAGTTTCATGTCTGAAGTTCATCCCCCTGGTACCGAGGGCAAACGAGGGTGCCTGTGGCTTCTGAGAAGGGCAGTCCCTTGGATGTCCAGGGCCCCACGCTCAGGAAAGAGGGTTCTGCCAGGTCGGATGGGCCCAGTGATGGGGACGCTGGTCCCCACACTTCCCTCCAGTAGCGCTAGGAGAAAGAGCAAGCAGAGCACAGCCTATGCCTTGGTGCCAGCCAGGCCCATCTCAACCCAGGACCGCTTGCTCCCAGGGGGGTGGCCGCTGCATCTCCGACAGATCCCACTGGGTGCTGAGCCTTCCCTCGCAAAGACAAGAAGGGAGAAGGCAGTGGGTTTGGAGCGAGGCAGTATCTGAGCACCGAAGAGCCTTCACTCCTTCCTAAAATGGGCACAGAGCATCTCCTGTGCTCTCTGAGGTGGGGTAGGGGGCACTGCATGCTGGCCACCATGCTGGGCACTGCAGTCCACGGAGCGCAGTGCATCCTCATGGAGACTTGAAGTGATCACAGTCGAGTCACACATGAGAGTGGAATGCGTACGGTTGTGGAGTTAGAGGATTTCTCAGCTGAGAATTCCTGATTCCCAGGGGGACAGCATTCCAGCAGCAGGGGAGAGAGCAGTTCATTGTATCTGGCGGCAGTTTGGTTCACTTCTCCTAAAGTGCCTGGACGTCCTGTGACATCAGACATTTGGCTTCTGTCTCCCATGTTCATCCTCAAAGGAGCATGCCACCTGAACCTTACAGAAGGTAACTCAACAACACTTCGAGCTCAGGCAAAGAAACCAAACGAACAAATGAAAAACCCTAACCTCCCCACGCCCACCCCCCCACCCCCAACACCAGAAACAACAAAGAAATCCAGAGCAGTGAAAAATGCAGTGAACAGAGCAAACCAAGTGCACAAAATGGATTTGAAAGATTCACAGAAAAGAATCCTGCAGACCTATTGGGAGACGTCTACGGAGAGGGGGAGGCACAAGTACAAACTCTTTGCAGTATGGTATTGGAAAAATGTAAGTTGTGTGTTTGGGTGGTGTTGGCATTGGCATCAGGGTGGTTGGGGGTTAGGGGGTGGGGGTAGGGGTGGCGTGGTGAGCCTCTGTAGGAAAGGGAGGCATTCATACTATAACGTTGTACAAAGAAACCTGCCGACTAGTATTCCAATGATGCCTAAGTAGGAATGTGAAACTCAACGTTCATTTATAAAATCAAAGGTCCTCCCTGCACTGACGGAAGACCCTTCCCTAACGTCGTTGGGGACAGCGAAACCACCTGACTTGCAGCTCTGCCCCTCCTATCTGTCAGTAGGTTCTCATCCAGGTGGTCCCAGGACAGACACACTCCACTGGACCACGTGCAGCTTCGAAGGGGGCTGGGCGGGCTTGGGGGCAGGGTCCGTGGGGGAACTCTCCTCTCCTAGCTGACTCTTCCACTGCCTCAAGATCACATGACCTCGAGGAGTCTCACCCAAGGAACCTTACGTATCACCTTTCTCCTTTCCCTCCCCACGCCCCCACCCCCTGCACCTAAGGTTCGACCAGCACGTTGTGATTGAGCGTCCTCGTGCATTTCCCACTGAGCCGCACAGCTGTGTCTAGTCTATCTGGGGACAGAACCGAGAATCGTTTTTGACAGATGGCTATTTACATATGCCCCCACCAAGATCCCATAGAGAGGGAAAGAAAGACCAATGATTGCCCCCACGAACACAAACAATCATGCCCTGGATAAAGAAGAGGTGACGTGCCCCACGGGGCGGGCTGTGGAGCAGGGTCAGTCGGGGACCTTCCCTCTCCTAGCTGAATCTCTGACTGCCTCAAGGTCACATGACCTCAGGGAGTCTCACCCAAGGAACTTTATCTATCACTTTTTTTTTTCCACACCCTACATCAAAGGGTCAACCGGCACCTTTGCATCCTCAGGCATTTTTGACTGAGCCGGACAGCTGTGTCTAGTTTCTTCGGGGCGGGAAGCAAAGAATCATTTCTCACCGATGCCTATATACATATGCCCCCACCATCATCTCCACAGAGAGGGAAAGGAAGTATAAATATGTCCCCCACAAACACAAACAAGCATGCCCCGGATTAAGAAGATGTAAGACGCCCCCCACTCCACACACCACCTCAGCCACCCCCTCCCCCAACCGCCCGTTTCCAAAACAGACAGCGGAAGACTGCTCAGCCCACCACCCCTCCCCCAAGAAAGAGGAAGGGAATCATGCGTTTGGAGCAATGACGATGGACTTGGGGGGAGGGGGGCTGGGGGGCTGGGGGCGGGAGGGCGTGATGCTGTGAGAAAGACGTCTGACAGAAAGACAAATACCGCACGACAGCGCTTCTATGTAGAATGCAAACCATGACAGCGATGTAGTGGATATATTCGCAACACAGGACAAACTGCTGGGTTACCAGTGGGCAGACGGAAGGCGAGGGGCGTAAGAGGCACACACTTATCAGGTGTGAGATCAGCTAAAAGAATGTCCTGTATGACACCGGGACCTAGAGCCAATACTTTCTAGGAAGCATCAAGGAAATGTAAGCTTTGAGGAATTGTCAATCACTAGACTGTACACCTTCCATAATATTGTAGAGCAAGCATCGTTTCAATGAAAGAACAAAACCAAAGAGAACACAACAAAACACCAAAAACCAAAAGGTGGTGGTGGAGGGGGTGGGGGTGGGGAGGGGGGTGGGGAGAAAACAGAAGAGATGAATACAAAATCAAAGCTACAGGTGGGCTGGCTTTGGGACACGATCATCGACATGAAGGAAAAGGACATGTTTCCACACTCCTTGAATCCCTTGCTAGGACACTGAACGCAAGAAGTGGCTCTCCTAACCTATGGGAATTGAAGTGGGAAGCTCTCAAGAACATCTGTCAGGAAAGGAGTAGAGTGGAATTTTGCACCATTGGGAAAAGTGTGAAAGTGTTTGTTTAGCCCTTGGGCAGGAATCGTTTTGAGCAAGTGTGTTGCCAACTGGCTTGTGTTCCCCCCAGTACCTGTGCTCAGCTTCTAAACCCCCGCGTGCATCCCTTGGGGGCAGGCTAAGGCCAACGCATCCCCTTGGCCCGCAAGTCATTTCCATTCTGAGCACCTTTCTACGTGAGCCTCTCAGAGGTGTTTCTGGAGGTGTGTAAACAGACTTCCCGGAGAAAGGTGTGCATTGTTCCCACTGGGGATTGCGAGTGACCACGCCCTCAGGCCCTAAATCCGATCAGAAGCTTGCAGCGCATTGGTGGATTTCGTGCCCCCGGGGGTTGGGATGGGGGCGGAGTGGGTGGTGAGCCATCAAAGGGCTGGTGGGACTGGCCCAGGCTGTCACTTGCAGACAGGCCATGTCCGGGAAGGAGGCATCCCTGCTGCAGCTGGAGCTCCGAGATGGACACTCTCAACACTCTCGTGGGCCTCGTTTGCAGAGACATGGAGGCTGCTTCTCTCGACTCGTTAGGTGAGCCTCCACCTCAGTTCCACGTCTTTCCCAAACTCCACTCTTCCTGGCCAAGTGCCGCTGCTGTGGATGCCCGCCGGGGACCCTCTCGGCAGGAGGAACCGTGCCCGCCGGCCCAGACCGTTGGGCGCTGCCAGCGTGGTGACTTGGCGCGTGTGTCAGCAGGGCTGGCTCCCGCCCAGACACGTCTCCTGAGTTGGAGGAGACCGTCTGTGGTCGGGGCTGGGCTTTGCAATATGGGGAACACCTGCTACTTGAATGCAGCCCTGCAGTGTCTGACCCACACACCACCCCTGGCCAGCTGGCTGCTGTCCCAGCAGCACTCGACGATCTGTCCAACTCAGACCTTCTGCATGCTGTGTGCTATGCAAGCCCACATCACGCGGGCCCTCCTTCATCCTGGCGAGGTGATCCGGCCCCGCCAGGACCTGCTCACTAGCTTCCACAGGCACGAGCAGGAAGATTCCCACGAGTTTCTGATGTTCACGCTGGATGCCATGCAGCAAGCGTGCTTGCGTGACTGTGAGCTGTTGGGCTGTCCCTCCAACAACACCACCCTCATCCGTCAGATCTTTGGTGGGTCCTGGCGATCTCAGGTCCAGTGTCTCCACTGCCTTGGGGTTTCAGACACGTTCGACCCTTATCTGGACATCACCCTGGATATCACGGCAGCTCAGAGTGTGGACCAAGCTTTGAAAGAGCTGGTGAAGCCCGAGAAGCTGGACGGTGAAAATGCCTATCGTTGCAGTGTTTGTCTCCAGAAGGTGCCTGCCACCAAGAGGTTGACTCTGCACAGCGCCTCCAAGGTCCTGATCCTTGTGCTGAAACGCTTCACACAGATCGCCGGCGACAAAATGGCTCAGAAAGTGCACTATCCCCAGTGCCTCGACTTGCAACCCTACATGTCCGAGCAGACGGCAGGCCCACTGGATTATGTGCTCTATGCAGTGCTGGTGCACTCCGGGTGGAGCTGTCACCGAGGACACTACTTTTGTTATGTCCAAGCTGGCAACGGCCAGTGGTATCACATGGACGATGCCAAGGTTACCGCCTGTGACGTGACGTCTGCCCTGAGCCAAAGCGCCTATGTCCTCTTTTATGCCCAGAAGAGTGCCTTGGAAGGAGACGGTGGGCCAGTGGCACCGAGAGGGGCACCGACGTCCCTGGGGGCTGACCCCACAGGCACTGTCATGGCCCACAGGGGACCGGAAAGAGATGCCAGCATCAGAGCTCCTGGGTCGGAGGAGCCCCTGGAGGAAACAGGCGTTCAAGCAATCAGCTTAGAGCAGTGGAGACGCCTCCAAGAACACGACCGACCTCGGCCTGAATTCAACCTCAGGAAGGTCGAGTCTGCCCTGCCTGCCGGTGCGGTCGTGATTCACCGGTCGAAATACGCAGCTGGCATGAACCCACAACTGCCTGAACCGGGGAACTACCAGCTCAACCATCCAACCAGGGACAGCCCACCTCAGGGGCCCATCAACATCAGCAACGTCCCTTGTCTCAGCGGGAGGGCCAAAACTACCAAGAAAAAGAACAAGAAGAAGCAGGGGGCTCTGGGTGCATTGCACTAGGCTCCGGTGCACATCCCTGCAGACACGCACACACACCCACGCACCAACCCACACACCCACCCGCTCACACACTTGCTGCCCAACCTACGCTCACCTAGAGGAAATCGGGTGTGCTACACGTGGGAATAATCTACCCTTGTGGAAGGACTGTTAGTCTGCAGTGTTCATGGGACGTGCTATTCACTTGGAACTTCTTACTACTGAGCTTTCAGGCGTGGCTCTCCACTGGCATGCTACTGGGGAGGGTGGGATTGATGACTGGGTCTAAGGACTGTCTCAGCACAATCCACGTCCACGGCACTGGAACAGTCCTTTGGGGATGGGGCGTCTGGTAGGTTTCCTTTGGTTTTAACCCTCCCCTCCCCACCCCCAACCCCTTCATTTGCTGCACTATTGGCTTCTTGTGAAGGACGCAGCCTGGAGGCTCCTCAGAAAGGCTCACGCCCACCCAGGTGAGGAGGAAACCTCCTGAGCCCTTCAGAGGGTCCATGACCCTCTCCTGCCTGCTGGGGTCTCCCCCTCCTGGTCCAGTCAACTGGGGATGACCCCAGCCTCCCAGGTCACCAGCCCCCACACCCCATCCCGCTGCGCATAGCTCAGCACAGCACAGACAAATACGAATATTCCCAAGACCTGGTGCAGGATTCCATGGGAGCCGGGCAAGCAGGCTCTAAGGGTGGCTGTCAATCGGAGGCCTTGTGCAAATGCCTGAAAGGAATGACCCGGCCACCCATTCATCACTTGCCCTGGAGACTTCACAAGGATACTTCTCCAAAGACACCTGGGGCTGGATTTCATTTGAAAGGGATATGTTGGAGACTCTCCAAATGCCAACCAGGAGAAATGATGCAAACCACCCACCCCCGCAGCAACACCAGCAACAACGCCAAAACCCCAACAGCAAGAGACAGACTCGGTACATCTTCTGACAGACCCGCACAGGTGAGAGTGGGATGTCAGGTACTATGGGGACCAGTGTGACAGAGGGGTCTCCACGGTGGGGAGGAGGATCCCTGCGGCAAGTGGGAGCTTGAACACGTCCTCAATTTTCCCTCTAAAGCTGACAGCGATTGCCACTGGTTCACTGATTGCAGGTGCCTGCGAGGACCACAGTGTCTTCTGGCCACAGCACAGCAAGCGCACGAGTGAGCCAGTGGAGCGAGTGAGGGGGTGAGTGCAGGAGCTGTCCCACGAAGGGCAGAGGTGGGGCTCTGTTTCCCTAGCCCTTGGGTCGAATCGTGGGAGGGCGAACCCAGAGGACCTGGGGGGATCGTCAAAGCCCAGGATCCTTCCCCAAGACCGAAGGAAGGAACATAGACATTGGTGAGGAAGGGTTAGGGGGAGGGGGAGTGGACTGTGACCTGGAGGTGCTGTCTCTCCACCTCTGCACCAGGTGCGTGGCCATCTCCAGGCAAGGAGAGGCAACCGGAGGAGAAGCCACCAAGAGATCCGTATCCTGTGCAGGTCCACATGGAGGAAGGGGCTCGTTCTACCCTTTGAGAGTCCCTGAGCGGCATAGAACGGGGCACCTCTGGGAACGTGGGCCAAAACAACTGCATCATGCCTGGGAAAGCCTGGGACAACCCCCTGGAGTGGGCCAGTGGCTCCAGGTGAAGGAAGGGGCATTCTTGGCCGAGTTCACAGCACGTCAGTGCTCCCGCTCCCCCTCCTCCCGCCCCTCCCCCTCCCCCTCATCCCTTTATCCCCTGAAGCAAACACTGACTAACACTGGGGCCCAATCAGATTCTCCCTCGTGGGGACACAGCCTTGAGGCACATCCACTTACCATGGTTTGTCTTGTAAGTGAGGAAAGCCAAGGTGGAATGCCGAGGACCCCAATCCCCAGGGCGACTCTGCGGGAGATGCCACAGGGCCCGTGTGGGGAGGAGGGGGTGGACAGAATCGGGGAGCCCTTGCTCAGGCCTGCCCAGTGCCTCATCCCCACCCCACACCCCACGCACCGTCCCTCCACGCCCAGCCATCTTCCAGGCCAGCCCCTGGCATGGTGTTCACTCCACTGGAGAATGGATGGTGGAGATCGTGGTTCCAAAGAGCTCCCTGCCTCTAGGATGCCTTTGAGCACGTGGAGTGGAGTGAGAAGCTCCCAGGGTAGCTCCGACCTGGGTTTCAGCCTCAGGGGACCTGGAAGGGGCTCTTGGACTGAGGGTGAAACCGCGAGGGGCAGGCCGTGTCTGACGGACCAGGCTTCCCTCAGACATCCTCAGGCACCTGCACCGTGGAAGGAGCCCTGTGGAGCCCCGCGAGACAGACACCCCGACACCACCTCTGCTAATGATGGGCGTGTCTGGGCCATGGGAAATGGATCAAACGAACCTGGCACGGGACAGGGTTTGGATGCAGTCTACTTGGTAATAAACTGAGTGAAATCATTGGCATGAGTGTTTAATTCGAGAAATGAAGACCTATGAAATTCATCGCGGGGTTGGGGGGGCAGGGCTGTGTATCTCTGGAGAGGTGCCCTGTCTTGTCTGGGCGGAAGTGCACTCCAGAAACCCGGAAGTGTCGTTCTTCAACACCAATGGAAAGCTGTGTTTCTAGAAGGGGTTTTCCTTTGACTCAAGCCACCAAGAGGGACGGTATTGCATGGGTGTTTTGGTGTGTAATCACCGCTGGTCCACGGGATAGGATGATTATTCTCAGTTTCATGTCTGAAGTTCATCCCCCTGGTACCGAGGGCAAACGAGGGTGCCTGTGGCTTCTGAGAAGGGCAGTCCCTTGGATGTCCAGGGCCCCACGCTCAGGAAAGAGGGTTCTGCCAGGTCGGATGGGCCCAGTGATGGGGACGCTGGTCCCCACACTTCCCTCCAGTAGCGCTAGGAGAAAGAGCAAGCAGAGCACAGCCTATGCCTTGGTGCCAGCCAGGCCCATCTCAACCCAGGACCGCTTGCTCCCAGGGGGGTGGCCGCTGCATCTCCGACAGATCCCACTGGGTGCTGAGCCTTCCCTCGCAAAGACAAGAAGGGAGAAGGCAGTGGGTTTGGAGCGAGGCAGTATCTGAGCACCGAAGAGCCTTCACTCCTTCCTAAAATGGGCACAGAGCATCTCCTGTGCTCTCTGAGGTGGGGTAGGGGGCACTGCATGCTGGCCACCATGCTGGGCACTGCAGTCCACGGAGCGCAGTGCATCCTCATGGAGACTTGAAGTGATCACAGTCGAGTCACACATGAGAGTGGAATGCGTACGGTTGTGGAGTTAGAGGATTTCTCAGCTGAGAATTCCTGATTCCCAGGGGGACAGCATTCCAGCAGCAGGGGAGAGAGCAGTTCATTGTATCTGGCGGCAGTTTGGTTCACTTCTCCTAAAGTGCCTGGACGTCCTGTGACATCAGACATTTGGCTTCTGTCTCCCATGTTCATCCTCAAAGGAGCATGCCACCTGAACCTTACAGAAGGTAACTCAACAACACTTCGAGCTCAGGCAAAGAAACCAAACGAACAAATGAAAAACCCTAACCTCCCCACGCCCACCCCCCCACCCCCAACACCAGAAACAACAAAGAAATCCAGAGCAGTGAAAAATGCAGTGAACAGAGCAAACCAAGTGCACAAAATGGATTTGAAAGATTCACAGAAAAGAATCCTGCAGACCTATTGGGAGACGTCTACGGAGAGGGGGAGGCACAAGTACAAACTCTTTGCAGTATGGTATTGGAAAAATGTAAGTTGTGTGTTTGGGTGGTGTTGGCATTGGCATCAGGGTGGTTGGGGGTTAGGGGGTGGGGGTAGGGGTGGCGTGGTGAGCCTCTGTAGGAAAGGGAGGCATTCATACTATAACGTTGTACAAAGAAACCTGCCGACTAGTATTCCAATGATGCCTAAGTAGGAATGTGAAACTCAACGTTCATTTATAAAATCAAAGGTCCTCCCTGCACTGACGGAAGACCCTTCCCTAACGTCGTTGGGGACAGCGAAACCACCTGACTTGCAGCTCTGCCCCTCCTATCTGTCAGTAGGTTCTCATCCAGGTGGTCCCAGGACAGACACACTCCACTGGACCACGTGCAGCTTCGAAGGGGGCTGGGCGGGCTTGGGGGCAGGGTCCGTGGGGGAACTCTCCTCTCCTAGCTGACTCTTCCACTGCCTCAAGATCACATGACCTCGAGGAGTCTCACCCAAGGAACCTTACGTATCACCTTTCTCCTTTCCCTCCCCACGCCCCCACCCCCTGCACCTAAGGTTCGACCAGCACGTTGTGATTGAGCGTCCTCGTGCATTTCCCACTGAGCCGCACAGCTGTGTCTAGTCTATCTGGGGACAGAACCGAGAATCGTTTTTGACAGATGGCTATTTACATATGCCCCCACCAAGATCCCATAGAGAGGGAAAGAAAGACCAATGATTGCCCCCACGAACACAAACAATCATGCCCTGGATAAAGAAGAGGTGACGTGCCCCACGGGGCGGGCTGTGGAGCAGGGTCAGTCGGGGACCTTCCCTCTCCTAGCTGAATCTCTGACTGCCTCAAGGTCACATGACCTCAGGGAGTCTCACCCAAGGAACTTTATCTATCACTTTTTTTTTTCCACACCCTACATCAAAGGGTCAACCGGCACCTTTGCATCCTCAGGCATTTTTGACTGAGCCGGACAGCTGTGTCTAGTTTCTTCGGGGCGGGAAGCAAAGAATCATTTCTCACCGATGCCTATATACATATGCCCCCACCATCATCTCCACAGAGAGGGAAAGGAAGTATAAATATGTCCCCCACAAACACAAACAAGCATGCCCCGGATTAAGAAGATGTAAGACGCCCCCCACTCCACACACCACCTCAGCCACCCCCTCCCCCAACCGCCCGTTTCCAAAACAGACAGCGGAAGACTGCTCAGCCCACCACCCCTCCCCCAAGAAAGAGGAAGGGAATCATGCGTTTGGAGCAATGACGATGGACTTGGGGGGAGGGGGGCTGGGGGGCTGGGGGCGGGAGGGCGTGATGCTGTGAGAAAGACGTCTGACAGAAAGACAAATACCGCACGACAGCGCTTCTATGTAGAATGCAAACCATGACAGCGATGTAGTGGATATATTCGCAACACAGGACAAACTGCTGGGTTACCAGTGGGCAGACGGAAGGCGAGGGGCGTAAGAGGCACACACTTATCAGGTGTGAGATCAGCTAAAAGAATGTCCTGTATGACACCGGGACCTAGAGCCAATACTTTCTAGGAAGCATCAAGGAAATGTAAGCTTTGAGGAATTGTCAATCACTAGACTGTACACCTTCCATAATATTGTAGAGCAAGCATCGTTTCAATGAAAGAACAAAACCAAAGAGAACACAACAAAACACCAAAAACCAAAAGGTGGTGGTGGAGGGGGTGGGGGTGGGGAGGGGGGTGGGGAGAAAACAGAAGAGATGAATACAAAATCAAAGCTACAGGTGGGCTGGCTTTGGGACACGATCATCGACATGAAGGAAAAGGACATGTTTCCACACTCCTTGAATCCCTTGCTAGGACACTGAACGCAAGAAGTGGCTCTCCTAACCTATGGGAATTGAAGTGGGAAGCTCTCAAGAACATCTGTCAGGAAAGGAGTAGAGTGGAATTTTGCACCATTGGGAAAAGTGTGAAAGTGTTTGTTTAGCCCTTGGGCAGGAATCGTTTTGAGCAAGTGTGTTGCCAACTGGCTTGTGTTCCCCCCAGTACCTGTGCTCAGCTTCTAAACCCCCGCGTGCATCCCTTGGGGGCAGGCTAAGGCCAACGCATCCCCTTGGCCCGCAAGTCATTTCCATTCTGAGCACCTTTCTACGTGAGCCTCTCAGAGGTGTTTCTGGAGGTGTGTAAACAGACTTCCCGGAGAAAGGTGTGCATTGTTCCCACTGGGGATTGCGAGTGACCACGCCCTCAGGCCCTAAATCCGATCAGAAGCT
Organism: Hippopotamus amphibius kiboko; assembly: GCF_030028045.1. NCBI lineage: Eukaryota > Metazoa > Chordata > Mammalia > Artiodactyla > Hippopotamidae > Hippopotamus > Hippopotamus amphibius. The sequence continues at coordinate 34,467,165 of NC_080193.1, forward strand.
TGCAGTGCATTGGTGGATTTCGTGCCCCTGGGGGTTGGGATGGGGGCGGAGTGGGTGGTGAGCCATCAAAGGGCTGGTGGGACTGGCCCAGGCTGTCACTTGCAGACCGGCCGTCTCTGGGAAGGAGGCATCCCTGCTGCAGCTGGAGCTCCGAGATGGACACTCTCGACACTCTCGTGGGCCTCATTTGCAGAGACATGGAGGCTGCTTCTCTCGACTCGGGAGGTGAGCCTCCACCTCAGTTCCACGTCTTTCCCAAACTCCACTCTTCCCGGCCAAGTGCCGCTGCTGTGGATGCCCGCCGGGGACCCTCTCGGCAGGAGGAACCGTGCCCGCCGGCCCAGACCGTTGGGCGCTGCCAGCGTGGTGACTTGGCGCGTGTGTCAGCAGGGCTGGCTCCCGCCCAGACACGTCTCCTGAGTTGGAGGAGACCGTCTGTGGTCGGGGCTGGGCTTTGCAATATGGGGAACACCTGCTACTTGAATGCAGCCCTGCAGTGTCTGACCCACACACCACCCCTGGCCAGCTGGCTGCTGTCCCAGCAGCACTCGACGATCTGTCCAACCCAGACCTTCTGCATGCTGTGTGCTATGCAAGCCCACATCACGCGAGCCCTCCTTCATCCTGGCGAGGTGATCCGGCCCCGCCAGGACCTGCTCACTAGCTTCCACAGGCACGAGCAGGAAGATTCCCACGAGTTTCTGATGTTCACGCTGGATGCCATGCAGCAAGCGTGCTTGCGTGCCTGTGAGCTGTTGGGCTGTCCCTCCAACAACACCACCCTCATCCGTCAGATCTTTGGTGGGTCCTGGTGATCTCAGGTCCAGTGTCTCCACTGCCTTGGGGTTTCAGACACGTTCGACCCTTATCTGGACATCACCCTGGATATCACGGCAGCTCAGAGTGTGGACCAAGCTTTGAAAGAGCTGGTGAAGCCCGAGAAGCTGGATGGTGAAAATGCCTATCGTTGCAGTGTTTGTCTCCAGAAGGTGCCTGCCACCAAGAGGTTGACTCTGCACAGCGCCTCCAAGGTCCTGATCCTTGTGCTGAAACGCTTCACACAGATCGCCGGCGACAAAATGGCTCAGAAAGTGCACTATCCCCAGTGCCTCGACTTGCAACCCTACATGTCCGAGCAGACGGCAGGCCCACTGGATTATGTGCTCTATGCAGTGCTGGTGCACTCCGGGTGGAGCTGTCACCGAGGACACTACTTTTGTTATGTCCAAGCTGGCAACGGCCAGTGGTATCACATGGACGATGCCAAGGTTACCGCCTGTGACGTGACGTCTGCCCTGAGCCAAAGCGCCTATGTCCTCTTTTATGCCCAGAAGAGTGCCTTGGAAGGAGACGGTGGGCCAGTGGCACCGGGAGGGGCACCGACGTCCCTGGGGGCTGACCCCACAGGCACTGTCGTGGCCCACAGGGGACCGGAAAGAGATGCCAGCATCAGAGCTCCTGGGTCGGAGGAGCCCCTGGAGGAAACAGGCGTTCAAGCAATCACCTTAGAGCAGTGGAGACGCCTCCAAGAACACGACCGACCTCGGCCTGAATTCAACCTCAGGAAGGTCGAGTCTGCCCTGCCTGCCGGTGCGGTCGTGATTCACCGGTCGAAATACGCAGCTGGCATGAACCCACAACTGCCTGAACCGGGGAACTACCAGCTCAACCATCCAACCAGGGACAGCCCACCTCAGGGGCCCATCAACATCAGCAACGTCCCTTGTCTCAGCGGGAGGGCCAAAACTACCAAGAAAAAGAACAAGAAGAAGCAGGGGGCTCTGGGTGCATTGCACTAGGCTCCGGTGCACATCCCTGCAGACACGCACACACACCCACGCACCAACCCACACACCCACCCGCTCACACACTTGCTGCCCAACCTACGCTCACCTAGAGGAAATCGGGTGTGCTACACGTGGGAATAATCTACCCTTGTGGAAGGACTGTTAGTCTGCAGTGTTCATGGGATGTGCTATTCACTTGGAACTTCTTACTACTGAGCTTTCAGGCGTGGCTCTCCACTGGCATGCTACTGGGGAGGGTGGGATTGATGACTGGGTCTAAGGACTGTCTCAGCACAATCCACGTCCACGGCACTGGAACAGTCCTTTGGGGATGGGGCGTCTGGTAGGTTTCCTTTGGTTTTAACCCTCCCCTCCCCACCCCCAACCCCTTCATTTGCTGCACTATTGGCTTCTTGTGAAGGACGCAGCCTGGAGGCTCCTCAGAAAGGCTCACGCCCACCCAGGTGAGGAGGAAACCTCCTGAGCCCTTCAGAGGGTCCATGACCCTCTCCTGCCTGCTGGGGTCTCCCCCTCCTGGTCCAGTCAACTGGGGATGACCCCAGCCTCCCAGGTCACCAGCCCCCACACCCCATCCCGCTGCGCATAGCTCAGCACAGCACAGACAAATACGAATATTCCCAAGACCTGGTGCAGGATTCCATGGGAGCCAGGCAAGCAGGCTCTAAGGGTGGCTGTCAATCGGAGGCCTTGTGCAAATGCCTGAAAGGAATGACCCGGCCACCCATTCATCACTTGCCCTGGAGACTTCACAAGGATACTTCTCCAAAGACACCTGGGGCTGGATTTCATTTGAAAGGGATATGTTGGAGACTCTCCAAATGCCAACCAGGAGAAATGATGCAAACCACCCACCCCCGCAGCAACACCAGCAACAACGCCAAAACCCCAACAGCAAGAGACAGACTTGGTACATCTTCTGACAGACCCGCACAGGTGAGAGTGGGATGTCAGGTACTATGGGGACCAGTGTGACAGAGGGGTCTCCACGGTGGGGAGGAGGATCCCTGCGGCAAGTGGGAGCTTGAACACGTCCTCAATTTTCCCTCTAAAGCTGACAGCGATTGCCACTGGTTCACTGATTGCAGGTGCCTGCGAGGACCACAGTGTCTTCTGGCCACAGCACAGCAAGCGCACGAGTGAGCCAGTGGAGCGAGTGAGGGGGTGAGTGCAGGAGCTGTCCCACGAAGGGCAGAGGTGGGGCTCTGTTTCCCTAGCCCTTGGGTCGAATCGTGGGAGGGCGAACCCAGAGGACCTGGGGGGATCGTCAAAGCCCAGGATCCTTCCCCAAGACCGAAGGAAGGAACATAGACATTGGTGAGGAAGGGTTAGGGGGAGGGGGAGTGGACTGTGACCTGGAGGTGCTGTCTCTCCACCTCTGCACCAGGTGCGTGGCCATCTCCAGGCAAGGAGAGGCAACCAGAAGAGAAGCCACCAAGAGATCCGTATCCTGTGCAGGTCCACATGGAGGAAGGGGCTCGTTCTACCCTTTGAGAGTCCCTGAGCGGCATAGAACGGGGCACCTCTGGGAACGTGGGCCAAAACAACTGCATCATGCCTGGGAAAGCCTGGGACAACCCCCTGGAGTGGGCCAGTGGCTCCAGGTGAAGGAAGGGGCATTCTTGGCCGAGTTCACAGCACGTCAGTGCTCCCGCTCCCCCTCCTCCCGCCCCTCCCCCTCCCCCTCATCCCTTTATCCCCTGAAGCAAACACTGACTAACACTGGGGCCCAATCAGATTCTCCCTCGTGGGGACACAGCCTTGAGGCACATCCACTTACCATGGTTTGTCTTGTAAGTGAGGAAAGCCAAGGTGGAATGCCGAGGACCCCAATCCCCAGGGCGACTCTGCGGGAGATGTCACAGGGCCCGTGAGGGGAGGAGGGGGTGGACAGAATCGGGGAGCCCTTGCTCAGGCCTGCCCAGTGCCTCATCCCCACCCCACACCCCACGCACCGTCCCTCCACGCCCAGCCATCTTCCAGGCCAGCCCCTGGCATGGTGTTCACTCCACTGGAGAATGGATGGTGGAGATCGTGGTTCCAAAGAGCTCCCTGCCTCTAGGATGCCTTTGAGCACGTGGAGTGGAGTGAGAAGCTCCCAGGGTAGCTCCGACCTGGGTTTCAGCCTCAGGGGACCTGGAAGGGGCTCTTGGACTGAGGGTGAAACTGCGAGGGGCAGGCCGTGTCTGACGGACCAGGCTTCCCTCAGACATCCTCAGGCACCTGCACCGTGGAAGGAGCCCTGTGGAGCCCCGCGAGACAGACACCCCGACACCACCTCTGCTAATGATGGGCGTGTCTGGGCCATGGGAAATGGATCAAACGAACCTGGCACGGGACAGGGTTTGGATGCAGTCTACTTGGTAATAAACTGAGTGAAATCATTGGCATGAGTGTTTAATTCGAGAAATGAAGACCTATGAAATTCATCGCGGGGTTGGGGGGGCAGGGCTGTGTATCTCTGGAGAGGTGGCCTGTCTTGTCTGGGCGGAAGTGCACTCCAGAAACCCGGAAGTGTCGTTCTTCAACACCAATGGAAAGCTGTGTTTCTAGAAGGGGTTTTCCTTTGACTCAAGCCACCAAGAGGGACGGTATTGCATGGGTGTTTTGGTGTGTAATCACCGCTGGTCCACGGGATAGGATGATTATTCTCAGTTTCATGTCTGAAGTTCATCCCCCTGGTACCGAGGGCAAACGAGGGTGCCTGTGGCTTCTGAGAAGGGCAGTCCCTTGGATGTCCAGGGCCCCACGCTCAGGAAAGAGGGTTCTGCCAGGTCGGATGGGCCCAGTGATGGGGACGCTGGTCCCCACACTTCCCTCCAGTAGCGCTAGGAGAAAGAGCAAGCAGAGCACAGCCTATGCCTTGGTGCCAGCCAGGCCCATCTCAACCCAGGACCGCTTGCTCCCAGGGGGGTGGCCGCTGCATCTCCGACAGATCCCACTGGGTGCTGAGCCTTCCCTCGCAAAGACAAGAAGGGAGAAGGCAGTGGGTTTGGAGCGAGGCAGTATCTGAGCACCGAAGAGCCTTCACTCCTTCCTAAAATGGGCACAGAGCATCTCCTGTGCTCTCTGAGGTGGGGTAGGGGGCACTGCATGCTGGCCACCATGCTGGGCACTGCAGTCCACGGAGCGCAGTGCATCCTCATGGAGACTTGAAGTGATCACAGTCGAGTCACACATGAGAGTGGAATGCGTACGGTTGTGGAGTTAGAGGATTTCTCAGCTGAGAATTCCTGATTCCCAGGGGGACAGCATTCCAGCAGCAGGGGAGAGAGCAGTTCATTGTATCTGGCGGCAGTTTGGTTCACTTCTCCTAAAGTGCCTGGACGTCCTGTGACATCAGACATTTGGCTTCTGTCTCCCATGTTCATCCTCAAAGGAGCATGCCACCTGAACCTTACAGAAGGTAACTCAACAACACTTCGAGCTCAGGCAAAGAAACCAAACGAACAAATGAAAAACCCTAACCTCCCCACGCCCACCCCCCCACCCCCAACACCAGAAACAACAAAGAAATCCAGAGCAGTGAAAAATGCAGTGAACAGAGCAAACCAAGTGCACAAAATGGATTTGAAAGATTCACAGAAAAGAATCCTGCAGACCTATTGGGAGACGTCTACGGAGAGGGGGAGGCACAAGTACAAACTCTTTGCAGTATGGTATTGGAAAAATGTAAGTTGTGTGTTTGGGTGGTGTTGGCATTGGCATCAGGGTGGTTGGGGGTTAGGGGGTGGGGGTAGGGGTGGCGTGGTGAGCCTCTGTAGGAAAGGGAGGCATTCATACTATAACGTTGTACAAAGAAACCTGCCGACTAGTATTCCAATGATGCCTAAGTAGGAATGTGAAACTCAACGTTCATTTATAAAATCAAAGGTCCTCCCTGCACTGACGGAAGACCCTTCCCTAACGTCGTTGGGGACAGCGAAACCACCTGACTTGCAGCTCTGCCCCTCCTATCTGTCAGTAGGTTCTCATCCAGGTGGTCCCAGGACAGACACACTCCACTGGACCACGTGCAGCTTCGAAGGGGGCTGGGCGGGCTTGGGGGCAGGGTCCGTGGGGGAACTCTCCTCTCCTAGCTGACTCTTCCACTGCCTCAAGATCACATGACCTCGAGGAGTCTCACCCAAGGAACCTTACGTATCACCTTTCTCCTTTCCCTCCCCACGCCCCCACCCCCTGCACCTAAGGTTCGACCAGCACGTTGTGATTGAGCGTCCTCGTGCATTTCCCACTGAGCCGCACAGCTGTGTCTAGTCTATCTGGGAACAGAACCGAGAATCGTTTTTGACAGATGGCTATTTACATATGCCCCCACCAAGATCCCATAGAGAGGGAAAGAAAGACCAATGATTGCCCCCACGAACACAAACAATCATGCCCTGGATAAAGAAGAGGTGACGTGCCCCACGGGGCGGGCTGTGGAGCAGGGTCAGTCGGGGACCTTCCCTCTCCTAGCTGAATCTCTGACTGCCTCAAGGTCACATGACCTCAGGGAGTCTCACCCAAGGAACTTTATCTATCACTTTTTTTTTTCCACACCCTACATCAAAGGGTCAACCGGCACCTTTGCATCCTCAGGCATTTTTGACTGAGCCGGACAGCTGTGTCTAGTTTCTTCGGGGCGGGAAGCAAAGAATCATTTCTCACCGATGCCTATATACATATGCCCCCACCATCATCTCCACAGAGAGGGAAAGGAAGTATAAATATGTCCCCCACAAACACAAACAAGCATGCCCCGGATTAAGAAGATGTAAGACGCCCCCCACTCCACACACCACCTCAGCCACCCCCTCCCCCAACCGCCCGTTTCCAAAACAGACAGCGGAAGACTGCTCAGCCCACCACCCCTCCCCCAAGAAAGAGGAAGGGAATCATGCGTTTGGAGCAATGACGATGGACTTGGGGGGAGGGGGGCTGGGGGGCTGGGGGCGGGAGGGCGTGATGCTGTGAGAAAGACGTCTGACAGAAAGACAAATACCGCACGACAGCGCTTCTATGTAGAATGCAAACCATGACAGCGATGTAGTGGATATATTCGCAACACAGGACAAACTGCTGGGTTACCAGTGGGCAGACGGAAGGCGAGGGGCGTAAGAGGCACACACTTATCAGGTGTGAGATCAGCTAAAAGAATGTCCTGTATGACACCGGGACCTAGAGCCAATACTTTCTAGGAAGCATCAAGGAAATGTAAGCTTTGAGGAATTGTCAATCACTAGACTGTACACCTTCCATAATATTGTAGAGCAAGCATCGTTTCAATGAAAGAACAAAACCAAAGAGAACACAACAAAACACCAAAAACCAAAAGGTGGTGGTGGAGGGGGTGGGGGTGGGGAGGGGGGTGGGGAGAAAACAGAAGAGATGAATACAAAATCAAAGCTACAGGTGGGCTGGCTTTGGGACACGATCATCGACATGAAGGAAAAGGACATGTTTCCACACTCCTTGAATCCCTTGCTAGGACACTGAACGCAAGAAGTGGCTCTCCTAACCTATGGGAATTGAAGTGGGAAGCTCTCAAGAACATCTGTCAGGAAAGGAGTAGAGTGGAATTTTGCACCATTGGGAAAAGTGTGAAAGTGTTTGTTTAGCCCTTGGGCAGGAATCGTTTTGAGCAAGTGTGTTGCCAACTGGCTCGTGTTCCCCCCAGTACCTGTGCTCAGCTTCTAAACCCCCGCGTGCATCCCTTGGGGGCAGGCTAAGGCCAACGCATCCCCTTGGCCCGCAAGTCATTTCCATTCTGAGCACCTTTCTACGTGAGCCTCTCAGAGGTGTTTCTGGAGGTGTGTAAACAGACTTCCCGGAGAAAGGTGTGCATTGTTCCCACTGGGGATTGCGAGTGACCACGCCCTCAGGCCCTAAATCCGATCAGAAGCTTGCAGCGCATTGGTGGATTTCGTGCCCCTGGGGGTTGGGATGGGGGCGGAGTGGGTGGTGAGCCATCAAAGGGCTGGTGGGACTGGCCCAGGCTGTCACTTGCAGACCGGCCGTCTCTGGGAAGGAGGCATCCCTGCTGCAGCTGGAGCTCCGAGATGGACACTCTCGACACTCTCGTGGGCCTCGTTTGCAGAGACATGGAGGCTGCTTCTCTCGACTCGGGAGGTGAGCCTCCACCTCAGTTCCACGTCTTTCCCAAACTCCACTCTTCCCGGCCAAGTGCCGCTGCTGTGGATGCCCGCCGGGGACCCTCTCGGCAGGAGGAACCGTGCCCGCCGGCCCAGACCGTTGGGCGCTGCCAGCGTGGTGACTTGGCGCGTGTGTCAGCAGGGCTGGCTCCCGCCCAGACACGTCTCCTGAGTTGGAGGAGACCGTCTGTGGTCGGGGCTGGGCTTTGCAATATGGGGAACACCTGCTACTTGAATGCAGCCCTGCAGTGTCTGACCCACACACCACCCCTGGCCAGCTGGCTGCTGTCCCAGCAGCACTCGACGATCTGTCCAACCCAGACCTTCTGCATGCTGTGTGCTATGCAAGCCCACATCACGCGAGCCCTCCTTCATCCTGGCGAGGTGATCCAGCCCCGCCAGGACCTGCTCACTAGCTTCCACAGGCACGAGCAGGAAGATTCCCACGAGTTTCTGATGTTCACGCTGGATGCCATGCAGCAAGCGTGCTTGCGTGCCTGTGAGCTGTTGGGCTGTCCCTCCAACAACACCACCCTCATCCGTCAGATCTTTGGTGGGTCCTGGTGATCTCAGGTCCAGTGTCTCCACTGCCTTGGGGTTTCAGACACGTTCGACCCTTATCTGGACATCACCCTGGATATCACGGCAGCTCAGAGTGTGGACCAAGCTTTGAAAGAGCTGGTGAAGCCCGAGAAGCTGGATGGTGAAAATGCCTATCGTTGCAGTGTTTGTCTCCAGAAGGTGCCTGCCACCAAGAGGTTGACTCTGCACAGCGCCTCCAAGGTCCTGATCCTTGTGCTGAAACGCTTCACACAGATCGCCGGCGACAAAATGGCTCAGAAAGTGCACTATCCCCAGTGCCTCGACTTGCAACCCTACATGTCCGAGCAGACGGCAGGCCCACTGGATTATGTGCTCTATGCAGTGCTGGTGCACTCCGGGTGGAGCTGTCACCGAGGACACTACTTTTGTTATGTCCAAGCTGGCAACGGCCAGTGGTATCACATGGACGATGCCAAGGTTACCGCCTGTGACGTGACGTCTGCCCTGAGCCAAAGCGCCTATGTCCTCTTTTATGCCCAGAAGAGTGCCTTGGAAGGAGACGGTGGGCCAGTGGCACCGGGAGGGGCACCGACGTCCCTGGGGGCTGACCCCACAGGCACTGTCGTGGCCCACAGGGGACCGGAAAGAGATGCCAGCATCAGAGCTCCTGGGTCGGAGGAGCCCCTGGAGGAAACAGGCGTTCAAGCAATCACCTTAGAGCAGTGGAGACGCCTCCAAGAACACGACCGACCTCGGCCTGAATTCAACCTCAGGAAGGTCGAGTCTGCCCTGCCTGCCGGTGCGGTCGTGATTCACCGGTCGAAATACGCAGCTGGCATGAACCCACAACTGCCTGAACCGGGGAACTACCAGCTCAACCATCCAACCAGGGACAGCCCACCTCAGGGGCCCATCAACATCAGCAACGTCCCTTGTCTCAGTGGGAGGGCCAAAACTACCAAGAAAAAGAACAAGAAGAAGCAGGGGGCTCTGGGTGCATTGCACTAGGCTCCGGTGCACATCCCTGCAGACACGCACACACACCCACGCACCAACCCACACACCCACCCGCTCACACACTTGCTGCCCAACCTACGCTCACCTAGAGGAAATCGGGTGTGCTACACGTGGGAATAATCTACCCTTGTGGAAGGACTGTTAGTCTGCAGTGTTCATGGGATGTGCTATTCACTTGGAACTTCTTACTACTGAGCTTTCAGGCGTGGCTCTCCACTGGCATGCTACTGGGGAGGGTGGGATTGATGACTGGGTCTAAGGACTGTCTCAGCACAATCCACGTCCACGGCACTGGAACAGTCCTTTGGGGATGGGGCGTCTGGTAGGTTTCCTTTGGTTTTAACCCTCCCCTCCCCACCCCCAACCCCTTCATTTGCTGCACTATTGGCTTCTTGTGAAGGACGCAGCCTGGAGGCTCCTCAGAAAGGCTCACGCCCACCCAGGTGAGGAGGAAACCTCCTGAGCCCTTCAGAGGGTCCATGACCCTCTCCTGCCTGCTGGGGTCTCCCCCTCCTGGTCCAGTCAACTGGGGATGACCCCAGCCTCCCAGGTCACCAGCCCCCACACCCCATCCCGCTGCGCATAGCTCAGCACAGCACAGACAAATACGAATATTCCCAAGACCTGGTGCAGGATTCCATGGGAGCCGGGCAAGCAGGCTCTAAGGGTGGCTGTCAATCGGAGGCCTTGTGCAAATGCCTGAAAGGAATGACCCGGCCACCCATTCATCACTTGCCCTGGAGACTTCACAAGGATACTTCTCCAAAGACACCTGGGGCTGGATTTCATTTGAAAGGGATATGTTGGAGACTCTCCAAATGCCAACCAGGAGAAATGATGCAAACCACCCACCCCCGCAGCAACACCAGCAACAACGCCAAAACCCCAACAGCAAGAGACAGACTCGGTACATCTTCTGACAGACCCGCACAGGTGAGAGTGGGATGTCAGGTACTATGGGGACCAGTGTGACAGAGGGGTCTCCACGGTGGGGAGGAGGATCCCTGCGGCAAGTGGGAGCTTGAACACGTCCTCAATTTTCCCTCTAAAGCTGACAGCGATTGCCACTGGTTCACTGATTGCAGGTGCCTGCGAGGACCACAGTGTCTTCTGGCCACAGCACAGCAAGCGCACGAGTGAGCCAGTGGAGCGAGTGAGGGGGTGAGTGCAGGAGCTGTCCCACGAAGGGCAGAGGTGGGGCTCTGTTTCCCTAGCCCTTGGGTCGAATCGTGGGAGGGCGAACCCAGAGGACCTGGGGGGATCGTCAAAGCCCAGGATCCTTCCCCAAGACCGAAGGAAGGAACATAGACATTGGTGAGGAAGGGTTAGGGGGAGGGGGAGTGGACTGTGACCTGGAGGTGCTGTCTCTCCACCTCTGCACCAGGTGCGTGGCCATCTCCAGGCAAGGAGAGGCAACCGGAGGAGAAGCCACCAAGAGATCCGTATCCTGTGCAGGTCCACATGGAGGAAGGGGCTCGTTCTACCCTTTGAGAGTCCCTGAGCGGCATAGAACGGGGCACCTCTGGGAACGTGGGCCAAAACAACTGCATCATGCCTGGGAAAGCCTGGGACAACCCCCTGGAGTGGGCCAGTGGCTCCAGGTGAAGGAAGGGGCATTCTTGGCCGAGTTCACAGCACGTCAGTGCTCCCGCTCCCCCTCCTCCCGCCCCTCCCCCTCCCCCTCATCCCTTTATCCCCTGAAGCAAACACTGACTAACACTGGGGCCCAATCAGATTCTCCCTCGTGGGGACACAGCCTTGAGGCACATCCACTTACCATGGTTTGTCTTGTAAGTGAGGAAAGCCAAGGTGGAATGCCGAGGACCCCAATCCCCAGGGCGACTCTGCGGGAGATGCCACAGGGCCCGTGTGGGGAGGAGGGGGTGGACAGAATCGGGGAGCCCTTGCTCAGGCCTGCCCAGTGCCTCATCCCCACCCCACACCCCACGCACCGTCCCTCCACGCCCAGCCATCTTCCAGGCCAGCCCCTGGCATGGTGTTCACTCCACTGGAGAATGGATGGTGGAGATCGTGGTTCCAAAGAGCTCCCTGCCTCTAGGATGCCTTTGAGCACGTGGAGTGGAGTGAGAAGCTCCCAGGGTAGCTCCGACCTGGGTTTCAGCCTCAGGGGACCTGGAAGGGGCTCTTGGACTGAGGGTGAAACCGCGAGGGGCAGGCCGTGTCTGACGGACCAGGCTTCCCTCAGACATCCTCAGGCACCTGCACCGTGGAAGGAGCCCTGTGGAGCCCCGCGAGACAGACACCCCGACACCACCTCTGCTAATGATGGGCGTGTCTGGGCCATGGGAAATGGATCAAACGAACCTGGCACGGGACAGGGTTTGGATGCAGTCTACTTGGTAATAAACTGAGTGAAATCATTGGCATGAGTGTTTAATTCGAGAAATGAAGACCTATGAAATTCATCGCGGGGTTGGGGGGGCAGGGCTGTGTATCTCTGGAGAGGTGCCCTGTCTTGTCTGGGCGGAAGTGCACTCCAGAAACCCGGAAGTGTCGTTCTTCAACACCAATGGAAAGCTGTGTTTCTAGAAGGGGTTTTCCTTTGACTCAAGCCACCAAGAGGGACGGTATTGCATGGGTGTTTTGGTGTGTAATCACCGCTGGTCCACGGGATAGGATGATTATTCTCAGTTTCATGTCTGAAGTTCATCCCCCTGGTACCGAGGGCAAACGAGGGTGCCTGTGGCTTCTGAGAAGGGCAGTCCCTTGGATGTCCAGGGCCCCACGCTCAGGAAAGAGGGTTCTGCCAGGTCGGATGGGCCCAGTGATGGGGACGCTGGTCCCCACACTTCCCTCCAGTAGCGCTAGGAGAAAGAGCAAGCAGAGCACAGCCTATGCCTTGGTGCCAGCCAGGCCCATCTCAACCCAGGACCGCTTGCTCCCAGGGGGGTGGCCGCTGCATCTCCGACAGATCCCACTGGGTGCTGAGCCTTCCCTCGCAAAGACAAGAAGGGAGAAGGCAGTGGGTTTGGAGCGAGGCAGTATCTGAGCACCGAAGAGCCTTCACTCCTTCCTAAAATGGGCACAGAGCATCTCCTGTGCTCTCTGAGGTGGGGTAGGGGGCACTGCATGCTGGCCACCATGCTGGGCACTGCAGTCCACGGAGCGCAGTGCATCCTCATGGAGACTTGAAGTGATCACAGTCGAGTCACACATGAGAGTGGAATGCGTACGGTTGTGGAGTTAGAGGATTTCTCAGCTGAGAATTCCTGATTCCCAGGGGGACAGCATTCCAGCAGCAGGGGAGAGAGCAGTTCATTGTATCTGGCGGCAGTTTGGTTCACTTCTCCTAAAGTGCCTGGACGTCCTGTGACATCAGACATTTGGCTTCTGTCTCCCATGTTCATCCTCAAAGGAGCATGCCACCTGAACCTTACAGAAGGTAACTCAACAACACTTCGAGCTCAGGCAAAGAAACCAAACGAACAAATGAAAAACTCTAACCTCCCCACGCCCACCCCCCCACCCCCAACACCAGAAACAACAAAGAAATCCAGAGCAGTGAAAAATGCAGTGAACAGAGCAAACCAAGTGCACAAAATGGATTTGAAAGATTCACAGAAAAGAATCCTGCAGACCTATTGGGAGACGTCTACAGAGAGGGGGAGGCACAAGTACAAACTCTTTGCAGTATGGTATTGGAAAAATGTAAGTTGTGTGTTTGGGTGGTGTTGGCATTGGCATCAGGGTGGTTGGGGGTTAGGGGGTGGGGGTAGGGGTGGCGTGGTGAGCCTCTGTAGGAAAGGGAGGCATTCATACTATAACATTGTACAAAGAAACCTGCCGACTAGTATTCCAATGATGCCTAAGTAGGAATGTGAAACTCAACGTTCATTTATAAAATCAAAGGTCCTCCCTGCACTGACGGAAGACCCTTCCCTAACGTCGTTGGGGACAGCGAAACCACCTGACTTGCAGCTCTGCCCCTCCTATCTGTCAGTAGGTTCTCATCCAGGTGGTCCCAGGACAGACACACTCCACTGGACCACGTGCAGCTTCGAAGGGGGCTGGGTGGGCTTGGGGGCAGGGTCCGTGGGGGAACTCTCCTCTCCTAGCTGACTCTTCCACTGCCTCAAGATCACATGACCTCGAGGAGTCTCACCCAAGGAACCTTACGTATCACCTTTCTCCTTTCCCTCCCCACGCCCCCACCCCCTGCACCTAAGGTTCGACCAGCACGTTGTGATTGAGCGTCCTCGTGCATTTCCCACTGAGCCGCACAGCTGTGTCTAGTCTATCTGGGAACAGAACCGAGAATCGTTTTTGACAGATGGCTATTTACATATGCCCCCACCAAGATCCCATAGAGAGGGAAAGAAAGACCAATGATTGCCCCCACGAACACAAACAATCATGCCCTGGATAAAGAAGAGGTGACGTGCCCCACGGGGCGGGCTGTGGAGCAGGGTCAGTCGGGGACCTTCCCTCTCCTAGCTGAATCTCTGACTGCCTCAAGGTCACATGACCTCAGGGAGTCTCACCCAAGGAACTTTATCTATCACTTTTTTTTTTCCACACCCTACATCAAAGGGTCAACCGGCACCTTTGCATCCTCAGGCATTTTTGACTGAGCCGGACAGCTGTGTCTAGTTTCTTCGGGGCAGGAAGCAAAGAATCATTTCTCACCGATGCCTATATACATATGCCCCCACCATCATCTCCACAGAGAGGGAAAGGAAGTATAAATATGTCCCCCACAAACACAAACAAGCATGCCCCGGATTAAGAAGATGTAAGACGCCCCCCACTCCACACACCACCTCAGCCACCCCCTTCCCCCCCCGCCCGTTTCCAAAACAGACAGCAGAAGACTGCTCAGCCCACCACCCCTCCCCCAAGAAAGAGGAAGGGAATCATGCGTTTGGAGCAATGACGATGGACTTGGGGGGAGGGGGGCTGGGGGGCTGGGGGCGGGAGGGCGTGATGCTGTGAGAAAGACGTCTGACAGAAAGACAAATACCACACGACAGCGCTTCTATGTAGAATGCAAACCATGACAGCGATGTAGTGGATATATTCGCAACACAGGACAAACTGCTGGGTTACCAGTGGGCAGACGGAAGGCGAGGGGCGTAAGAGGCACACACTTATCAGGTGTGAGATCAGCTAAAAGAATGTCCTGTATGACACCGGGACCTAGAGCCAATACTTTCTAGGAAGCATCAAGGAAATGTAAGCTTTGAGGAATTGTCAATCACTAGACTGTACACCTTCCATAATATTGTAGAGCAAGCATCGTTTCAATGAAAGAACAAAACCAAAGAGAACACAACAAAACACCAAAAACCAAAAGGTGGTGGTGGAGGGGGTGGGGGTGGGGAGGGGGGTGGGGAGAAAACAGAAGAGATGAATACAAAATCAAAGCTACAGGTGGGCTGGCTTTGGGACACGATCATCGACATGAAGGAAAAGGACATGTTTCCACACTCCTTGAATCCCTTGCTAGGACACTGAACGCAAGAAGTGGCTCTCCTAACCTATGGGAATTGAAGTGGGAAGCTCTCAAGAACATCTGTCAGGAAAGGAGTAGAGTGGAATTTTGCACCATTGGGAAAAGTGTGAAAGTGTTTGTTTAGCCCTTGGGCAGGAATCGTTTTGAGCAAGTGTGTTGCCAACTGGCTTGTGTTCCCCCCAGTACCTGTGCTCAGCTTCTAAACCCCCGCGTGCATCCCTTGGGGGCAGGCTAAGGCCAACGCATCCCCTTGGCCCACAAGTCATTTCCATTCTGAGCACCTTTCTACGTGAGCCTCTCAGAGGTGTTTCTGGAGGTGTGTAAACAGACTTCCCGGAGAAAGGTGTGCATTGTTCCCACTGGGGATTGCGAGTGACCACGCCCTCAGGCCCTAAATCCGATCAGAAGCTTGCAGCGCATTGGTGGATTTCGTGCCCCCGGGGGTTGGGATGGGGGCGGAGTGGGTGGTGAGCCATCAAAGGGCTGGTGGGACTGGCCCAGGCTGTCACTTGCAGACCGGCCGTCTCTGGGAAGGAGGCATCCCTGCTGCAGCTGGAGCTCCGAGATGGACACTCTCGACACTCTCGTGGGCCTCGTTTGCAGAGACATGGAGGCTGCTTCTCTCGACTCGGGAGGTGAGCCTCCAGCTCAGTTCCACGTCTTTCCCAAACTCCACTCTTCCCGGCCAAGTGCCGCTGCTGTGGATGCCCGCCGGGGACCCTCTCGGCAGGAGGAACCGTGCCCGCCGGCCCAGACCGTTGGGCGCTGCCAGCGTGGTGACTTGGCGCGTGTGTCAGCAGGGCTGGCTCCCGCCCAGACACGTCTCCTGAGTTGGAGGAGACCGTCTGTGGTCGGGGCTGGGCTTTGCAATATGGGGAACACCTGCTACTTGAATGCAGCCCTGCAGTGTCTGACCCACACACCACCCCTGGCCAGCTGGCTGCTGTCCCAGCAGCACTCGACGATCTGTCCAACCCAGACCTTCTGCATGCTGTGTGCTATGCAAGCCCACATCACGCGAGCCCTCCTTCATCCTGGCGAGGTGATCCGGCCCCGCCAGGACCTGCTCACTAGCTTCCACAGGCACGAGCAGGAAGATTCCCACGAGTTTCTGATGTTCACGCTGGATGCCATGCAGCAAGCGTGCTTGCGTGCCTGTGAGCTGTTGGGCTGTCCCTCCAACGACACCACCCTCATCCGTCAGATCTTTGGTGGGTCCTGGCAATCTCAGGTCCAGTGTCTCCACTGCCTTGGGGTTTCAGACACGTTCGACCCTTATCTGGACATCACCCTGGATATCACGGCAGCTCAGAGTGTGGACCAAGCTTTGAAAGAGCTGGTGAAGCCCGAGAAGCTGGACGGTGAAAATGCCTATCGTTGCAGTGTTTGTCTCCAGAAGGTGCCTGCCACCAAGAGGTTGACTCTGCACAGCGCCTCCAAGGTCCTGATCCTTGTGCTGAAACGCTTCACACAGATCGCCGGCGACAAAATGGCTCAGAAAGTGCACTATCCCCAGTGCCTCGACTTGCAACCCTACATGTCCGAGCAGACGGCAGGCCCACTGGATTATGTGCTCTATGCAGTGCTGGTGCACTCCGGGTGGAGCTGTCACCGAGGACACTACTTTTGTTATGTCCAAGCTGGCAACGGCCAGTGGTATCACATGGACGATGCCAAGGTTACCGCCTGTGACGTGACGTCTGCCCTGAGCCAAAGCGCCTATGTCCTCTTTTATGCCCAGAAGAGTGCCTTGGAAGGAGACGGTGGGCCAGTGGCACCGGGAGGGGCACCGACGTCCCTGGGGGCTGACCCCACAGGCACTGTCGTGGCCCACAGGGGACCGGAAAGAGATGCCAGCATCAGAGCTCCTGGGTCGGAGGAGCCCCTGGAGGAAACAGGCGTTCAAGCAATCAGCTTAGAGCAGTGGAGACGCCTCCAAGAACACGACCGACCTCGGCCTGAATTCAACCTCAGGAAGGTCGAGTCTGCCCTGCCTGCCGGTGCGGTCGTGATTCACCGGTCGAAATACGCAGCTGGCATGAACCCACAACTGCCTGAACCGGGGAACTACCAGCTCAACCATCCAACCAGGGACAGCCCACCTCAGGGGCCCATCAACATCAGCAACGTCCCTTGTCTCAGCGGGAGGGCCAAAACTACCAAGAAAAAGAACAAGAAGAAGCAGGGGGCTCTGGATGCATTGCACTAGGCTCCGGTGCACATCCCTGCAGACACGCACACACACCCACGCACCAACCCACACACCCACCCGCTCACACACTTGCTGCCCAACCTACGCTCACCTAGAGGAAATCGGGTGTGCTACACGTGGGAATAATCTACCCTTGTGGAAGGACTGTTAGTCTGCAGTGTTCATGGGACGTGCTATTCACTTGGAACTTCTTACTACTGAGCTTTCAGGCGTGGCTCTCCACTGGCATGCTACTGGGGAGGGTGGGATTGATGACTGGGTCTAAGGACTGTCTCAGCACAATCCACGTCCACGGCACTGGAACAGTCCTTTGGGGATGGGGCGTCTGGTAGGTTTCCTTTGGTTTTAACCCTCCCCTCCCCACCCCGAACCCCTTCATTTGCTGCACTATTGGCTTCTTGTGAAGGACGCAGCCTGGAGGCTCCTCAGAAAGGCTCACGCCCACCCAGGTGAGGAGGAAACCTCCTGAGCCCTTCAGAGGGTCCATGACCCTCTCCTGCCTGCTGGGGTCTCCCCCTCCTGGTCCAGTCAACTGGGGATGACCCCAGCCTCCCAGGTCACCAGCCCCCACACCCCATCCCGCTGCGCATAGCTCAGCACAGCACAGACAAATACGAATATTCCCAAGACCTGGTGCAGGATTCCATGGGAGCCGGGCAAGCAGGCTCTAAGGGTGGCTGTCAATCGGAGGCCTTGTGCAAATGCCTGAAAGGAATGACCCGGCCACCCATTCATCACTTGCCTTGGAGACTTCACAAGGATACTTCTCCAAAGACACCTGGGGCTGGATTTCATTTGAAAGGGATATGTTGGAGACTCTCCAAATGCCAACCAGGAGAAACGATGCAAACCACCCACCCCCGCAGCAACACCAGCAACAACGCCAAAACCCCAACAGCAAGAGACAGACTCGGTACATCTTCTGACAGACCCGCACAGGTGAGAGTGGGATGTCAGGTACTATGGGGACCAGTGTGACAGAGGGGTCTCCACGGTGGGGAGGAGGATCCCTGCGGCAAGTGGGAGCTTGAACACGTCCTCAATTTTCCCTCTAAAGCTGACAGCGATTGCCACTGGTTCACTGATTGCGGGTGCCTGCGAGGACCACAGTGTCTTCTGGCCACAGCACAGCAAGCGCACGAGTGAGCCAGCGGAGCGAGTGAGGGGGTGAGTGCAGGAGCTGTCCCACGAAGGGCAGAGGTGGGGCTCTGTTTCCCTAGCCCTTGGGTCGAATCGTGGGAGGGCGAACCCAGAGGACCTGGGGGGATCGTCAAAGCCCAGGATCCTTCCCCAAGACCGAAGGAAGGAACGTAGACATTGGTGAGGAAGGGTTAGGGGGAGGGGGAGTGGACTGTGACCTGGAGGTGCTGTCTCTCCACCTCTGCACCAGGTGCGTGGCCATCTCCAGGCAAGGAGAGGCAACCGGAGGAGAAGCCACCAAGAGATCCGTATCCTGTGCAGGTCCACATGGAGGAAGGGGCTCGTTCTACCCTTTGAGAGTCCCTGAGCGGCATAGAACGGGGCACCTCTGGGAACGTGGGCCAAAACAACTGCATCATGCCTGGGAAAGCCTGGGACAACCCCCTGGAGTGGGCCAGTGGCTCCAGGTGAAGGAAGGGGCATTCTTGGCCGAGTTCACAGCACGTCAGTGCTCCTGCTCCCCCTCCACCCGCCCCTCCCCCTCCCCCTCATCCCTTTATCCCCTGAAGCAAACACTGACTAACACTGGGGCCCAATCAGATTCTCCCTCGTGGGGACACAGCCTTGAGGCACATCCAAATACCGTGGTTTGTCTTGTAAGTGAGGAAAGCCAAGGTGGAATGCCGAGGACCCCAATCCCCAGGGCGACTCTGCGGGAGACGCCACAGGGCCCGTGTGGGGAGGAGGGGGTGGACAGAATCGGGGAGCCCTTGCTCAGGCCTGCCCAGTGCCTCATCCCCACCCCACACCCCACGCACCGTCCCTCCACGCCCAGCCATCTTCCAGGCCAGCCCCTAGCATGGTGTTCACTCCACTGGAGAATGGATGGTGGAGATCGTGGTTCCGAAGAGCTCCCTGCCTCTAGGATGCCTTTGAGCACGTGGAGTGGAGTGAGAAGCTCCCAGGGTAGCTCCGACCTGGGTTTCAGCCTCGGGGGACCTGGAAGGGGCTCTTAGACTGAGGGTGAAACCGCGAGGGGCAGGCCGTGTCTGACGGACCAGGCTTCCCTCAGACATCCTCAGGCACCTGCACCGTGGAAGGAGCCCTGTGGAGCCCCGCGAGACAGACACCCCGACACCACCTCTGCTAATGATGGGCGTGTCTGGGCCATGGGAAATGGATCAAACGAACCTGGCACAGGACAGGGTTTGGATGCAGTCTACTTGGTAATAAACTGAGTGAAATCATTGGCATGAGTGTTTAATTCGAGAAATGAAGACCTATGAAATTCATCGCGGGGTTGGGGGGGCAGGGCTGTGTATCTCTGGAGAGGTGCCCTGTCTTGTCTGGGCGGAAGTGCACTCCAGAAACCCGGAAGTGTCGTTCTTCAACACCAATGGAAAGCTGTGTTTCTAGAAGGGGTTTTCCTTTGACTCAAGCCACCAAGAGGGACGGTATTGCATGGGTGTTTTGGTGTGTAATCACCGCTGGTCCACGGGATTGGATGATTATTCTCAGTTTCATGTCTGAAGTTCATCCCCCTGGTACCGAGGGCAAACGAGGGTGCCTGTGGCTTCTGAGAAGGGCAGTCCCTTGGATGTCCAGGGCCCCACGCTCAGGAAAGAGGGTTCTGCCAGGTCGGATGGGCCCAGTGATGGGGACGCTGGTCCCCACACTTCCCTCCAGTAGCGCTAGGAGAAAGAGCAAGCAGAGCACAGCCTATGCCTTGGTGCCAGCCAGGCCCATCTCAACCCAGGACCGCTTGCTCCCAGGGGGGTGGCCGCTGCATCTCCGACAGATCCCACTGGGTGCTGAGCCTTCCCTCGCAAAGACAAGAAGGGAGAAGGCAGTGGGTTTGGAGCGAGGCAGTATCTGAGCACCGAAGAGCCTTCACTCCTTCCTAAAATGGGCACAGAGCATCTCCTGTGCTCTCTGAGGTGGGGTAGGGGGCACTGCATGCTGGCCACCATGCTGGGCACTGCAGTCCACGGAGCGCAGTGCATCCTCATGGAGACTTGAAGTGATCACAGTCGAGTCACACATGAGAGTGGAATGCGTACGGTTGTGGAGTTAGAGGATTTCTCAGCTGAGAATTCCTGATTCCCAGGGGGACAGCATTCCAGCAGCAGGGGAGAGAGCAGTTCATTGTATCTGGCGGCAGTTTGGTTCACTTCTCCTAAAGTGCCTGGACGTCCTGTGACATCAGACATTTGGCTTCTGTCTCCCATGTTCATCCTCAAAGGAGCATGCCACCTGAACCTTACAGAAGGTAACTCAACAACACTTCGAGCTCAGGCAAAGAAACCAAACGAACAAATGAAAAACCCTAACCTCCCCACGCCCACCCCCCCACCCCCAACACCAGAAACAACAAAGAAATCCAGAGCAGTGAAAAATGCAGTGAACAGAGCAAACCAAGTGCACAAAATGGATTTGAAAGATTCACAGAAAAGAATCCTGCAGACCTATTGGGAGACGTCTACGGAGAGGGGGAGGCACAAGTACAAACTCTTTGCAGTATGGTATTGGAAAAATGTAAGTTGTGTGTTTGGGTGGTGTTGGCATTGGCATCAGGGTGGTTGGGGGTTAGGGGGTGGGGGTAGGGGTGGCGTGGTGAGCCTCTGTAGGAAAGGGAGGCATTCATACTATAACGTTGTACAAAGAAACCTGCCGACTAGTATTCCAATGATGCCTAAGTAGGAATGTGAAACTCAACGTTCATTTATAAAATCAAAGGTCCTCCCTGCACTGACGGAAGACCCTTCCCTAACGTCGTTGGGGACAGCGAAACCACCTGACTTGCAGCTCTGCCCCTCCTATCTGTCAGTAGGTTCTCATCCAGGTGGTCCCAGGACAGACACACTCCACTGGACCACGTGCAGCTTCGAAGGGGGCTGGGCGGGCTTGGGGGCAGGGTCCGTGGGGGAACTCTCCTCTCCTAGCTGACTCTTCCACTGCCTCAAGATCACATGACCTCGAGGAGTCTCACCCAAGGAACCTTACGTATCACCTTTCTCCTTTCCCTCCCCACGCCCCCACCCCCTGCACCTAAGGTTCGACCAGCACGTTGTGATTGAGCGTCCTCGTGCATTTCCCACTGAGCCGCACAGCTGTGTCTAGTCTATCTGGGGACAGAACCGAGAATCGTTTTTGACAGATGGCTATTTACATATGCCCCCACCAAGATCCCATAGAGAGGGAAAGAAAGACCAATGATTGCCCCCACGAACACAAACAATCATGCCCTGGATAAAGAAGAGGTGACGTGCCCCACGGGGCGGGCTGTGGAGCAGGGTCAGTCGGGGACCTTCCCTCTCCTAGCTGAATCTCTGACTGCCTCAAGGTCACATGACCTCAGGGAGTCTCACCCAAGGAACTTTATCTATCACTTTTTTTTTTCCACACCCTACATCAAAGGGTCAACCGGCACCTTTGCATCCTCAGGCATTTTTGACTGAGCCGGACAGCTGTGTCTAGTTTCTTCGGGGCGGGAAGCAAAGAATCATTTCTCACCGATGCCTATATACATATGCCCCCACCATCATCTCCACAGAGAGGGAAAGGAAGTATAAATATGTCCCCCACAAACACAAACAAGCATGCCCCAGATTAAGAAGATGTAAGACGCCCCCCACTCCACACACCACCTCAGCCACCCCCTCCCCCCCCCCCGGCCGTTTCCAAAACAGACAGCGGAAGACTGCTCAGCCCACCACCCCTCCCCCAAGAAAGAGGAAGGGAATCATGCGTTTGGAGCAATGACGATGGACTTGGGGGGAGGGGGGCTGGGGGGCTGGGGGCGGGAGGGCGTGATGCTGTGAGAAAGACGTCTGACAGAAAGACAAATACCGCACGACAGCGCTTCTATGTAGAATGCAAACCATGACAGCGATGTAGTGGATATATTCGCAACACAGGACAAACTGCTGGGTTACCAGTGGGCAGACGGAAGGCAAAGGCCGTAAGAGGCACACACTTATCAGGTGTGAGATCAGCTAAAAGAATGTCCTGTATGACACCGGGACCTAGAGCCAATACTTTCTAGGAAGCATCAAGGAAATGTAAGCTTTGAGGAATTGTCAATCACTAGACTGTACACCTTCCATAATATTGTAGAGCAAGCATCGTTTCAATGAAAGAACAAAACCAAAGAGAACACAACAAAACACCAAAAACCAAAAGGTGGTGGTGGAGGGGGTGGGGGTGGGGAGGGGGGTGGGGAGAAAACACAGAAGAGATGAATACAAAATCAAAGCTACAGGTGGGCTGGCTTTGGGACACGATCATCGACATGAAGGAAAAGGACATGTTTCCACACTCCTTGAATCCCTTGCTAGGACACTGAACGCAAGAAGTGGCTCTCCTAACCTATGGGAATTGAAGTGGGAAGCTCTCAAGAACATCTGTCAGGAAAGGAGTAGAGTGGAATTTTGCACCATTGGGAAAAGTGTGAAAGTGTTTGTTTAGCCCTTGGGCAGGAATCGTTTTGAGCAAGTGTGTTGCCAACTGGCTTGTGTTCCCCCCAGTACCTGTGCTCAGCTTCTAAACCCCCGCGTGCATCCCTTGGGGGCAGGCTAAGGCCAACGCATCCCCTTGGCCGGCAAGTCATTTCCATTCTGAGCACCTTTCTACGTGAGCCTCTCAGAGGTGTTTCTGGAGGTGTGTAAACAGACATCCCGGAGAAAGGTGTGCATTGTTCCCGCTGGGGATTGCGAGTGACCACGCCCTCAGGCCCTAAATCCGATCAGAAGCTTGCAGCGCATTGGTGGATTTCGTGCCCCCGGGGGTTGGGATGGGGGCGGAGTGGGTGGTGAGCCATCAAAGGGCTGGTGGGACTGGCCCAGGCTGTCACTTGCAGACCGGCCGTCTCCGGGAAGGAGGCATCCCTGCTGCAGCTGGAGCTCCGAGATGGACACTCTCGACACTCTCGTGGGCCTCGTTTGCAGAGACATGGAGGCTGCTTCTCTCGACTCGGGAGGTGAGCCTCCAGCTCAGTTCCACGTCTTTCCCAAACTCCACTCTTCCCGGCCAAGTGCCGCTGCTGTGGATGCCCGCCGGGGACCCTCTCGGCAGGAGGAACCGTGCCCGCCGGCCCAGACCGTTGGGCGCTGCCAGCGTGGTGACTTGGCGCGTGTGTCAGCAGGGCTGGCTCCCGCCCAGACACGTCTCCTGAGTTGGAGGAGACCGTCTGTGGTCGGGGCTGGGCTTTGCAATATGGGGAACACCTGCTACTTGAATGCAGCCCTGCAGTGTCTGACCCACACACCACCCCTCGCCAGCTGGCTGCTGTCCCAGCAGCACTCGACGATCTGTCCAACCCAGACCTTCTGCATGCTGTGTGCTATGCAAGCCCACATCACGCGAGCCCTCCTTCATCCTGGCGAGGTGATCCGGCCCCGCCAGGACCTGCTCACTAGCTTCCACAGGCACGAGCAGGAAGATTCCCACGAGTTTCTGATGTTCACGCTGGATGCCATGCAGCAAGCGTGCTTGCGTGCCTGTGAGCTGTTGGGCTGTCCCTCCAACGACACCACCCTCATCCGTCAGATCTTTGGTGGGTCCTGGCGATCTCAGGTCCAGTGTCTCCACTGCCTTGGGGTTTCAGACACGTTCGACCCTTATCTGGACATCACCCTGGATATCACGGCAGCTCAGAGTGTGGACCAAGCTTTGAAAGAGCTGGTGAAGCCCGAGAAGCTGGACGGTGAAAATGCCTATCGTTGCAGTGTTTGTCTCCAGAAGGTGCCTGCCACCAAGAGGTTGACTCTGCACAGCGCCTCCAAGGTCCTGATCCTTGTGCTGAAATGCTTCACACAGATCGCCGGCGACAAAATGGCTCAGAAAGTGCACTATCCCCAGTGCCTCGACTTGCAACCCTACATGTCCGAGCAGACGGCAGGCCCACTGGATTATGTGCTCTATGCAGTGCTGGTGCACTCCGGGTGGAGCTGTCACCGAGGACACTACTTTTGTTATGTCCAAGCTGGCAACGGCCAGTGGTATCACATGGACGATGCCAAGGTTACCGCCTGTGACGTGACGTCTGCCCTGAGCCAAAGCGCCTATGTCCTCTTTTATGCCCAGAAGAGTGCCTTGGAAGGAGACGGTGGGCCAGTGGCACCGGGAGGGGCACCGACGTCCCTGAGGGCTGACCCCACAGGCACTGTCATGGCCCACAGGGGACCGGAAAGAGATGCCAGCATCAGAGCTCCTGGGTCGGAGGAGCCCCTGGAGGAAACAGGCATTCAAGCAATCAGCTTAGAGCAGTGGAGACGCCTCCAAGAACACGACCGACCTCGGCCTGAATTCAACCTCAGGAAGGTCGAGTCTGCCCTGCCTGCCGGTGCGGTCGTGATTCACCGGTCGAAATACGCAGCTGGCATGAACCCACAACTGCCTGAACCGGGGAACTACCAGCTCAACCATCCAACCAGGGACAGCCCACCTCAGGGGCCCATCAACATCAGCAACGTCCCTTGTCTCAGCGGGAGGGCCAAAACTACCAAGAAAAAGAACAAGAAGAAGCAGGGGGCTCTGGGTGCATTGCACTAGGCTCCGGTGCACATCCCTGCAGACACGCACACACACCCACGCACCAACCCACACACCCACCCGCTCACACACTTGCTGCCCAACCTACGCTCACCTAGAGGAAATCGGGTGTGCTACACGTGGGAATAATCTACCCTTGTGGAAGGACTGTTAGTCTGCAGTGTTCATGGGACGTGCTATTCACTTGGAACTTCTTACTACTGAGCTTTCAGGCGTGGCTCTCCACTGGCATGCTACTGGGGAGGGTGGGATTGATGACTGGGTCTAAGGACTGTCTCAGCACAATCCACGTCCACGGCACTGGAACAGTCCTTTGGGGATGGGGCGTCTGGTAGGTTTCCTTTGGTTTTAACCCTCCCCTCCCCACCCCCAACCCCTTCATTTGCTGCACTATTGGCTTCTTGTGAAGGACGCAGCCTGGAGGCTCCTCAGAAAGCCTCACGCCCACCCAGGTGAGGAGGAAACCTCCTGAGCCCTTCAGAGGGTCCATGACCCTCTCCTGCCTGCTGGGGTCTCCCCGTCCTGGTCCAGTCAACTGGGGATGACCCCAGCCTCCCAGGTCACCAGCCCCCACACCCCATCCCGCTGCGCATAGCTCAGCACAGCACAGACAAATACGAATATTCCCAAGACCTGGTGCAGGATTCCATGGGAGCCGGGCAAGCAGGCTCTAAGGGTGGCTGTCAATCGGAGGCCTTGTGCAAATGCCTGAAAGGAATGACCCGGCCACCCATTCATCACTTGCCCTGGAGACTTCACAAGGATACTTCTCCAAAGACACCTGGGGCTGGATTTCATTTGAAAGGGATATGTTGGAGACTCTCCAAATGCCAACCAGGAGAAACGATGCAAACCACCCACCCCTGCAGCAACACCAGCAACAACGCCAAAACCCCAACAGCAAGAGACAGACTCGGTACATCTTCTGACAGACCCGCACAGGTGAGAGTGGGATGTCAGGTACTATGGGGACCAGTGTGACAGAGGGGTCTCCACGGTGGGGAGGAGGATCCCTGCGGCAAGTGGGAGCTTGAACACGTCCTCAATTTTCCCTCTAAAGCTGACAGCGATTGCCACTGGTTCACTGATTGCAGGTGCCTGCGAGGACCACAGTGTCTTCTGGCCACAGCACAGCAAGCGCACGAGTGAGCCAGTGGAGCGAGTGAGGGGGTGAGTGCAGGAGCTGTCCCACGAAGGGCAGAGGTGGGGCTCTGTTTCCCTAGCCCTTGGGTCGAATCGTGGGAGGGCGAACCCAGAGGACCTGGGGGGATCGTCAAAGCCCAGGATCCTTCCCCAAGACCGAAGGAAGGAACATAGACATTGGTGAGGAAGGGTTAGGGGGAGGGGGAGTGGACTGTGACCTGGAGGTGCTGTCTCTCCACCTCTGCACCAGGTGCGTGGCCATCTCCAGGCAAGGAGAGGCAACCGGAGGAGAAGCCACCAAGAGATCCGTATCCTCTGCAGGTCCACATGGAGGAAGGGGCTCGTTCTACCCTTTGAGAGTCCCTGAGCGGCATAGAATGGGGCACCTCTGGGAACGTGGGCCAAAACAACTGCATCATGCCTGGGAAAGCCTGGGACAACCCCCTGGAGTGGGCCAGTGGCTCCAGGTGAAGGAAGGGGCATTCTTGGCCGAGTTCACAGCACGTCAGTGCTCCCGCTCCCCCTCCTCCCGCCCCTCCCCCTCCCCCTCATCCCTTTATCCCCTGAAGCAAACACTGACTAACACTGGGGCCCAATCAGATTCTCCCTCGTGGGGACACAGCCTTGAGGCACATCCACTTACCATGGTTTGTCTTGTAAGTGAGGAAAGCCAAGGTGGAATGCCGAGGACCCCAATCCCCAGGGCGACTCTGCGGGAGACGCCACAGCGCCCGTGTGGGGAGGAGGGGGTGGACAGAATCGGGGAGCCCTTGCTCAGGCCTGCCCAGTGCCTCATCCCCACCCCACACCCCACGCACCGTCCCTCCACGCCCAGCCATCTTCCAGGCCAGCCCCTAGCATGGTGTTCACTCCACTGGAGAATGGATGGTGGAGATCGTGGTTCCGAAGAGCTCCCTGCCTCTAGGATGCCTTTGAGCACGTGGAGTGGAGTGAGAAGCTCCCAGGGTAGCTCCGACCTGGGTTTCAGCCTCGGGGGACCTGGAAGGGGCTCTTAGACTGAGGGTGAAACCGCGAGGGGCAGGCCGTGTCTGACGGACCAGGCTTCCCTCAGACATCCTCAGGCACCTGCACCGTGGAAGGAGCCCTGTGGAGCCCCGCGAGACAGACACCCCGACACCACCTCTGCTAATGATGGGCGTGTCTGGGCCATGGGAAATGGATCAAACGAACCTGGCACAGGACAGGGTTTGGATGCAGTCTACTTGGTAATAAACTGAGTGAAATCATTGGCATGAGTGTTTAATTCGAGAAATGAAGACCTATGAAATTCATCGCGGGGTTGGGGGGGCAGGGCTGTGTATCTCTGGAGAGGTGCCCTGTCTTGTCTGGGCGGAAGTGCACTCCAGAAACCCGGAAGTGTCGTTCTTCAACACCAATGGAAAGCTGTGTTTCTAGAAGGGGTTTTCCTTTGACTCAAGCCACCAAGAGGGACGGTATTGCATGGGTGTTTTGGTGTGTAATCACCGCTGGTCCACGGGATAGGATGATTATTCTCAGTTTCATGTCTGAAGTTCATCCCCCTGGTACCGAGGGCAAACGAGGGTGCCTGTGGCTTCTGAGAAGGGCAGTCCCTTGGATGTCCAGGGCCCCACGCTCAGGAAAGAGGGTTCTGCCAGGTCGGATGGGCCCAGTGATGGGGACGCTGGTCCCCACACTTCCCTCCAGTAGTGCTAGGAGAAAGAGCAAGCAGAGCACAGCCTATGCCTTGGTGCCAGCCAGGCCCATCTCAACCCAGGACCGCTTGCTCCCAGGGGGGTGGCCGCTGCATCTCCGACAGATCCCACTGGGTGCTGAGCCTTCCCTCGCAAAGACAAGAAGGGAGAAGGCAGTGGGTTTGGAGCGAGGCAGTATCTGAGCACCGAAGAGCCTTCACTCCTTCCTAAAATGGGCACAGAGCATCTCCTGTGCTCTCTGAGGTGGGGTAGGGGGCACTGCATGCTGGCCACCATGCTGGGCACTGCAGTCCACGGAGCGCAGTGCATCCTCATGGAGACTTGAAGTGATCACAGTCGAGTCACACATGAGAGTGGAATGCGTACGGTTGTGGAGTTAGAGGATTTCTCAGCTGAGAATTCCTGATTCCCAGGGGGACAGCATTCCAGCAGCAGGGGAGAGAGCAGTTCATTGTATCTGGCGGCAGTTTGGTTCACTTCTCCTAAAGTGCCTGGACGTCCTGTGACATCAGACATTTGGCTTCTGTCTCCCATGTTCATCCTCAAAGGAGCATGCCACCTGAACCTTACAGAAGGTAACTCAACAACACTTCGAGCTCAGGCAAAGAAACCAAACGAACAAATGAAAAACCCTAACCTCCCCACGCCCACCCCCCCACCCCCAACACCAGAAACAACAAAGAAATCCAGAGCAGTGAAAAATGCAGTGAACAGAGCAAACCAAGTGCACAAAATGGATTTGAAAGATTCACAGAAAAGAATCCTGCAGACCTATTGGGAGACGTCTACGGAGAGGGGGAGGCACAAGTACAAACTCTTTGCAGTATGGTATTGGAAAAATGTAAGTTGTGTGTTTGGGTGGTGTTGGCATTGGCATCAGGGTGGTTGGGGGTTAGGGGGTGGGGGTAGGGGTGGCGTGGTGAGCCTCTGTAGGAAAGGGAGGCATTCATACTATAACGTTGTACAAAGAAACCTGCCGACTAGTATTCCAATGATGCCTAAGTAGGAATGTGAAACTCAACGTTCATTTATAAAATCAAAGGTCCTCCCTGCACTGACGGAAGACCCTTCCCTAACGTCGTTGGGGACAGCGAAACCACCTGACTTGCAGCTCTGCCCCTCCTATCTGTCAGTAGGTTCTCATCCAGGTGGTCCCAGGACAGACACACTCCACTGGACCACGTGCAGCTTCGAAGGGGGCTGGGCGGGCTTGGGGGCAGGGTCCGTGGGGGAACTCTCCTCTCCTAGCTGACTCTTCCACTGCCTCAAGATCACATGACCTCGAGGAGTCTCACCCAAGGAACCTTACGTATCACCTTTCTCCTTTCCCTCCCCACGCCCCCACCCCCTGCACCTAAGGTTCGACCAGCACGTTGTGATTGAGCGTCCTCGTGCATTTCCCACTGAGCCACACAGCTGTGTCTAGTCTATCTGGGGACAGAACCGAGAATCGTTTTTGACAGATGGCTATTTACATATGCCCCCACCAAGATCCCATAGAGAGGGAAAGAAAGACCAATGATTGCCCCCACGAACACAAACAATCATGCCCTGGATAAAGAAGAGGTGACGTGCCCCACGGGGCGGGCTGTGGAGCAGGGTCAGTCGGGGACCTTCCCTCTCCTAGCTGAATCTCTGACTGCCTCAAGGTCACATGACCTCAGGGAGTCTCACCCAAGGAACTTTATCTATCACTTTTTTTTTTCCACACCCTACATCAAAGGGTCAACCGGCACCTTTGCATCCTCAGGCATTTTTGACTGAGCCGGACAGCTGTGTCTAGTTTCTTCGGGGCGGGAAGCAAAGAATCATTTCTCACCGATGCCTATATACATATGCCCCCACCATCATCTCCACAGAGAGGGAAAGGAAGTATAAATATGTCCCCCACAAACACAAACAAGCATGCCCCAGATTAAGAAGATGTAAGACGCCCCCCACTCCACACACCACCTCAGCCACCCCCTCCCCCCCCGGCCGTTTCCAAAACAGACAGCGGAAGACTGCTCAGCCCACCACCCCTCCCCCAAGAAAGAGGAAGGGAATCATGCGTTTGGAGCAATGACGATGGACTTGGGGGGAGGGGGGCTGGGGGGCTGGGGGCGGGAGGGCGTGATGCTGTGAGAAAGACGTCTGACAGAAAGACAAATACCGCACGACAGCGCTTCTATGTAGAATGCAAACCATGACAGCGATGTAGTGGATATATTCGCAACACAGGACAAACTGCTGGGTTACCAGTGGGCAGACGGAAGGCGAGGGGCGTAAGAGGCACACACTTATCAGGTGTGAGATCAGCTAAAAGAATGTCCTGTATGACACCGGGACCTAGAGCCAATACTTTCTAGGAAGCATCAAGGAAATGTAAGCTTTGAGGAATTGTCAATCACTAGACTGTACACCTTCCATAATATTGTAGAGCAAGCATCGTTTCAATGAAAGAACAAAACCAAAGAGAACACAACAAAACACCAAAAACCAAAAGGTGGTGGTGGAGGGGGTGGGGGTGGGGAGGGGGGTGGGGAGAAAACACAGAAGAGATGAATACAAAATCAAAGCTACAGGTGGGCTGGCTTTGGGACACGATCATCGACATGAAGGAAAAGGACATGTTTCCACACTCCTTGAATCCCTTGCTAGGACACTGAACGCAAGAAGTGGCTCTCCTAACCTATGGGAATTGAAGTGGGAAGCTCTCAAGAACATCTGTCAGGAAAGGAGTAGAGTGGAATTTTGCACCATTGGGAAAAGTGTGAAAGTGTTTGTTTAGCCCTTGGGCAGGAATCGTTTTGAGCAAGTGTGTTGCCAACTGGCTTGTGTTCCCCCCAGTACCTGTGCTCAGCTTCTAAACCCCCGCGTGCATCCCTTGGGGGCAGGCTAAGGCCAACGCATCCCCTTGGCCGGCAAGTCATTTCCATTCTGAGCACCTTTCTACGTGAGCCTCTCAGAGGTGTTTCTGGAGGTGTGTAAACAGACTTCCCGGAGAAAGGTGTGCATTGTTCCCGCTGGGGATTGCGAGTGACCACGCCCTCAGGCCCTAAATCCGATCAGAAGCTTGCAGCGCATTGGTGGATTTCGTGCCCCCGCGGGTTGGGATGGGGGCGGAGTGGGTGGTGAGCCATCAAAGGGCTGGTGGGACTGGCCCAGGCTGTCACTTGCAGACCGGCCGTCTCCGGGAAGGAGGCATCCCTGCTGCAGCTGGAGCTCCGAGATGGACACTCTCGACACTCTCGTGGGCCTCGTTTGCAGAGACATGGAGGCTGCTTCTCTCGACTCGGGAGGTGAGCCTCCAGCTCAGTTCCACGTCTTTCCCAAACTCCACTCTTCCCGGCCAAGTGCCGCTGCTGTGGATGCCCGCCGGGGACCCTCTCGGCAGGAGGAACCGTGCCCGCCGGCCCAGACCGTTGGGCGCTGCCAGCGTGGTGACTTGGCGCGTGTGTCAGCAGGGCTGGCTCCCGCCCAGACACGTCTCCTGAGTTGGAGGAGACCGTCTGTGGTCGGGGCTGGGCTTTGCAATATGGGGAACACCTGCTACTTGAATGCAGCCCTGCAGTGTCTGACCCACACACCACCCCTGGCCAGCTGGCTGCTGTCCCAGCAGCACTCGACGATCTGTCCAACCCAGACCTTCTGCATGCTGTGTGCTATGCAAGCCCACATCACGCGAGCCCTCCTTCATCCTGGCGAGGTGATCCGGCCCCGCCAGGACCTGCTCACTAGCTTCCACAGGCACGAGCAGGAAGATTCCCACGAGTTTCTGATGTTCACGCTGGATGCCATGCAGCAAGCGTGCTTGCGTGCCTGTGAGCTGTTGGGCTGTCCCTCCAACGACACCACCCTCATCCGTCAGATCTTTGGTGGGTCCTGGCGATCTCAGGTCCAGTGTCTCCACTGCCTTGGGGTTTCAGACACGTTCGACCCTTATCTGGACATCACCCTGGATATCACGGCAGCTCAGAGTGTGGACCAAGCTTTGAAAGAGCTGGTGAAGCCCGAGAAGCTGGACGGTGAAAATGCCTATCGTTGCAGTGTTTGTCTCCAGAAGGTGCCTGCCACCAAGAGGTTGACTCTGCACAGCGCCTCCAAGGTCCTGATCCTTGTGCTGAAATGCTTCACACAGATCGCTGGCGACAAAATGGCTCAGAAAGTGCACTATCCCCAGTGCCTCGACTTGCAACCCTACATGTCCGAGCAGACGGCAGGCCCACTGGATTATGTGCTCTATGCAGTGCTGGTGCACTCCGGGTGGAGCTGTCACCGAGGACACTACTTTTGTTATGTCCAAGCTGGCAACGGCCAGTGGTATCACATGGACGATGCCAAGGTTACCGCCTGTGACGTGACGTCTGCCCTGAGCCAAAGCGCCTATGTCCTCTTTTATGCCCAGAAGAGTGCCTTGGAAGGAGACGGTGGGCCAGTGGCACCGGGAGGGGCACCGACGTCCCTGGGGGCTGACCCCACAGGCACTGTCATGGCCCACAGGGGACTGGAAAGAGATGCCAGCATCAGAGCTCCTGGGTCGGAGGAGCCCCTGGAGGAAACAGGCGTTCAAGCAATCAGCTTAGAGCAGTGGAGACGCCTCCAAGAACACGACCGACCTCGGCCTGAATTCAACCTCAGGAAGGTCGAGTCTGCCCTGCCTGCCGGTGCGGTCGTGATTCACCGGTCGAAATACGCAGCTGGCATGAACCCACAACTGCCTGAACCGGGGAACTACCAGCTCAACCATCCAACCAGGGACAGCCCACCTCAGGGGCCCATCAACATCAGCAACGTCCCTTGTCTCAGCGGGAGGGCCAAAACTACCAAGAAAAAGAACAAGAAGAAGCAGGGGGCTCTGGGTGCATTGCACTAGGCTCCGGTGCACATCCCTGCAGACACGCACACACACCCACGCACCAACCCACACACCCACCCGCTCACACACTTGCTGCCCAACCTACGCTCACCTAGAGGAAATCGGGTGTGCTACACGTGGGAATAATCTACCCTTGTGGAAGGACTGTTAGTCTGCAGTGTTCATGGGACGTGCTATTCACTTGGAACTTCTTACTACTGAGCTTTCAGGCGTGGCTCTCCACTGGCATGCTACTGGGGAGGGTGGGATTGATGACTGGGTCTAAGGACTGTCTCAGCACAATCCACGTCCATGGCACTGGAACAGTCCTTTGGGGATGGGGCGTCTGGTAGGTTTCCTTTGGTTTTAACCCTCCCCTCCCCACCCCCAACCCCTTCATTTGCTGCACTATTGGCTTCTTGTGAAGGACGCAGCCTGGAGGCTCCTCAGAAAGCCTCACGCCCACCCAGGTGAGGAGGAAACCTCCTGAGCCCTTCAGAGGGTCCATGACCCTCTCCTGCCTGCTGGGGTCTCCCCCTCCTGGTCCAGTCAACTGGGGATGACCCCAGCCTCCCAGGTCACCAGCCCCCACACCCCCTCCCACTGCGCATAGCTCAGCACAGCACAGACAAATACGAATATTCCCAAGACCTGGTGCAGGATTCCATGGGAGCCGGGCAAGCAGGCTCTAAGGGTGGCTGTCAATCGGAGGCCTTGTGCAAATGCCTGAAAGGAATGACCCGGCCACCCATTCATCACTTGCCCTGGAGACTTCACAAGGATACTTCTCCAAAGACACCTGGGGCTGGATTTCATTTGAAAGGGATATGTTGGAGACTCTCCAAATGCCAACCAGGAGAAACGATGCAAACCACCCACCCCCGCAGCAACACCAGCAACAACGCCAAAACCCCAACAGCAAGAGACAGACTCGGTACATCTTCTGACAGACCCACACAGGTGAGAGTGGGATGTCAGGTACTATGGGGACCAGTGTGACAGAGGGGTCTCCACAGTGGGGAGGAGGATCCCTGCGGCAAGTGGGAGCTTGAACACGTCCTCAATTTTCCCTCTAAAGCTGACAGCGATTGCCACTGGTTCACTGATTGCAGGTGCCTGCGAGGACCACAGTGTCTTCTGGCCACAGCACAGCAAGCGCACGAGTGAGCCAGTGGAGCGAGTGAGGGGGTGAGTGCAGGAGCTGTCCCACGAAGGGCAGAGGTGGGGCTCTGTTTCCCTAGCCCTTGGGTCGAATCGTGGGAGGGTGAACCCAGAGGACCTGGGGGGATCGTCAAAGCCCAGGATCCTTCCCCAAGACCGAAGGAAGGAACATAGACATTGGTGAGGAAGGGTTAGGGGGAGGGGGAGTGGACTGTGACCTGGAGGTGCTGTCTCTCCACCTCTGCACCAGGTGCGTGGCCATCTCCAGGCAAGGAGAGGCAACCGGAGGAGAAGCCACCAAGAGATCCGTATCCTCTGCAGGTCCACATGGAGGAAGGGGCTCGTTCTACCCTTTGAGAGTCCCTGAGCGGCATAGAATGGGGCACCTCTGGGAACGTGGGCCAAAACAACTGCATCATGCCTGGGAAAGCCTGGGACAACCCCCTGGAGTGGGCCAGTGGCTCCAGGTGAAGGAAGGGGCATTCTTGGCCGAGTTCACAGCACGTCAGTGCTCCCGCTCCCCCTCCTCCCGCCCCTCCCCCTCCCCCTCATCCCTTTATCCCCTGAAGCAAACACTGACTAACACTGGGGCCCAATCAGATTCTCCCTCGTGGGGACACAGCCTTGAGGCACATCCACTTACCATGGTTTGTCTTGTAAGTGAGGAAAGCCAAGGTGGAATGCCGAGGACCCCAATCCCCAGGGCGACACTGCGGGAGACGCCACAGGGCCCGTGTGGGGAGGAGGGGGTGGACAGAATCGGGGAGCCCTTGCTCAGGCCTGCCCAGTGCCTCATCCCCACCCCACACCCCACGCACCGTCCCTCCACGCCCAGCCATCTTCCAGGCCAGCCCCTAGCATGGTGTTCACTCCACTGGAGAATGGATGGTGGAGATCGTGGTTCCAAAGAGCTCCCTGCCTCTAGGATGCCTTTGAGCACGTGGAGTGGAGTGAGAAGCTCCCAGGGTAGCTGCGACCTGGGTTTCAGCCTCGGGGGACCTGGAAGGGGCTCTTGGACTGAGGGTGAAACCGCGAGGGGCAGGCCGTGTCTGACGGACCAGGCTTCCCTCAGACATCCTCAGGCACCTGCACCGTGGAAGGAGCCCTGTGGAGCCCCGCGAGACAGACACCCCGACACCACCTCTGCTAATGATGGGCGTGTCTGGGCCATGGGAAATGGATCAAACGAACCTGGCACGGGACAGGGTTTGGATGCAGTCTACTTGGTAATAAACTGAGTGAAATCATTGGCATGAGTGTTTAATTCGAGAAATGAAGACCTATGAAATTCATCGCGGGGTTGGGGGGGCAGGGCTGTGTATCTCTGGAGAGGTGCCCTGTCTTGTCTGGGCGGAAGTGCACTCCAGAAACCCGGAAGTGTCGTTCTTCAACACCAATGGAAAGCTGTGTTTCTAGAAGGGGTTTTCCTTTGACTCAAGCCACCAAGAGGGACGGTATTGCATGGGTGTTTTGGTGTGTAATCACCGCTGGTCCACGGGATAGGATGATTATTCTCAGTTTCATGTCTGAAGTTCATCCCCCTGGTACCGAGGGCAAACGAGGGTGCCTGTGGCTTCTGAGAAGGGCAGTCCCTTGGATGTCCAGGGCCCCACGCTCAGGAAAGAGGGTTCTGCCAGGTCGGATGGGCCCAGTGATGGGGACGCTGGTCCCCACACTTCCCTCCAGTAGCGCTAGGAGAAAGAGCAAGCAGAGCACAGCCTATGCCTTGGTGCCAGCCAGGCCCATCTCAACCCAGGACCGCTTGCTCCCAGGGGGGTGGCCGCTGCCTCTCCGACAGATCCCACTGGGTGCTGAGCCTTCCCTCGCAAAGACAAGAAGGGAGAAGGCAGTGGGTTTGGAGCGAGGCAGTATCTGAGCACCGAAGAGCCTTCACTCCTTCCTAAAATGGGCACAGAGCATCTCCTGTGCTCTCTGAGGTGGGGTAGGGGGCACTGCATGCTGGCCACCATGCTGGGCACTGCAGTCCACGGAGCGCAGTGCATCCTCATGGAGACTTGAAGTGATCACAGTCGAGTCACACATGAGAGTGGAATGCGTACGGTTGTGGAGTTAGAGGATTTCTCAGCTGAGAATTCCTGATTCCCAGGGGGACAGCATTCCAGCAGCAGGGGAGAGAGCAGTTCATTGTATCTGGCGGCAGTTTGGTTCACTTCTCCTAAAGTGCCTGGACGTCCTGTGACATCAGACATTTGGCTTCTGTCTCCCATGTTCATCCTCAAAGGAGCATGCCACCTGAACCTTACAGAAGGTAACTCAACAACACTTCGAGCTCAGGCAAAGAAACCAAACGAACAAATGAAAAACCCTAACCTCCCCACGCCCACCCCCCCCACCCCCAACACCAGAAACAACAAAGAAATCCAGAGCAGTGAAAAATGCAGTGAACAGAGCAAACCAAGTGCACAAAATGGATTTGAAAGATTCACAGAAAAGAATCCTGCAGACCTATTGGGAGACGTCTACGGAGAGGGGGAGGCACAAGTACAAACTCTTTGCAGTATGGTATTGGAAAAATGTAAGTTGTGTGTTTGGGTGGTGTTGGCATTGGCATCAGGGTGGTTGGGGGTTAGGGGGTGGGGGTAGGGGTGGCGTGGTGAGCCTCTGTAGGAAAGGGAGGCATTCATACTATAACGTTGTACAAAGAAACCTGCCGACTAGTATTCCAATGATGCCTAAGTAGGAATGTGAAACTCAACGTTCATTTATAAAATCAAAGGTCCTCCCTGCACTGACGGAAGACCCTTCCCTAACGTCGTTGGGGACAGCGAAACCACCTGACTTGCAGCTCTGCCCCTCCTATCTGTCAGTAGGTTCTCATCCAGGTGGTCCCAGGACAGACACACTCCACTGGACCACGTGCAGCTTCGAAGGGGGCTGGGCGGGCTTGGGGGCAGGGTCCGTGGGGGAACTCTCCTCTCCTAGCTGACTCTTCCACTGCCTCAAGATCACATGACCTCGAGGAGTCTCACCCAAGGAACCTTACGTATCACCTTTCTCCTTTCCCTCCCCACGCCCCCACCCCCTGCACCTAAGGTTCGACCAGCACGTTGTGATTGAGCGTCCTCGTGCATTTCCCACTGAGCCGCACAGCTGTGTCTAGTCTATCTGGGGACAGAACCGAGAATCGTTTTTGACAGATGGCTATTTACATATGCCCCCACCAAGATCCCATAGAGAGGGAAAGAAAGACCAATGATTGCCCCCACGAACACAAACAATCATGCCCTGGATAAAGAAGAGGTGACGTGCCCCACGGGGCGGGCTGTGGAGCAGGGTCAGTCGGGGACCTTCCCTCTCCTAGCTGAATCTCTGACTGCCTCAAGGTCACATGACCTCAGGGAGTCTCACCCAAGGAACTTTATCTATCACTTTTTTTTTTCCACACCCTACATCAAAGGGTCAACCGGCACCTTTGCATCCTCAGGCATTTTTGACTGAGCCGGACAGCTGTGTCTAGTTTCTTCGGGGCGGGAAGCAAAGAATCATTTCTCACCGATGCCTATATACATATGCCCCCACCATCATCTCCACAGAGAGGGAAAGGAAGTATAAATATGTCCCCCACAAACACAAACAAGCATGCCCCGGATTAAGAAGATGTAAGACGCCCCCCACTCCACACACCACCTCAGCCACCCCCTCCCCCAACCGCCCGTTTCCAAAACAGACAGCGGAAGACTGCTCAGCCCACCACCCCTCCCCCAAGAAAGAGGAAGGGAATCATGCGTTTGGAGCAATGACGATGGACTTGGGGGGAGGGGGGCTGGGGGGCTGGGGGCTGGAGGGCGTGATGCTGTGAGAAAGACGTCTGACAGAAAGACAAATACCGCACGACAGCGCTTCTATGTAGAATGCAAACCATGACAGCGATGTAGTGGATATATTCGCAACACAGGACAAACTGCTGGGTTACCAGTGGGCAGACGGAAGGCGAGGGGCGTAAGAGGCACACACTTATCAGGTGTGAGATCAGCTAAAAGAATGTCCTGTATGACACCGGGACCTAGAGCCAATACTTTCTAGGAAGCATCAAGGAAATGTAAGCTTTGAGGAATTGTCAATCACTAGACTGTACACCTTCCATAATATTGTAGAGCAAGCATCGTTTCAATGAAAGAACAAAACCAAAGAGAACACAACAAAACACCAAAAACCAAAAGGTGGTGGTGGAGGGGGTGGGGGTGGGGAGGGGGGTGGGGAGAAAACAGAAGAGATGAATACAAAATCAAAGCTACAGGTGGGCTGGCTTTGGGACACGATCATCGACATGAAGGAAAAGGACATGTTTCCACACTCCTTGAATCCCTTGCTAGGACACTGAACGCAAGAAGTGGCTCTCCTAACCTATGGGAATTGAAGTGGGAAGCTCTCAAGAACATCTGTCAGGAAAGGAGTAGAGTGGAATTTTGCACCATTGGGAAAAGTGTGAAAGTGTTTGTTTAGCCCTTGGGCAGGAATCGTTTTGAGCAAGTGTGTTGCCAACTGGCTTGTGTTCCCCCCAGTACCTGTGCTCAGCTTCTAAACCCCCGCGTGCATCCCTTGGGGGCAGGCTAAGGCCAACGCATCCCCTTGGCCCGCAAGTCATTTCCATTCTGAGCACCTTTCTACGTGAGCCTCTCAGAGGTGTTTCTGGAGGTGTGTAAACAGACTTCCCGGAGAAAGGTGTGCATTGTTCCCACTGGGGATTGCGAGTGACCACGCCCTCAGGCCCTAAATCCGATCAGAAGCTTGCAGCGCATTGGTGGATTTCGTGCCCCCGGGGGTTGGGATGGGGGCGGAGTGGGTGGTGAG
Organism: Hippopotamus amphibius kiboko; assembly: GCF_030028045.1. Lineage (NCBI taxonomy): Eukaryota > Metazoa > Chordata > Mammalia > Artiodactyla > Hippopotamidae > Hippopotamus > Hippopotamus amphibius. The sequence goes on from NC_080193.1 coordinate 34,505,688, forward strand.
CCATCAAAGGGCTGGTGGGACTGGCCCAGGCTGTCACTTGCAGACCGGCCGTCTCTGGGAAGGAGGCATCAATGCTGCAGCTGGAGCTCCGAGATGGACACTCTCGACACTCTCGTGGGCCTCGTTTGCAGAGACATGGAGGCTGCTTCTCTCGACTCGGGAGGTGAGCCTCCACCTCAGTTCCACGTCTTTCCCAAACTCCACTCTTCCCGGCCAAGTGCCGCTGCTGTGGATGCCCGCCGGGGACCCTCTCGGCAGGAGGAACCGTGCCCGCCGGCCCAGACCGTTGGGCGCTGCCAGCGTGGTGACTTGGCGCGTGTGTCAGCAGGGCTGGCTCCCACCCAGACACGTCTCCTGAGTTGGAGGAGACCGTCTGTGGTCGGGGCTGGGCTTTGCAATATGGGGAACACCTGCTACTTGAATGCAGCCCTGCAGTGTCTGACCCACACACCACCCCTGGCCAGCTGGCTGCTGTCCCAGCAGCACTCGACGATCTGTCCAACCCAGACCTTCTGCATGCTGTGTGCTATGCAAGCCCACATCACGCGAGCCCTCCTTCATCCTGGCGAGGTGATCCGGCCCCGCCAGGACCTGCTCACTAGCTTCCACAGGCACGAGCAGGAAGATTCCCACGAGTTTCTGATGTTCACGCTGGATGCCATGCAGCAAGCGTGCTTGCGTGCCTGTGAGCTGTTGGGCTGTCCCTCCAACGACACCACCCTCATCCGTCAGATCTTTGGTGGGTCCTGGCGATCTCAGGTCCAGTGTCTCCACTGCCTTGGGGTTTCAGACACGTTCGACCCTTATCTGGACATCACCCTGGATATCACGGCAGCTCAGAGTGTGGACCAAGCTTTGAAAGAGCTGGTGAAGCCCGAGAAGCTGGATGGTGAAAATGCCTATCGTTGCAGTGTTTGTCTCCAGAAGGTGCCTGCCACCAAGAGGTTGACTCTGCACAGCGCCTCCAAGGTCCTGATCCTTGTGCTGAAACGCTTCACACAGATCGCCGGCGACAAAATGGCTCAGAAAGTGCACTATCCCCAGTGCCTCGACTTGCAACCCTACATGTCCGAGCAGACGGCAGGCCCACTGGATTATGTGCTCTATGCAGTGCTGGTGCACTCCGGGTGGAGCTGTCACCGAGGACACTACTTTTGTTATGTCCAAGCTGGCAACGGCCAGTGGTATCACATGGACGATGCCAAGGTTACCGCCTGTGACGTGACGTCTGCCCTGAGCCAAAGCGCCTATGTCCTCTTTTATGCCCAGAAGAGTGCCTTGGAAGGAGACGGTGGGCCAGTGGCACCGGGAGGGGCACCGACATCCCTGGGGGCTGACCCCACAGGCACTGTCGTGGCCCACAGGGGACCGGAAAGAGATGCCAGCATCAGAGCTCCTGGGTCGGAGGAGCCCCTGGAGGAAACAGGCGTTCAAGCAATCAGCTTAGAGCAGTGGAGACGCCTCCAAGAACACGACCGACCTCGGCCTGAATTCAACCTCAGGAAGGTCGAGTCTGCCCTGCCTGCCGGTGCGGTCGTGATTCACCGGTTGAAATACGCAGCTGGCATGAACCCACAACTGCCTGAACCGGGGAACTACCAGCTCAACCATCCAACCAGGGACAGCCCACCTCAGGGGCCCATCAACATCAGCAACGTCCCTTGTCTCAGCGGGAGGGCCAAAACTACCAAGAAAAAGAACAAGAAGAAGCAGGGGGCTCTGGATGCATTGCACTAGGCTCCGGTGCACATCCCTGCAGACACGCACACACACCCACGCACCAACCCACACACCCACCCGCTCACACACTTGCTGCCCAACCTACGCTCACCTAGAGGAAATCGGGTGTGCTACACGTGGGAATAATCTACCCTTGTGGAAGGACTGTTAGTCTGCAGTGTTCATGGGACGTGCTATTCACTTGGAACTTCTTACTACTGAGCTTTCAGGCGTGGCTCTCCACTGGCATGCTACTGGGGAGGGTGGGATTGATGACTGGGTCTAAGGACTGTCTCAGCACAATCCACGTCCACGGCACTGGAACAGTCCTTTGGGGATGGGGCGTCTGGTAGGTTTCCTTTGGTTTTAACCCTCCCCTCCCCACCCCCAACCCCTTCATTTGCTGCACTATTGGCTTCTTGTGAAGGACGCAGCCTGGAGGCTCCTCAGAAAGGCTCACGCCCACCCAGGTGAGGAGGAAACCTCCTGAGCCCTTCAGAGGGTCCATGACCCTCTCCTGCCTGCTGGGGTCTCCCCCTCCTGGTCCAGTCAACTGGGGATGACCCCAGCCTCCCAGGTCACCAGCCCCCACACCCCATCCCGCTGCGCATAGCTCAGCACAGCACAGACAAATACGAATATTCCCAAGACCTGGTGCAGGATTCCATGGGAGCCGGGCAAGCAGGCTCTAAGGGTGGCTGTCAATCGGAGGCCTTGTGCAAATGCCTGAAAGGAATGACCCGGCCACCCATTCATCACTTGCCCTGGAGACTTCACAAGGATACTTCTCCAAAGACACCTGGGGCTGGATTTCATTTGAAAGGGATATGTTGGAGACTCTCCAAATGCCAACCAGGAGAAATGATGCAAACCACCCACCCCCGCAGCAACACCAGCAACAACGCCAAAACCCCAACAGCAAGAGACAGACTCGGTACATCTTCTGACAGACCCGCACAGGTGAGAGTGGGATGTCAGGTACTATGGGGACCAGTGTGACAGAGGGGTCTCCACGGTGGGGAGGAGGATCCCTGCGGCAAGTGGGAGCTTGAACACGTCCTCAATTTTCCCTCTAAAGCTGACAGCGATTGCCACTGGTTCACTGATTGCAGGTGCCTGCGAGGACCACAGTGTCTTCTGGCCACAGCACAGCAAGCGCACGAGTGAGCCAGTGGAGCGAGTGAGGGGGTGAGTGCAGGAGCTGTCCCACGAAGGGCAGAGGTGGGGCTCTGTTTCCCTAGCCCTTGGGTCGAATCGTGGGAGGGCGAACCCAGAGGACCTGGGGGGATTGTCAAAGCCCAGGATCCTTCCCCAAGACCGAAGGAAGGAACATAGACATTGGTGAGGAAGGGTTAGGGGGAGGGGGAGTGGACTGTGACCTGGAGGTGCTGTCTCTCCACCTCTGCACCAGGTGCGTGGCCATCTCCAGGCAAGGAGAGGCAACCGGAGGAGAAGCCACCAAGAGATCCGTATCCTCTGCAGGTCCACATGGAGGAAGGGGCTCGTTCTACCCTTTGAGAGTCCCTGAGCGGCATAGAACGGAGCACCTCTGGGAACGTGGGCCAAAACAACTGCATCATGCCTGGGAAAGCCTGGGACAACCCCCTGGAGTGGGCCAGTGGCTCCAGGTGAAGGAAGGGGCATTCTTGGCCGAGTTCACAGCACGTCAGTGCTCCCGCTCCCCCTCCTCCCGCCCCTCCCCCTCCCCCTCATCCCTTTATCCCCTGAAGCAAACACTGACTAACACTGGGGCCCAATCAGATTCTCCCTCATGGGGACACAGCCTTGAGGCACATCCACTTACCATGGTTTGTCTTGTAAGTGAGGAAAGCCAAGGTGGAATGCCGAGGACCCCAATCCCCAGGGCGACTCTGCGGGAGACGCCACAGCGCCCGTGTGGGGAGGAGGGGGTGGACAGAATCGGGGAGCCCTTGCTCAGGCCTGCCCAGTGCCTCATCCCCACCCCACACCCCACGCACCGTCCCTCCACGCCCAGCCATCTTCCAGGCCAGCCCCTAGCATGGTGTTCACTCCACTGGAGAATGGATGGTGGAGATCGTGGTTCCGAAGAGCTCCCTGCCTCTAGGATGCCTTTGAGCACGTGGAGTGGAGTGAGAAGCTCCCAGGGTAGCTCCGACCTGGGTTTCAGCCTCAGGGGACCTGGAAGGGGCTCTTAGACTGAGGGTGAAACCGCGAGGGGCAGGCCGTGTCTGACGGACCAGGCTTCCCTCAGACATCCTCAGGCACCTGCACCGTGGAAGGAGCCCTGTGGAGCCCCGTGAGACAGACACCCCGACACCACCTCTGCTAATGATGGGCGTGTCTGGGCCATGGGAAATGGATCAAACGAACCTGGCACAGGACAGGGTTTGGATGCAGTCTACTTGGTAATAAACTGAGTGAAATCATTGGCATGAGTGTTTAATTCGAGAAATGAAGACCTATGAAATTCATCGCGGGGTTGGGGGGGCAGGGCTGTGTATCTCTGGAGAGGTGCCCTGTCTTGTCTGGGCGGAAGTGCACTCCAGAAACCCGGAAGTGTCGTTCTTCAACACCAATGGAAAGCTGTGTTTCTAGAAGGGGTTTTCCTTTGACTCAAGCCACCAAGAGGGACGGTATTGCATGGGTGTTTTGGTGTGTAATCACCACTGGTCCACGGGATAGGATGATTATTCTCAGTTTCATGTCTGAAGTTCATCCCCCTGGTACCGAGGGCAAACGAGGGTGCCTGTGGCTTCTGAGAAGGGCAGTCCCTTGGATGTCCAGGGCCCCACGCTCAGGAAAGAGGGTTCTGCCAGGTCGGATGGGCCCAGTGATGGGGACGCTGGTCCCCACACTTCCCTCCAGTAGCGCTAGGAGAAAGAGCAAGCAGAGCACAGCCTATGCCTTGGTGCCAGCCAGGCCCATCTCAACCCAGGACTGCTTGCTCCCAGGGGGGTGGCCGCTGCATCTCCGACAGATCCCACTGGGTGCTGAGCCTTCCCTCGCAAAGACAAGAAGGGAGAAGGCAGTGGGTTTGGAGCGAGGCAGTATCTGAGCACCGAAGAGCCTTCACTCCTTCCTAAAATGGGCACAGAGCATCTCCTGTGCTCTCTGAGGTGGGGTAGGGGGCACTGCATGCTGGCCACCATGCTGGGCACTGCAGTCCACGGAGCGCAGTGCATCCTCATGGAGACTTGAAGTGATCACAGTCGAGTCACACATGAGAGTGGAATGCGTACGGTTGTGGAGTTAGAGGATTTCTCAGCTGAGAATTCCTGATTCCCAGGGGGACAGCATTCCAGCAGCAGGGGAGAGAGCAGTTCATTGTATCTGGCGGCAGTTTGGTTCACTTCTCCTAAAGTGCCTGGACGTCCTGTGACATCAGACATTTGGCTTCTGTCTCCCATGTTCATCCTCAAAGGAGCATGCCACCTGAACCTTACAGAAGGTAACTCAACAACACTTCGAGCTCAGGCAAAGAAACCAAACGAACAAATGAAAAACTCTAACCTCCCCACGCCCACCCCCCCACCCCCAACACCAGAAACAACAAAGAAATCCAGAGCAGTGAAAAATGCAGTGAACAGAGCAAACCAAGTGCACAAAATGGATTTGAAAGATTCACAGAAAAGAATCCTGCAGACCTATTGGGAGACGTCTACAGAGAGGGGGAGGCACAAGTACAAACTCTTTGCAGTATGGTATTGGAAAAATGTAAGTTGTGTGTTTGGGTGGTGTTGGCATTGGCATCAGGGTGGTTGGGGGTTAGGGGGTGGGGGTAGGGGTGGCGTGGTGAGCCTCTGTAGGAAAGGGAGGCATTCATACTATAACGTTGTACAAAGAAACCTGCCGACTAGTATTCCAATGATGCCTAAGTAGGAATGTGAAACTCAACGTTCATTTATAAAATCAAAGGTCCTCCCTGCACTGACGGAAGACCCTTCCCTAACGTCGTTGGGGACAGCGAAACCACCTGACTTGCAGCTCTGCCCCTCCTATCTGTCAGTAGGTTCTCATCCAGGTGGTCCCAGGACAGACACACTCCACTGGACCACGTGCAGCTTCGAAGGGGGCTGGGCGGGCTTGGGGGCAGGGTCCGTGGGGGAACTCTCCTCTCCTAGCTGACTCTTCCACTGCCTCAAGATCACATGACCTCGAGGAGTCTCACCCAAGGAACCTTACGTATCACCTTTCTCCTTTCCCTCCCCACGCCCCCACCCCCTGCACCTAAGGTTCGACCAGCACGTTGTGATTGAGCGTCCTCGTGCATTTCCCACTGAGCCGCACAGCTGTGTCTAGTCTATCTGGGAACAGAACCGAGAATCGTTTTTGACAGATGGCTATTTACATATGCCCCCACCAAGATCCCATAGAGAGGGAAAGAAAGACCAATGATTGCCCCCACGAACACAAACAATCATGCCCTGGATAAAGAAGAGGTGACGTGCCCCACGGGGCGGGCTGTGGAGCAGGGTCAGTCGGGGACCTTCCCTCTCCTAGCTGAATCTCTGACTGCCTCAAGGTCACATGACCTCAGGGAGTCTCACCCAAGGAACTTTATCTATCACTTTTTTTTTTCCACACCCTACATCAAAGGGTCAACCGGCACCTTTGCATCCTCAGGCATTTTTGACTGAGCCGGACAGCTGTGTCTAGTTTCTTCGGGGCGGGAAGCAAAGAATCATTTCTCACCGATGCCTATATACATATGCCCCCACCATCATCTCCACAGAGAGGGAAAGGAAGTATAAATATGTCCCCCACAAACACAAACAAGCATGCCCCGGATTAAGAAGATGTAAGACGCCCCCCACTCCACACACCACCTCAGCCACACCCTCCCCCAACCGCCCGTTTCCAAAACAGACAGCGGAAGACTGCTCAGCCCACCACCCCTCCCCCAAGAAAGAGGAAGGGAATCATGCGTTTGGAGCAATGACGATGGACTTGGGGGGAGGGGGGCTGGGGGGCTGGGGGCTGGAGGGCGTGATGCTGTGAGAAAGACGTCTGACAGAAAGACAAATACCGCACGACAGCGCTTCTATGTAGAATGCAAACCATGACAGCGATGTAGTGGATATATTCGCAACACAGGACAAACTGCTGGGTTACCAGTGGGCAGACAGAAGGCGAGGGGCGTAAGAGGCACACACTTATCAGGTGTGAGATCAGCTAAAAGAATGTCCTGTATGACACCGGGACCTAGAGCCAATACTTTCTAGGAAGCATCAAGGAAATGTAAGCTTTGAGGAATTGTCAATCACTAGACTGTACACCTTCCATAATATTGTAGAGCAAGCATCGTTTCAATGAAAGAACAAAACCAAAGAGAACACAACAAAACACCAAAAACCAAAAGGTGGTGGTGGAGGGGGTGGGGGTGGGGAGGGGGGTGGGGAGAAAACAGAAGAGATGAATACAAAATCAAAGCTACAGGTGGGCTGGCTTTGGGACACGATCATCGACATGAAGGAAAAGGACATGTTTCCACACTCCTTGAATCCCTTGCTAGGACACTGAACGCAAGAAGTGGCTCTCCTAACCTATGGGAATTGAAGTGGGAAGCTCTCAAGAACATCTGTCAGGAAAGGAGTAGAGTGGAATTTTGCACCATTGGGAAAAGTGTGAAAGTGTTTGTTTAGCCCTTGGGCAGGAATCGTTTTGAGCAAGTGTGTTGCCAACTGGCTTGTGTTCCCCCCAGTACCTGTGCTCAGCTTCTAAACCCCCGCGTGCATCCCTTGGGGGCAGGCTAAGGCCAACGCATCCCCTTGGCCCGCAAGTCATTTCCATTCTGAGCACCTTTCTACGTGAGCCTCTCAGAGGTGTTTCTGGAGGTGTGTAAACAGACTTCCCGGAGAAAGGTGTGCATTGTTCCCACTGGGGATTGCGAGTGACCACGCCCTCAGGCCCTAAATCCGATCAGAAGCTTGCAGCGCATTGGTGGATTTCGTGCCCCCGGGGGTTGGGATGGGGGCGGAGTGGGTGGTGAGCCATCAAAGGGCTGGTGGGACTGGCCCAGGCTGTCACTTGCAGACCGGCCGTCTCTGGGAAGGAGGCATCAATGCTGCAGCTGGAGCTCCGAGATGGACACTCTCGACACTCTCGTGGGCCTCGTTTGCAGAGACATGGAGGCTGCTTCTCTCGACTCGGGAGGTGAGCCTCCACCTCAGTTCCACGTCTTTCCCAAACTCCACTCTTCCCGGCCAAGTGCCGCTGCTGTGGATGCCCGCCGGGGACCCTCTCGGCAGGAGGAACCGTGCCCGCCGGCCCAGACCGTTGGGCGCTGCCAGCGTGGTGACTTGGCGCGTGTGTCAGCAGGGCTGGCTCCCGCCCAGACACGTCTCCTGAGTTGGAGGAGACCGTCTGTGGTCGGGGCTGGGCTTTGCAATATGGGGAACACCTGCTACTTGAATGCAGCCCTGCAGTGTCTGACCCACACACCACCCCTGGCCAGCTGGCTGCTGTCCCAGCAGCACTCGACGATCTGTCCAACCCAGACCTTCTGCATGCTGTGTGCTATGCAAGCCCACATCACGCGAGCCCTCCTTCATCCTGGCGAGGTGATCCGGCCCCGCCAGGACCTGCTCACTAGCTTCCACAGGCACGAGCAGGAAGATTCCCACGAGTTTCTGATGTTCACGCTGGACGCCATGCAGCAAGCGTGCTTGCGTGCCTGTGAGCTGTTGGGCTGTCCCTCCAACGACACCACCCTCATCCGTCAGATCTTTGGTGGGTCCTGGCGATCTCAGGTCCAGTGTCTCCACTGCCTTGGGGTTTCAGACACGTTCGACCCTTATCTGGACATCACCCTGGATATCACGGCAGCTCAGAGTGTGGACCAAGCTTTGAAAGAGCTGGTGAAGCCCGAGAAGCTGGACGGTGAAAATGCCTATCGTTGCAGTGTTTGTCTCCAGAAGGTGCCTGCCACCAAGAGGTTGACTCTGCACAGCGCCTCCAAGGTCCTGATCCTTGTGCTGAAACGCTTCACACAGATCGCCGGCGACAAAATGGCTCAGAAAGTGCACTATCCCCAGTGCCTCGACTTGCAACCCTACATGTCCGAGCAGACGGCAGGCCCACTGGATTATGTGCTCTATGCAGTGCTGGTCCACTCCGGGTGGAGCTGTCACCGAGGACACTACTTTTGTTATGTCCAAGCTGGCAACGGCCAGTGGTATCACATGGACGATGCCAAGGTTACCGCCTGTGACGTGACGTCTGCCCTGAGCCAAAGCGCCTATGTCCTCTTTTATGCCCAGAAGAGTGCCTTGGAAGGAGACGGTGGGCCAGTGGCACCGGGAGGGGCACCGACATCCCTGGGGGCTGACCCCACAGGCACTGTCGTGGCCCACAGGGGACCGGAAAGAGATGCCAGCATCAGAGCTCCTGGGTCGGAGGAGCCCCTGGAGGAAACAGGCGTTCAAGCAATCAGCTTAGAGCAGTGGAGACGCCTCCAAGAACACGACCGACCTCGGCCTGAATTCAACCTCAGGAAGGTCGAGTCTGCCCTGCCTGCCGGTGCGGTCGTGATTCACCGGTCGAAATACGCAGCTGGCATGAACCCACAACTGCCTGAACCGGGGAACTACCAGCTCAACCATCCAACCAGGGACAGCCCACCTCAGGGGCCCATCAACATCAGCAACGTCCCTTGTCTCAGCGGGAGGGCCAAAACTACCAAGAAAAAGAACAAGAAGAAGCAGGGGGCTCTGGATGCATTGCACTAGGCTCCGGTGCACATCCCTGCAGACACGCACACACACCCACGCACCAACCCACACACCCACCCGCTCACACACTTGCTGCCCAACCTACGCTCACCTAGAGGAAATCGGGTGTGCTACACGTGGGAATAATCTACCCTTGTGGAAGGACTGTTAGTCTGCAGTGTTCATGGGACGTGCTATTCACTTGGAACTTCTTACTACTGAGCTTTCAGGCGTGGCTCTCCACTGGCATGCTACTGGGGAGGGTGGGATTGATGACTGGGTCTAAGGACTGTCTCAGCACAATCCACGTCCACGGCACTGGAACAGTCCTTTGGGGATGGGGCGTCTGGTAGGTTTCCTTTGGTTTTAACCCTCCCCTCCCCACCCCCAACCCCTTCATTTGCTGCACTATTGGCTTCTTGTGAAGGACGCAGCCTGGAGGCTCCTCAGAAAGGCTCACGCCCACCCAGGTGAGGAGGAAACCTCCTGAGCCCTTCAGAGGGTCCATGACCCTCTCCTGCCTGCTGGGGTCTCCCCCTCCTGGTCCAGTCAACTGGGGATGACCCCAGCCTCCCAGGTCACCAGCCCCCACACCCCATCCCGCTGCGCATAGCTCAGCACAGCACAGACAAATACGAATATTCCCAAGACCTGGTGCAGGATTCCATGGGAGCCGGGCAAGCAGGCTCTAAGGGTGGCTGTCAATCGGAGGCCTTGTGCAAATGCCTGAAAGGAATGACCCGGCCACCCATTCATCACTTGCCCTGGAGACTTCACAAGGATACTTCTCCAAAGACACCTGGGGCTGGATTTCATTTGAAAGGGATATGTTGGAGACTCTCCAAATGCCAACCAGGAGAAATGATGCAAACCACCCACCCCCGCAGCAACACCAGCAACAACGCCAAAACCCCAACAGCAAGAGACAGACTCGGTACATCTTCTGACAGACCCGCACAGGTGAGAGTGGGATGTCAGGTACTATGGGGACCAGTGTGACAGAGGGGTCTCCACGGTGGGGAGGAGGATCCCTGCGGCAAGTGGGAGCTTGAACACGTCCTCAATTTTCCCTCTAAAGCTGACAGCGATTGCCACTGGTTCACTGATTGCAGGTGCCTGCGAGGACCACAGTGTCTTCTGGCCACAGCACAGCAAGCGCACGAGTGAGCCAGTGGAGCGAGTGAGGGGGTGAGTGCAGGAGCTGTCCCACGAAGGGCAGAGGTGGGGCTCTGTTTCCCTAGCCCTTGGGTCGAATCGTGGGAGGGCGAACCCAGAGGACCTGGGGGGATCGTCAAAGCCCAGGATCCTTCCCAAGACCGAAGGAAGGAACATAGACATTGGTGAGGAAGGGTTAGGGGGAGGGGGAGTGGACTGTGACCTGGAGGTGCTGTCTCTCCACCTCTGCACCAGGTGCGTGGCCATCTCCAGGCAAGGAGAGGCAACCGGAGGAGAAGCCACCAAGAGATCCGTATCCTCTGCAGGTCCACATGGAGGAAGGGGCTCGTTCTACCCTTTGAGAGTCCCTGAGCGGCATAGAACGGAGCACCTCTGGGAACGTGGGCCAAAACAACTGCATCATGCCTGGGAAAGCCTGGGACAACCCCCTGGAGTGGGCCAGTGGCTCCAGGTGAAGGAAGGGGCATTCTTGGCCGAGTTCACAGCACGTCAGTGCTCCCGCTCCCCCTCCTCCCGCCCCTCCCCCTCCCCCTCATCCCTTTATCCCCTGAAGCAAACACTGACTAACACTGGGGCCCAATCAGATTCTCCCTCATGGGGACACAGCCTTGAGGCACATCCACTTACCATGGTTTGTCTTGTAAGTGAGGAAAGCCAAGGTGGAATGCCGAGGACCCCAATCCCCAGGGCGACTCTGCGGGAGACGCCACAGCGCCCGTGTGGGGAGGAGGGGGTGGACAGAATCGGGGAGCCCTTGCTCAGGCCTGCCCAGTGCCTCATCCCCACCCCACACCCCACGCACCGTCCCTCCACGCCCAGCCATCTTCCAGGCCAGCCCCTAGCATGGTGTTCACTCCACTGGAGAATGGATGGTGGAGATCGTGGTTCCGAAGAGCTCCCTGCCTCTAGGATGCCTTTGAGCACGTGGAGTGGAGTGAGAAGCTCCCAGGGTAGCTCCGACCTGGGTTTCAGCCTCGGGGGACCTGGAAGGGGCTCTTAGACTGAGGGTGAAACCGCGAGGGGCAGGCCGTGTCTGACGGACCAGGCTTCCCTCAGACATCCTCAGGCACCTGCACCGTGGAAGGAGCCCTGTGGAGCCCCGCGAGACAGACACCCCGACACCACCTCTGCTAATGATGGGCGTGTCTGGGCCATGGGAAATGGATCAAACGAACCTGGCACAGGACAGGGTTTGGATGCAGTCTACTTGGTAATAAACTGAGTGAAATCATTGGCATGAGTGTTTAATTCGAGAAATGAAGACCTATGAAATTCATCGCGGGGTTGGGGGGGCAGGGCTGTGTATCTCTGGAGAGGTGCCCTGTCTTGTCTGGGCAGAAGTGCACTCCAGAAACCCGGAAGTGTCGTTCTTCAACACCAATGGAAAGCTGTGTTTCTAGAAGGGGTTTTCCTTTGACTCAAGCCACCAAGAGGGACGGTATTGCATGGGTGTTTTGGTGTGTAATCACCGCTGGTCCACGGGATAGGATGATTATTCTCAGTTTCATGTCTGAAGTTCATCCCCCTGGTACCGAGGGCAAACGAGGGTGCCTGTGGCTTCTGAGAAGGGCAGTCCCTTGGATGTCCAGGGCCCCACGCTCAGGAAAGAGGGTTCTGCCAGGTCGGATGGGCCCAGTGATGGGGACGCTGGTCCCCACACTTCCCTCCAGTAGCGCTAGGAGAAAGAGCAAGCAGAGCACAGCCTATGCCTTGGTGCCAGCCAGGCCCATCTCAACCCAGGACCGCTTGCTCCCAGGGGGGTGGCCGCTGCATCTCCGACAGATCCCACTGGGTGCTGAGCCTTCCCTCGCAAAGACAAGAAGGGAGAAGGCAGTGGGTTTGGAGCGAGGCAGTATCTGAGCACCGAAGAGCCTTCACTCCTTCCTAAAATGGGCACAGAGCATCTCCTGTGCTCTCTGAGGTGGGGTAGGGGGCACTGCATGCTGGCCACCATGCTGGGCACTGCAGTCCACGGAGCGCAGTGCATCCTCATGGAGACTTGAAGTGATCACAGTCGAGTCACACATGAGAGTGGAATGCGTACGGTTGTGGAGTTAGAGGATTTCTCAGCTGAGAATTCCTGATTCCCAGGGGGACAGCATTCCAGCAGCAGGGGAGAGAGCAGTTCATTGTATCTGGCGGCAGTTTGGTTCACTTCTCCTAAAGTGCCTGGACGTCCTGTGACATCAGACATTTGGCTTCTGTCTCCCATGTTCATCCTCAAAGGAGCATGCCACCTGAACCTTACAGAAGGTAACTCAACAACACTTCGAGCTCAGGCAAAGAAACCAAACGAACAAATGAAAAACTCTAACCTCCCCACGCCCACCCCCCCACCCCCAACACCAGAAACAACAAAGAAATCCAGAGCAGTGAAAAATGCAGTGAACAGAGCAAACCAAGTGCACAAAATGGATTTGAAAGATTCACAGAAAAGAATCCTGCAGACCTATTGGGAGACGTCTACAGAGAGGGGGAGGCACAAGTACAAACTCTTTGCAGTATGGTATTGGAAAAATGTAAGTTGTGTGTTTGGGTGGTGTTGGCATTGGCATCAGGGTGGTTGGGGGTTAGGGGGTGGGGGTAGGGGTGGCGTGGTGAGCCTCTGTAGGAAAGGGAGGCATTCATACTATAACGTTGTACAAAGAAACCTGCCGACTAGTATTCCAATGATGCCTAAGTAGGAATGTGAAACTCAACGTTCATTTATAAAATCAAAGGTCCTCCCTGCACTGACGGAAGACCCTTCCCTAACGTCGTTGGGGACAGCAAAACCACCTGACTTGCAGCTCTGCCCCTCCTATCTGTCAGTAGGTTCTCATCCAGGTGGTCCCAGGACAGACACACTCCACTGGACCACGTGCAGCTTCGAAGGGGGCTGGGCGGGCTTGGGGGCAGGGTCCGTGGGGGAACTCTCCTCTCCTAGCTGACTCTTCCACTGCCTCAAGATCACATGACCTCGAGGAGTCTCACCCAAGGAACCTTACGTATCACCTTTCTCCTTTCCCTCCCCACGCCCCCACCCCCTGCACCTAAGGTTCGACCAGCACGTTGTGATTGAGCGTCCTCGTGCATTTCCCACTGAGCCGCACAGCTGTGTCTAGTCTATCTGGGAACAGAACCGAGAATCGTTTTTGACAGATGGCTATTTACATATGCCCCCACCAAGATCCCATAGAGAGGGAAAGAAAGACCAATGATTGCCCCCACGAACACAAACAATCATGCCCTGGATAAAGAAGAGGTGACGTGCCCCACGGGGCGGGCTGTGGAGCAGGGTCAGTCGGGGACCTTCCCTCTCCTAGCTGAATCTCTGACTGCCTCAAGGTCACATGACCTCAGGGAGTCTCACCCAAGGAACTTTATCTATCACTTTTTTTTTTCCACACCCTACATCAAAGGGTCAACCGGCACCTTTGCATCCTCAGGCATTTTTGACTGAGCCGGACAGCTGTGTCTAGTTTCTTCGGGGCGGGAAGCAAAGAATCATTTCTCACCGATGCCTATATACATATGCCCCCACCATCATCTCCACAGAGAGGGAAAGGAAGTATAAATATGTCCCCCACAAACACAAACAAGCATGCCCCGGATTAAGAAGATGTAAGATGCCCCCCACTCCACACACCACCTCAGCCACCCCCTCCCCCAACCGCCCGTTTCCAAAACAGACAGCGGAAGACTGCTCAGCCCACCACCCCTCCCCCAAGAAAGAGGAAGGGAATCATGCGTTTGGAGCAATGACGATGGACTTGGGGGGAGGGGGGCTGGGGGGCTGGGGGCTGGAGGGCGTGATGCTGTGAGAAAGACGTCTGACAGAAAGACAAATACCGCACGACAGCGCTTCTATGTAGAATGCAAACCATGACAGCGATGTAGTGGATATATTCGCAACACAGGACAAACTGCTGGGTTACCAGTGGGCAGACGGAAGGCGAGGGGCGTAAGAGGCACACACTTATCAGGTGTGAGATCAGCTAAAAGAATGTCCTGTATGACACCGGGACCTAGAGCCAATACTTTCTAGGAAGCATCAAGGAAATGTAAGCTTTGAGGAATTGTCAATCACTAGACTGTACACCTTCCATAATATTGTAGAGCAAGCATCGTTTCAATGAAAGAACAAAACCAAAGAGAACACAACAAAACACCAAAAACCAAAAGGTGGTGGTGGAGGGGGTGGGGGTGGGGAGGGGGGTGGGGAGAAAACAGAAGAGATGAATACAAAATCAAAGCTACAGGTGGGCTGGCTTTGGGACACGATCATCGACATGAAGGAAAAGGACATGTTTCCACACTCCTTGAATCCCTTGCTAGGACACTGAACGCAAGAAGTGGCTCTCCTAACCTATGGGAATTGAAGTGGGAAGCTCTCAAGAACATCTGTCAGGAAAGGAGTAGAGTGGAATTTTGCACCATTGGGAAAAGTGTGAAAGTGTTTGTTTAGCCCTTGGGCAGGAATCGTTTTGAGCAAGTGTGTTGCCAACTGGCTTGTGTTCCCCCCAGTACCTGTGCTCAGCTTCTAAACCCCCGCGTGCATCCCTTGGGGGCAGGCTAAGGCCAACGCATCCCCTTGGCCCGCAAGTCATTTCCATTCTGAGCACCTTTCTACGTGAGCCTCTCAGAGGTGTTTCTGGAGGTGTGTAAACAGACTTCCCGGAGAAAGGTGTGCATTGTTCCCACTGGGGATTGCGAGTGACCACGCCCTCAGGCCCTAAATCCGATCAGAAGCTTGCAGCGCATTGGTGGATTTCGTGCCCCCGGGGGTTGGGATGGGGGCGGAGTGGGTGGTGAGCCATCAAAGGGCTGGTGGGACTGGCCCAGGCTGTCACTTGCAGACCGGCCGTCTCTGGGAAGGAGGCATCCCTGCTGCAGCTGGAGCTCCGAGATGGACACTCTCGACACTCTCGTGGGCCTCGTTTGCAGAGACATGGAGGCTGCTTCTCTCGACTCGGGAGGTGAGCCTCCACCTCAGTTCCACGTCTTTCCCAAACTCCACTCTTCCCGGCCAAGTGCCGCTGCTGTGGATGCCCGCCGGGGACCCTCTCGGCAGGAGGAACCGTGCCCGCCGGCCCAGACCGTTGGGCGCTGCCAGCGTGGTGACTTGGCGCGTGTGTCAGCAGGGCTGGCTCCCGCCCAGACACGTCTCCTGAGTTGGAGGAGACCGTCTGTGGTCGGGGCTGGGCTTTGCAATATGGGGAACACCTGCTACTTGAATGCAGCCCTGCAGTGTCTGACCCACACACCACCCCTGGCCAGCTGGCTGCTGTCCCAGCAGCACTCGACGATCTGTCCAACCCAGACCTTCTGCATGCTGTGTGCTATGCAAGCCCACATCACGCGAGCCCTCCTTCATCCTGGCGAGGTGATCCGGCCCCGCCAGGACCTGCTCACTAGCTTCCACAGGCACGAGCAGGAAGATTCCCACGAGTTTCTGATGTTCACGCTGGATGCCATGCAGCAAGCGTGCTTGCGTGCCTGTGAGCTGTTGGGCTGTCCCTCCAACGACACCACCCTCATCCGTCAGATCTTTGGTGGGTCCTGGCGATCTCAGGTCCAGTGTCTCCACTGCCTTGGGGTTTCAGACACGTTCGACCCTTATCTGGACATCACCCTGGATATCACGGCAGCTCAGAGTGTGGACCAAGCTTTGAAAGAGCTGGTGAAGCCCGAGAAGCTGGACGGTGAAAATGCCTATCGTTGCAGTGTTTGTCTCCAGAAGGTGCCTGCCACCAAGAGGTTGACTCTGCACAGCGCCTCCAAGGTCCTGATCCTTGTGCTGAAACGCTTCACACAGATCGCCGGCGACAAAATGGCTCAGAAAGTGCACTATCCCCAGTGCCTCGACTTGCAACCCTACATGTCCGAGCAGACGGCAGGCCCACTGGATTATGTGCTCTATGCAGTGCTGGTGCACTCCGGGTGGAGCTGTCACCGAGGACACTACTTTTGTTATGTCCAAGCTGGCAACGGCCAGTGGTATCACATGGACGATGCCAAGGTTACCGCCTGTGACGTGACGTCTGCCCTGAGCCAAAGCGCCTATGTCCTCTTTTATGCCCAGAAGAGTGCCTTGGAAGGAGACGGTGGGCCAGTGGCACCGGGAGGGGCACCGACATCCCTGGGGGCTGACCCCACAGGCACTGTCGTGGCCCACAGGGGACCGGAAAGAGATGCCAGCATCAGAGCTCCTGGGTCGGAGGAGCCCCTGGAGGAAACAGGCGTTCAAGCAATCAGCTTAGAGCAGTGGAGACGCCTCCAAGAACACGACCGACCTCGGCCTGAATTCAACCTCAGGAAGGTCGAGTCTGCCCTGCCTGCCGGTGCGGTCGTGATTCACCGGTCGAAATACGCAGCTGGCATGAACCCACAACTGCCTGAACCGGGGAACTACCAGCTCAACCATCCAACCAGGGACAGCCCACCTCAGGGGCCCATCAACATCAGCAACGTCCCTTGTCTCAGCGGGAGGGCCAAAACTACCAAGAAAAAGAACAAGAAGAAGCAGGGGGCTCTGGATGCATTGCACTAGGCTCCGGTGCACATCCCTGCAGACACGCACACACACCCACGCACCAACCCACACACCCACCCGCTCACACACTTGCTGCCCAACCTACGCTCACCTAGAGGAAATCGGGTGTGCTACACGTGGGAATAATCTACCCTTGTGGAAGGACTGTTAGTCTGCAGTGTTCATGGGACGTGCTATTCACTTGGAACTTCTTACTACTGAGCTTTCAGGCGTGGCTCTCCACTGGCATGCTACTGGGGAGGGTGGGATTGATGACTGGGTCTAAGGACTGTCTCAGCACAATCCACGTCCACGGCACTGGAACAGTCCTTTGGGGATGGGGCGTCTGGTAGGTTTCCTTTGGTTTTAACCCTCCCCTCCCCACCCCCAACCCCTTCATTTGCTGCACTATTGGCTTCTTGTGAAGGACGCAGCCTGGAGGCTCCTCAGAAAGGCTCACGCCCACCCAGGTGAGGAGGAAACCTCCTGAGCCCTTCAGAGGGTCCATGACCCTCTCCTGCCTGCTGGGGTCTCCCCCTCCTGGTCCAGTCAACTGGGGATGACCCCAGCCTCCCAGGTCACCAGCCCCCACACCCCATCCCGCTGCACATAGCTCAGCACAGCACAGACAAATACGAATATTCCCAAGACCTGGTGCAGGATTCCATGGGAGCCGGGCAAGCAGGCTCTAAGGGTGGCTGTCAATCGGAGGCCTTGTGCAAATGCCTGAAAGGAATGACCCGGCCACCCATTCATCACTTGCCCTGGAGACTTCACAAGGATACTTCTCCAAAGACACCTGGGGCTGGATTTCATTTGAAAGGGATATGTTGGAGACTCTCCAAATGCCAACCAGGAGAAATGATGCAAACCACCCACCCCCGCAGCAACACCAGCAACAACGCCAAAACCCCAACAGCAAGAGACAGACTCGGTACATCTTCTGACAGACCCGCACAGGTGAGAGTGGGATGTCAGGTACTATGGGGACCAGTGTGACAGAGGGGTCTCCACGGTGGGGAGGAGGATCCCTGCGGCAAGTGGGAGCTTGAACACGTCCTCAATTTTCCCTCTAAAGCTGACAGCGATTGCCACTGGTTCACTGATTGCAGGTGCCTGCGAGGACCACAGTGTCTTCTGGCCACAGCACAGCAAGCGCACGAGTGAGCCAGTGGAGCGAGTGAGGGGGTGAGTGCAGGAGCTGTCCCACGAAGGGCAGAGGTGGGGCTCTGTTTCCCTAGCCCTTGGGTCGAATCGTGGGAGGGCGAACCCAGAGGACCTGGGGGGATCGTCAAAGCCCAGGATCCTTCCCCAAGACCGAAGGAAGGAACATAGACATTGGTGAGGAAGGGTTAGGGGGAGGGGGAGTGGACTGTGACCTGGAGGTGCTGTCTCTCCACCTCTGCACCAGGTGCGTGGCCATCTCCAGGCAAGGAGAGGCAACCGGAGGAGAAGCCACCAAGAGATCCGTATCCTGTGCAGGTCCACATGGAGGAAGGGGCTCGTTCTACCCTTTGAGAGTCCCTGAGCGGCATAGAACGGAGCACCTCTGGGAACGTGGGCCAAAACAACTGCATCATGCCTGGGAAAGCCTGGGACAACCCCCTGGAGTGGGCCAGTGGCTCCAGGTGAAGGAAGGGGCATTCTTGGCCGAGTTCACAGCACGTCAGTGCTCCCGCTCCCCCTCCTCCCGCCCCTCCCCCTCCCCCTCATCCCTTTATCCCCTGAAGCAAACACTGACTAACACTGGGGCCCAATCAGATTCTCCCTCATGGGGACACAGCCTTGAGGCACATCCACTTACCATGGTTTGTCTTGTAAGTGAGGAAAGCCAAGGTGGAATGCCGAGGACCCCAATCCCCAGGGCGACTCTGCGGGAGACGCCACAGCGCCCGTGTGGGGAGGAGGGGGTGGACAGAATCGGGGAGCCCTTGCTCAGGCCTGCCCAGTGCCTCATCCCCACCCCACACCCCACGCACCGTCCCTCCACGCCCAGCCATCTTCCAGGCCAGCCCCTAGCATGGTGTTCACTCCACTGGAGAATGGATGGTGGAGATCGTGGTTCCGAAGAGCTCCCTGCCTCTAGGATGCCTTTGAGCACGTGGAGTGGAGTGAGAAGCTCCCAGGGTAGCTCCGACCTGGGTTTCAGCCTCGGGGGACCTGGAAGGGGCTCTTAGACTGAGGGTGAAACCGCGAGGGGCAGGCCGTGTCTGACGGACCAGGCTTCCCTCAGACATCCTCAGGCACCTGCACCGTGGAAGGAGCCCTGTGGAGCCCCGCGAGACAGACACCCCGACACCACCTCTGCTAATGATGGGCGTGTCTGGGCCATGGGAAATGGATCAAACGAACCTGGCACAGGACAGGGTTTGGATGCAGTCTACTTGGTAATAAACTGAGTGAAATCATTGGCATGAGTGTTTAATTCGAGAAATGAAGACCTATGAAATTCATCGCGGGGTTGGGGGGGCAGGGCTGTGTATCTCTGGAGAGGTGCCCTGTCTTGTCTGGGCGGAAGTGCACTCCAGAAACCTGGAAGTGTCGTTCTTCAACACCAATGGAAAGCTGTGTTTCTAGAAGGGGTTTTCCTTTGACTCAAGCCACCAAGAGGGACGGTATTGCATGGGTGTTTTGGTGTGTAATCACCACTGGTCCACGGGATAGGATGATTATTCTCAGTTTCATGTCTGAAGTTCATCCCCCTGGTACCGAGGGCAAACGAGGGTGCCTGTGGCTTCTGAGAAGGGCAGTCCCTTGGATGTCCAGGGCCCCACGCTCAGGAAAGAGGGTTCTGCCAGGTCGGATGGGCCCAGTGATGGGGACGCTGGTCCCCACACTTCCCTCCAGTAGCGCTAGGAGAAAGAGCAAGCAGAGCACAGCCTATGCCTTGGTGCCAGCCAGGCCCATCTCAACCCAGGACTGCTTGCTCCCAGGGGGGTGGCCGCTGCATCTCCGACAGATCCCACTGGGTGCTGAGCCTTCCCTCGCAAAGACAAGAAGGGAGAAGGCAGTGGGTTTGGAGCGAGGCAGTATCTGAGCACCGAAGAGCCTTCACTCCTTCCTAAAATGGGCACAGAGCATCTCCTGTGCTCTCTGAGGTGGGGTAGGGGGCACTGCATGCTGGCCACCATGCTGGGCACTGCAGTCCACGGAGCGCAGTGCATCCTCATGGAGACTTGAAGTGATCACAGTCGAGTCACACATGAGAGTGGAATGCGTACGGTTGTGGAGTTAGAGGATTTCTCAGCTGAGAATTCCTGATTCCCAGGGGGACAGCATTCCAGCAGCAGGGGAGAGAGCAGTTCATTGTATCTGGCGGCAGTTTGGTTCACTTCTCCTAAAGTGCCTGGACGTCCTGTGACATCAGACATTTGGCTTCTGTCTCCCATGTTCATCCTCAAAGGAGCATGCCACCTGAACCTTACAGAAGGTAACTCAACAACACTTCGAGCTCAGGCAAAGAAACCAAACGAACAAATGAAAAACTCTAACCTCCCCACGCCCACCCCCCCACCCCCAACACCAGAAACAACAAAGAAATCCAGAGCAGTGAAAAATGCAGTGAACAGAGCAAACCAAGTGCACAAAATGGATTTGAAAGATTCACAGAAAAGAATCCTGCAGACCTATTGGGAGACGTCTACAGAGAGGGGGAGGCACAAGTACAAACTCTTTGCAGTATGGTATTGGAAAAATGTAAGTTGTGTGTTTGGGTGGTGTTGGCATTGGCATCAGGGTGGTTGGGGGTTAGGGGGTGGGGGTAGGGGTGGCGTGGTGAGCCTCTGTAGGAAAGGGAGGCATTCATACTATAACGTTGTACAAAGAAACCTGCCGACTAGTATTCCAATGATGCCTAAGTAGGAATGTGAAACTCAACGTTCATTTATAAAATCAAAGGTCCTCCCTGCACTGACGGAAGACCCTTCCCTAACGTCGTTGGGGACAGCAAAACCACCTGACTTGCAGCTCTGCCCCTCCTATCTGTCAGTAGGTTCTCATCCAGGTGGTCCCAGGACAGACACACTCCACTGGACCACGTGCAGCTTCGAAGGGGGCTGGGCGGGCTTGGGGGCAGGGTCCGTGGGGGAACTCTCCTCTCCTAGCTGACTCTTCCACTGCCTCAAGATCACATGACCTCGAGGAGTCTCACCCAAGGAACCTTACGTATCACCTTTCTCCTTTCCCTCCCCACGCCCCCACCCCCTGCACCTAAGGTTCGACCAGCACGTTGTGATTGAGCGTCCTCGTGCATTTCCCACTGAGCCGCACAGCTGTGTCTAGTCTATCTGGGAACAGAACCGAGAATCGTTTTTGACAGATGGCTATTTACATATGCCCCCACCAAGATCCCATAGAGAGGGAAAGAAAGACCAATGATTGCCCCCACGAACACAAACAATCATGCCCTGGATAAAGAAGAGGTGACGTGCCCCACGGGGCGGGCTGTGGAGCAGGGTCAGTCGGGGACCTTCCCTCTCCTAGCTGAATCTCTGACTGCCTCAAGGTCACATGACCTCAGGGAGTCTCACCCAAGGAACTTTATCTATCACTTTTTTTTTTCCACACCCTACATCAAAGGGTCAACCGGCACCTTTGCATCCTCAGGCATTTTTGACTGAGCCGGACAGCTGTGTCTAGTTTCTTCGGGGCGGGAAGCAAAGAATCATTTCTCACCGATGCCTATATACATATGCCCCCACCATCATCTCCACAGAGAGGGAAAGGAAGTATAAATATGTCCCCCACAAACACAAACAAGCATGCCCCGGATTAAGAAGATGTAAGACGCCCCCCACTCCACACACCACCTCAGCCACCCCCTCCCCCAACCGCCCGTTTCCAAAACAGACAGCGGAAGACTGCTCAGCCCACCACCCCTCCCCCAAGAAAGAGGAAGGGAATCATGCGTTTGGAGCAATGACGATGGACTTGGGGGGAGGGGGGCTGGGGGGCTGGGGGCTGGAGGGCGTGATGCTGTGAGAAAGACGTCTGACAGAAAGACAAATACCGCACGACAGCGCTTCTATGTAGAATGCAAACCATGACAGCGATGTAGTGGATATATTCGCAACACAGGACAAACTGCTGGGTTACCAGTGGGCAGACGGAAGGCGAGGGGCGTAAGAGGCACACACTTATCAGGTGTGAGATCAGCTAAAAGAATGTCCTGTATGACACCGGGACCTAGAGCCAATACTTTCTAGGAAGCATCAAGGAAATGTAAGCTTTGAGGAATTGTCAATCACTAGACTGTACACCTTCCATAATATTGTAGAGCAAGCATCGTTTCAATGAAAGAACAAAACCAAAGAGAACACAACAAAACACCAAAAACCAAAAGGTGGTGGTGGAGGGGGTGGGGGTGGGGAGGGGGGTGGGGAGAAAACAGAAGAGATGAATACAAAATCAAAGCTACAGGTGGGCTGGCTTTGGGACACGATCATCGACATGAAGGAAAAGGACATGTTTCCACACTCCTTGAATCCCTTGCTAGGACACTGAACGCAAGAAGGGGCTCTCCTAACCTATGGGAATTGAAGTGGGAAGCTCTCAAGAACATCTGTCAGGAAAGGAGTAGAGTGGAATTTTGCACCATTGGGAAAAGTGTGAAAGTGTTTGTTTAGCCCTTGGGCAGGAATCGTTTTGAGCAAGTGTGTTGCCAACTGGCTTGTGTTCCCCCCAGTACCTGTGCTCAGCTTCTAAACCCCCGCGTGCATCCCTTGGGGGCAGGCTAAGGCCAACGCATCCCCTTGGCCCGCAAGTCATTTCCATTCTGAGCACCTTTCTACGTGAGCCTCTCAGAGGTGTTTCTGGAGGTGTGTAAACAGACTTCCCGGAGAAAGGTGTGCATTGTTCCCACTGGGGATTGCGAGTGACCACGCCCTCAGGCCCTAAATCCGATCAGAAGCTTGCAGCGCATTGGTGGATTTCGTGCCCCCGGGGGTTGGGATGGGGGCGGAGTGGGTGGTGAGCCATCAAAGGGCTGGTGGGACTGGCCCAGGCTGTCACTTGCAGACCGGCCGTCTCTGGGAAGGAGGCATCCCTGCTGCAGCTGGAGCTCCGAGATGGACACTCTCGACACTCTCGTGGGCCTCGTTTGCAGAGACATGGAGGCTGCTTCTCTCGACTCGGGAGGTGAGCCTCCAGCTCAGTTCCACGTCTTTCCCAAACTCCACTCTTCCCGGCCAAGTGCCGCTGCTGTGGATGCCCGCCGGGGACCCTCTCGGCAGGAGGAACCGTGCCCGCCGGCCCAGACCGTTGGGCGCTGCCAGCGTGGTGACTTGGCGCGTGTGTCAGCAGGGCTGGCTCCCGCCCAGACACGTCTCCTGAGTTGGAGGAGACCGTCTGTGGTCGGGGCTGGGCTTTGCAATATGGGGAACACCTGCTACTTGAATGCAGCCCTGCAGTGTCTGACCCACACACCACCCCTCGCCAGCTGGCTGCTGTCCCAGCAGCACTCGACGATCTGTCCAACCCAGACCTTCTGCATGCTGTGTGCTATGCAAGCCCACATCACGCGAGCCCTCCTTCATCCTGGCGAGGTGATCCGGCCCCGCCAGGACCTGCTCACTAGCTTCCACAGGCACGAGCAGGAAGATTCCCACGAGTTTCTGATGTTCACGCTGGACGCCATGCAGCAAGCGTGCTTGCGTGCCTGTGAGCTGTTGGGCTGTCCCTCCAACGACACCACCCTCATCCGTCAGATCTTTGGTGGGTCCTGGCGATCTCAGGTCCAGTGTCTCCACTGCCTTGGGGTTTCAGACACGTTCGACCCTTATCTGGACATCACCCTGGATATCACGGCAGCTCAGAGTGTGGACCAAGCTTTGAAAGAGCTGGTGAAGCCCGAGAAGCTGGACGGTGAAAATGCCTATCGTTGCAGTGTTTGTCTCCAGAAGGTGCCTGCCACCAAGAGGTTGACTCTGCACAGCGCCTCCAAGGTCCTGATCCTTGTGCTGAAACGCTTCACACAGATCGCCGGCGACAAAATGGCTCAGAAAGTGCACTATCCCCAGTGCCTCGACTTGCAACCCTACATGTCCGAGCAGACGGCAGGCCCACTGGATTATGTGCTCTATGCAGTGCTGGTGCACTCCGGGTGGAGCTGTCACCGAGGACACTACTTTTGTTATGTCCAAGCTGGCAACGGCCAGTGGTATCACATGGACGATGCCAAGGTTACCGCCTGTGACGTGACGTCTGCCCTGAGCCAAAGCGCCTATGTCCTCTTTTATGCCCAGAAGAGTGCCTTGGAAGGAGACGGTGGGCCAGTGGCACCGGGAGGGGCACCGACATCCCTGGGGGCTGACCCCACAGGCACTGTCGTGGCCCACAGGGGACCGGAAAGAGATGCCAGCATCAGAGCTCCTGGGTCGGAGGAGCCCCTGGAGGAAACAGGCGTTCAAGCAATCAGCTTAGAGCAGTGGAGACGCCTCCAAGAACACGACCGACCTCGGCCTGAATTCAACCTCAGGAAGGTCGAGTCTGCCCTGCCTGCCGGTGCAGTCGTGATTCACCGGTCGAAATACGCAGCTGGCATGAACCCACAACTGCCTGAACCGGGGAACTACCAGCTCAACCATCCAACCAGGGACAGCCCACCTCAGGGGCCCATCAACATCAGCAACGTCCCTTGTCTCAGCGGGAGGGCCAAAACTACCAAGAAAAAGAACAAGAAGAAGCAGGGGGCTCTGGATGCATTGCACTAGGCTCCGGTGCACATCCCTGCAGACACGCACACACACCCACGCACCAACCCACACACCCACCCGCTCACACACTTGCTGCCCAACCTACGCTCACCTAGAGGAAATCGGGTGTGCTACACGTGGGAATAATCTACCCTTGTGGAAGGACTGTTAGTCTGCAGTGTTCATGGGACGTGCTATTCACTTGGAACTTCTTACTACTGAGCTTTCAGGCGTGGCTCTCCACTGGCATGCTACTGGGGAGGGTGGGATTGATGACTGGGTCTAAGGACTGTCTCAGCACAATCCACGTCCACGGCACTGGAACAGTCCTTTGGGGATGGGGCGTCTGGTAGGTTTCCTTTGGTTTTAACCCTCCCCTCCCCACCCCCAACCCCTTCATTTGCTGCACTATTGGCTTCTTGTGAAGGACGCAGCCTGGAGGCTCCTCAGAAAGGCTCACGCCCACCCAGGTGAGGAGGAAACCTCCTGAGCCCTTCAGAGGGTCCATGACCCTCTCCTGCCTGCTGGGGTCTCCCCCTCCTGGTCCAGTCAACTGGGGATGACCCCAGCCTCCCAGGTCACCAGCCCCCACACCCCCTCCCGCTGCGCATAGCTCAGCACAGCACAGACAAATACGAATATTCCCAAGACCTGGTGCAGGATTCCATGGGAGCCGGGCAAGCAGGCTCTAAGGGTGGCTGTCAATCGGAGGCCTTGTGCAAATGCCTGAAAGGAATGACCCGGCCACCCATTCATCACTTGCCCTGGAGACTTCACAAGGATACTTCTCCAAAGACACCTGGGGCTGGATTTCATTTGAAAGGGATATGTTGGAGACTCTCCAAATGCCAACCAGGAGAAATGATGCAAACCACCCACCCCCGCAGCAACACCAGCAACAACGCCAAAACCCCAACAGCAAGAGACAGACTCGGTACATCTTCTGACAGACCCGCACAGGTGAGAGTGGGATGTCAGGTACTATGGGGACCAGTGTGACAGAGGGGTCTCCACGGTGGGGAGGAGGATCCCTGCGGCAAGTGGGAGCTTGAACACGTCCTCAATTTTCCCTCTAAAGCTGACAGCGATTGCCACTGGTTCACTGATTGCAGGTGCCTGCGAGGACCACAGTGTCTTCTGGCCACAGCACAGCAAGCGCACGAGTGAGCCAGTGGAGCGAGTGAGGGGGTGAGTGCAGGAGCTGTCCCACGAAGGGCAGAGGTGGGGCTCTGTTTCCCTAGCCCTTGGGTCGAATCGTGGGAGGGCGAACCCAGAGGACCTGGGGGGATCGTCAAAGCCCAGGATCCTTCCCCAAGACCGAAGGAAGGAACATAGACATTGGTGAGGAAGGGTTAGGGGGAGGGGGAGTGGACTGTGACCTGGAGGTGCTGTCTCTCCACCTCTGCACCAGGTGCGTGGCCATCTCCAGGCAAGGAGAGGCAACCGGAGGAGAAGCCACCAAGAGATCCGTATCCTCTGCAGGTCCACATGGAGGAAGGGGCTCGTTCTACCCTTTGAGAGTCCCTGAGCGGCATAGAACGGAGCACCTCTGGGAACGTGGGCCAAAACAACTGCATCATGCCTGGGAAAGCCTGGGACAACCCCCTGGAGTGGGCCAGTGGCTCCAGGTGAAGGAAGGGGCATTCTTGGCCGAGTTCACAGCACGTCAGTGCTCCCGCTCCCCCTCCTCCCGCCCCTCCCCCTCCCCCTCATCCCTTTATCCCCTGAAGCAAACACTGACTAACACTGGGGCCCAATCAGATTCTCCCTCATGGGGACACAGCCTTGAGGCACATCCACTTACCATGGTTTGTCTTGTAAGTGAGGAAAGCCAAGGTGGAATGCCGAGGACCCCAATCCCCAGGGCGACTCTGCGGGAGACGCCACAGCGCCCGTGTGGGGAGGAGGGGGTGGACAGAATCGGGGAGCCCTTGCTCAGGCCTGCCCAGTGCCTCATCCCCACCCCACACCCCACGCACCGTCCCTCCACGCCCAGCCATCTTCCAGGCCAGCCCCTAGCATGGTGTTCACTCCACTGGAGAATGGATGGTGGAGATCGTGGTTCCGAAGAGCTCCCTGCCTCTAGGATGCCTTTGAGCACGTGGAGTGGAGTGAGAAGCTCCCAGGGTAGCTCCGACCTGGGTTTCAGCCTCGGGGGACCTGGAAGGGGCTCTTAGACTGAGGGTGAAACCGCGAGGGGCAGGCCGTGTCTGACGGACCAGGCTTCCCTCAGACATCCTCAGGCACCTGCACCGTGGAAGGAGCCCTGTGGAGCCCCGCGAGACAGACACCCCGACACCACCTCTGCTAATGATGGGCGTGTCTGGGCCATGGGAAATGGATCAAACGAACCTGGCACAGGACAGGGTTTGGATGCAGTCTACTTGGTAATAAACTGAGTGAAATCATTGGCATGAGTGTTTAATTCGAGAAATGAAGACCTATGAAATTCATCGCGGGGTTGGGGGGGCAGGGCTGTGTATCTCTGGAGAGGTGCCCTGTCTTGTCTGGGCGGAAGTGCACTCCAGAAACCCGGAAGTGTCGTTCTTCAACACCAATGGAAAGCTGTGTTTCTAGAAGGGGTTTTCCTTTGACTCAAGCCACCAAGAGGGACGGTATTGCATGGGTGTTTTGGTGTGTAATCACCACTGGTCCACGGGATAGGATGATTATTCTCAGTTTCATGTCTGAAGTTCATCCCCCTGGTACCGAGGGCAAACGAGGGTGCCTGTGGCTTCTGAGAAGGGCAGTCCCTTGGATGTCCAGGGCCCCACGCTCAGGAAAGAGGGTTCTGCCAGGTCGGATGGGCCCAGTGATGGGGACGCTGGTCCCCACACTTCCCTCCAGTAGCGCTAGGAGAAAGAGCAAGCAGAGCACAGCCTATGCCTTGGTGCCAGCCAGGCCCATCTCAACCCAGGACTGCTTGCTCCCAGGGGGGTGGCCGCTGCATCTCCGACAGATCCCACTGGGTGCTGAGCCTTCCCTCGCAAAGACAAGAAGGGAGAAGGCAGTGGGTTTGGAGCGAGGCAGTATCTGAGCACCGAAGAGCCTTCACTCCTTCCTAAAATGGGCACAGAGCATCTCCTGTGCTCTCTGAGGTGGGGTAGGGGGCACTGCATGCTGGCCACCATGCTGGGCACTGCAGTCCACGGAGCGCAGTGCATCCTCATGGAGACTTGAAGTGATCACAGTTGAGTCACACATGAGAGTGGAATGCGTACGGTTGTGGAGTTAGAGGATTTCTCAGCTGAGAATTCCTGATTCCCAGGGGGACAGCATTCCAGCAGCAGGGGAGAGAGCAGTTCATTGTATCTGGCGGCAGTTTGGTTCACTTCTCCTAAAGTGCCTGGACGTCCTGTGACATCAGACATTTGGCTTCTGTCTCCCATGTTCATCCTCAAAGGAGCATGCCACCTGAACCTTACAGAAGGTAACTCAACAACACTTCGAGCTCAGGCAAAGAAACCAAACGAACAAATGAAAAACTCTAACCTCCCCACGCCCACCCCCCCACCCCCAACACCAGAAACAACAAAGAAATCCAGAGCAGTGAAAAATGCAGTGAACAGAGCAAACCAAGTGCACAAAATGGATTTGAAAGATTCACAGAAAAGAATCCTGCAGACCTATTGGGAGACGTCTACAGAGAGGGGGAGGCACAAGTACAAACTCTTTGCAGTATGGTATTGGAAAAATGTAAGTTGTGTGTTTGGGTGGTGTTGGCATTGGCATCAGGGTGGTTGGGGGTTAGGGGGTGGGGGTAGGGGTGGCGTGGTGAGCCTCTGTAGGAAAGGGAGGCATTCATACTATAACGTTGTACAAAGAAACCTGCCGACTAGTATTCCAATGATGCCTAAGTAGGAATGTGAAACTCAACGTTCATTTATAAAATCAAAGGTCCTCCCTGCACTGACGGAAGACCCTTCCCTAACGTCGTTGGGGACAGCAAAACCACCTGACTTGCAGCTCTGCCCCTCCTATCTGTCAGTAGGTTCTCATCCAGGTGGTCCCAGGACAGACACACTCCACTGGACCACGTGCAGCTTCGAAGGGGGCTGGGCGGGCTTGGGGGCAGGGTCCGTGGGGGAACTCTCCTCTCCTAGCTGACTCTTCCACTGCCTCAAGATCACATGACCTCGAGGAGTCTCACCCAAGGAACCTTACGTATCACCTTTCTCCTTTCCCTCCCCACGCCCCCACCCCCTGCACCTAAGGTTCGACCAGCACGTTGTGATTGAGCGTCCTCGTGCATTTCCCACTGAGCCGCACAGCTGTGTCTAGTCTATCTGGGAACAGAACCGAGAATCGTTTTTGACAGATGGCTATTTACATATGCCCCCACCAAGATCCCATAGAGAGGGAAAGAAAGACCAATGATTGCCCCCACGAACACAAACAATCATGCCCTGGATAAAGAAGAGGTGACGTGCCCCACGGGGCGGGCTGTGGAGCAGGGTCAGTCGGGGACCTTCCCTCTCCTAGCTGAATCTCTGACTGCCTCAAGGTCACATGACCTCAGGGAGTCTCACCCAAGGAACTTTATCTATCACTTTTTTTTTTCCACACCCTACATCAAAGGGTCAACCGGCACCTTTGCATCCTCAGGCATTTTTGACTGAGCCGGACAGCTGTGTCTAGTTTCTTCGGGGCGGGAAGCAAAGAATCATTTCTCACCGATGCCTATATACATATGCCCCCACCATCATCTCCACAGAGAGGGA
The DNA here is from genome assembly GCF_030028045.1 of Hippopotamus amphibius kiboko. Classification (NCBI taxonomy): domain Eukaryota; kingdom Metazoa; phylum Chordata; class Mammalia; order Artiodactyla; family Hippopotamidae; genus Hippopotamus; species Hippopotamus amphibius. The sequence goes on from NC_080193.1 coordinate 34,535,200, forward strand.
AAGGAAGTATAAATATGTCCCCCACAAACACAAACAAGCATGCCCCGGATTAAGAAGATGTAAGACGCCCCCCACTCCACACACCACCTCAGCCACACCCTCCCCCAACCGCCCGTTTCCAAAACAGACAGCGGAAGACTGCTCAGCCCACCACCCCTCCCCCAAGAAAGAGGAAGGGAATCATGCGTTTGGAGCAATGACGATGGACTTGGGGGGAGGGGGGCTGGGGGGCTGGGGGCTGGAGGGCGTGATGCTGTGAGAAAGACGTCTGACAGAAAGACAAATACCGCACGACAGCGCTTCTATGTAGAATGCAAACCATGACAGCGATGTAGTGGATATATTCGCAACACAGGACAAACTGCTGGGTTACCAGTGGGCAGACGGAAGGCGAGGGGCGTAAGAGGCACACACTTATCAGGTGTGAGATCAGCTAAAAGAATGTCCTGTATGACACCGGGACCTAGAGCCAATACTTTCTAGGAAGCATCAAGGAAATGTAAGCTTTGAGGAATTGTCAATCACTAGACTGTACACCTTCCATAATATTGTAGAGCAAGCATCGTTTCAATGAAAGAACAAAACCAAAGAGAACACAACAAAACACCAAAAACCAAAAGGTGGTGGTGGAGGGGGTGGGGGTGGGGAGGGGGGTGGGGAGAAAACAGAAGAGATGAATACAAAATCAAAGCTACAGGTGGGCTGGCTTTGGGACACGATCATCGACATGAAGGAAAAGGACATGTTTCCACACTCCTTGAATCCCTTGCTAGGACACTGAACGCAAGAAGTGGCTCTCCTAACCTATGGGAATTGAAGTGGGAAGCTCTCAAGAACATCTGTCAGGAAAGGAGTAGAGTGGAATTTTGCACCATTGGGAAAAGTGTGAAAGTGTTTGTTTAGCCCTTGGGCAGGAATCGTTTTGAGCAAGTGTGTTGCCAACTGGCTTGTGTTCCCCCCAGTACCTGTGCTCAGCTTCTAAACCCCCGCGTGCATCCCTTGGGGGCAGGCTAAGGCCAACGCATCCCCTTGGCCCGCAAGTCATTTCCATTCTGAGCACCTTTCTACGTGAGCCTCTCAGAGGTGTTTCTGGAGGTGTGTAAACAGACTTCCCGGAGAAAGGTGTGCATTGTTCCCACTGGGGATTGCGAGTGACCACGCCCTCAGGCCCTAAATCCGATCAGAAGCTTGCAGCGCATTGGTGGATTTCGTGCCCCCGGGGGTTGGGATGGGGGCGGAGTGGGTGGTGAGCCATCAAAGGGCTGGTGGGACTGGCCCAGGCTGTCACTTGCAGACCGGCCGTCTCTGGGAAGGAGGCATCCCTGCTGCAGCTGGAGCTCCGAGATGGACACTCTCGACACTCTCGTGGGCCTCGTTTGCAGAGACATGGAGGCTGCTTCTCTCGACTCGGGAGGTGAGCCTCCAGCTCAGTTCCACGTCTTTCCCAAACTCCACTCTTCCCGGCCAAGTGCCGCTGCTGTGGATGCCCGCCGGGGACCCTCTCGGCAGGAGGAACCGTGCCCGCCGGCCCAGACCGTTGGGCGCTGCCAGCGTGGTGACTTGGCGCGTGTGTCAGCAGGGCTGGCTCCCGCCCAGACACGTCTCCTGAGTTGGAGGAGACCGTCTGTGGTCGGGGCTGGGCTTTGCAATATGGGGAACACCTGCTACTTGAATGCAGCCCTGCAGTGTCTGACCCACACACCACCCCTCGCCAGCTGGCTGCTGTCCCAGCAGCACTCGACGATCTGTCCAACCCAGACCTTCTGCATGCTGTGTGCTATGCAAGCCCACATCACGCGAGCCCTCCTTCATCCTGGCGAGGTGATCCGGCCCCGCCAGGACCTGCTCACTAGCTTCCACAGGCACGAGCAGGAAGATTCCCACGAGTTTCTGATGTTCACGCTGGATGCCATGCAGCAAGCGTGCTTGCGTGCCTGTGAGCTGTTGGGCTGTCCCTCCAACGACACCACCCTCATCCGTCAGATCTTTGGTGGGTCCTGGCGATCTCAGGTCCAGTGTCTCCACTGCCTTGGGGTTTCAGACACGTTCGACCCTTATCTGGACATCACCCTGGATATCACGGCAGCTCAGAGTGTGGACCAAGCTTTGAAAGAGCTGGTGAAGCCCGAGAAGCTGGACGGTGAAAATGCCTATCGTTGCAGTGTTTGTCTCCAGAAGGTGCCTGCCACCAAGAGGTTGACTCTGCACAGCGCCTCCAAGGTCCTGATCCTTGTGCTGAAACGCTTCACACAGATCGCCGGCGACAAAATGGCTCAGAAAGTGCACTATCCCCAGTGCCTCGACTTGCAACCCTACATGTCCGAGCAGACGGCAGGCCCACTGGATTATGTGCTCTATGCAGTGCTGGTGCACTCCGGGTGGAGCTGTCACCGAGGACACTACTTTTGTTATGTCCAAGCTGGCAACGGCCAGTGGTATCACATGGACGATGCCAAGGTTACCGCCTGTGACGTGACGTCTGCCCTGAGCCAAAGCGCCTATGTCCTCTTTTATGCCCAGAAGAGTGCCTTGGAAGGAGACGGTGGGCCAGTGGCACCGGGAGGGGCACCGACATCCCTGGGGGCTGACCCCACAGGCACTGTCGTGGCCCACAGGGGACCGGAAAGAGATGCCAGCATCAGAGCTCCTGGGTCGGAGGAGCCCCTGGAGGAAACAGGCGTTCAAGCAATCAGCTTAGAGCAGTGGAGACGCCTCCAAGAACACGACCGACCTCGGCCTGAATTCAACCTCAGGAAGGTCGAGTCTGCCCTGCCTGCCGGTGCGGTCGTGATTCACCGGTCGAAATACGCAGCTGGCATGAACCCACAACTGCCTGAACCGGGGAACTACCAGCTCAACCATCCAACCAGGGACAGCCCACCTCAGGGGCCCATCAACATCAGCAACGTCCCTTGTCTCAGCGGGAGGGCCAAAACTACCAAGAAAAAGAACAAGAAGAAGCAGGGGGCTCTGGGTGCATTGCACTAGGCTCCGGTGCACATCCCTGCAGACACGCACACACACCCACGCACCAACCCACACACCCACCCGCTCACACACTTGCTGCCCAACCTACGCTCACCTAGAGGAAATCGGGTGTGCTACACGTGGGAATAATCTACCCTTGTGGAAGGACTGTTAGTCTGCAGTGTTCATGGGACGTGCTATTCACTTGGAACTTCTTACTACTGAGCTTTCAGGCGTGGCTCTCCACTGGCATGCTACTGGGGAGGGTGGGATTGATGACTGGGTCTAAGGACTGTCTCAGCACAATCCACGTCCACGGCACTGGAACAGTCCTTTGGGGATGGGGCGTCTGGTAGGTTTCCTTTGGTTTTAACCCTCCCCTCCCCACCCCCAACCCCTTCATTTGCTGCACTATTGGCTTCTTGTGAAGGACGCAGCCTGGAGGCTCCTCAGAAAGGCTCACGCCCACCCAGGTGAGGAGGAAACCTCCTGAGCCCTTCAGAGGGTCCATGACCCTCTCCTGCCTGCTGGGGTCTCCCCCTCCTGGTCCAGTCAACTGGGGATGACCCCAGCCTCCCAGGTCACCAGCCCCCACACCCCCTCCCGCTGCGCATAGCTCAGCACAGCACAGACAAATACGAATATTCCCAAGACCTGGTGCAGGATTCCATGGGAGCCGGGCAAGCAGGCTCTAAGGGTGGCTGTCAATCGGAGGCCTTGTGCAAATGCCTGAAAGGAATGACCCGGCCACCCATTCATCACTTGCCCTGGAGACTTCACAAGGATACTTCTCCAAAGACACCTGGGGCTGGATTTCATTTGAAAGGGATATGTTGGAGACTCTCCAAATGCCAACCAGGAGAAATGATGCAAACCACCCACCCCCGCAGCAACACCAGCAACAACGCCAAAACCCCAACAGCAAGAGACAGACTCGGTACATCTTCTGACAGACCCGCACAGGTGAGAGTGGGATGTCAGGTACTATGGGGACCAGTGTGACAGAGGGGTCTCCACGGTGGGGAGGAGGATCCCTGCGGCAAGTGGGAGCTTGAACACGTCCTCAATTTTCCCTCTAAAGCTGACAGCGATTGCCACTGGTTCACTGATTGCAGGTGCCTGCGAGGACCACAGTGTCTTCTGGCCACAGCACAGCAAGCGCACGAGTGAGCCAGTGGAGCGAGTGAGGGGGTGAGTGCAGGAGCTGTCCCACGAAGGGCAGAGGTGGGGCTCTGTTTCCCTAGCCCTTGGGTCGAATCGTGGGAGGGCGAACCCAGAGGACCTGGGGGGATCGTCAAAGCCCAGGATCCTTCCCCAAGACCGAAGGAAGGAACATAGACATTGGTGAGGAAGGGTTAGGGGGAGGGGGAGTGGACTGTGACCTGGAGGTGCTGTCTCTCCACCTCTGCACCAGGTGCGTGGCCATCTCCAGGCAAGGAGAGGCAACCGGAGGAGAAGCCACCAAGAGATCCGTATCCTCTGCAGGTCCACATGGAGGAAGGGGCTCGTTCTACCCTTTGAGAGTCCCTGAGCGGCATAGAACGGAGCACCTCTGGGAACGTGGGCCAAAACAACTGCATCATGCCTGGGAAAGCCTGGGACAACCCCCTGGAGTGGGCCAGTGGCTCCAGGTGAAGGAAGGGGCATTCTTGGCCGAGTTCACAGCACGTCAGTGCTCCCGCTCCCCCTCCTCCCGCCCCTCCCCCTCCCCCTCATCCCTTTATCCCCTGAAGCAAACACTGACTAACACTGGGGCCCAATCAGATTCTCCCTCATGGGGACACAGCCTTGAGGCACATCCACTTACCATGGTTTGTCTTGTAAGTGAGGAAAGCCAAGGTGGAATGCCGAGGACCCCAATCCCCAGGGCGACTCTGCGGGAGACGCCACAGTGCCCGTGTGGGGAGGAGGGGTGGACAGAATCGGGGAGCCCTTGCTCAGGCCTGCCCAGTGCCTCATCCCCACCCCACACCCCACGCACCGTCCCTCCACGCCCAGCCATCTTCCAGGCCAGCCCCTAGCATGGTGTTCACTCCACTGGAGAATGGATGGTGGAGATCGTGGTTCCGAAGAGCTCCCTGCCTCTAGGATGCCTTTGAGCACGTGGAGTGGAGTGAGAAGCTCCCAGGGTAGCTCCGACCTGGGTTTCAGCCTCGGGGGACCTGGAAGGGGCTCTTAGACTGAGGGTGAAACCGCGAGGGGCAGGCCGTGTCTGACGGACCAGGCTTCCCTCAGACATCCTCAGGCACCTGCACCGTGGAAGGAGCCCTGTGGAGCCCCGCGAGACAGACACCCCGACACCACCTCTGCTAATGATGGGCGTGTCTGGGCCATGGGAAATGGATCAAACGAACCTGGCACAGGACAGGGTTTGGATGCAGTCTACTTGGTAATAAACTGAGTGAAATCATTGGCATGAGTGTTTAATTCGAGAAATGAAGACCTATGAAATTCATCACGGGGTTGGGGGGGCAGGGCTGTGTATCTCTGGAGAGGTGCCCTGTCTTGTCTGGGCGGAAGTGCACTCCAGAAACCCGGAAGTGTCGTTCTTCAACACCAATGGAAAGCTGTGTTTCTAGAAGGGGTTTTCCTTTGACTCAAGCCACCAAGAGGGACGGTATTGCATGGGTGTTTTGGTGTGTAATCACCACTGGTCCACGGGATAGGATGATTATTCTCAGTTTCATGTCTGAAGTTCATCCCCCTGGTACCGAGGGCAAACGAGGGTGCCTGTGGCTTCTGAGAAGGGCAGTCCCTTGGATGTCCAGGGCCCCACGCTCAGGAAAGAGGGTTCTGCCAGGTCGGATGGGCCCAGTGATGGGGACGCTGGTCCCCACACTTCCCTCCAGTAGCGCTAGGAGAAAGAGCAAGCAGAGCACAGCCTATGCCTTGGTGCCAGCCAGGCCCATCTCAACCCAGGACCGCTTGCTCCCAGGGGGGTGGCCGCTGCATCTCCGACAGATCCCACTGGGTGCTGAGCCTTCCCTCGCAAAGACAAGAAGGGAGAAGGCAGTGGGTTTGGAGCGAGGCAGTATCTGAGCACCGAAGAGCCTTCACTCCTTCCTAAAATGGGCACAGAGCATCTCCTGTGCTCTCTGAGGTGGGGTAGGGGGCACTGCATGCTGGCCACCATGCTGGGCACTGCAGTCCACGGAGCGCAGTGCATCCTCATGGAGACTTGAAGTGATCACAGTCGAGTCACACATGAGAGTGGAATGCGTACGGTTGTGGAGTTAGAGGATTTCTCAGCTGAGAATTCCTGATTCCCAGGGGGACAGCATTCCAGCAGCAGGGGAGAGAGCAGTTCATTGTATCTGGCGGCAGTTTGGTTCACTTCTCCTAAAGTGCCTGGACGTCCTGTGACATCAGACATTTGGCTTCTGTCTCCCATGTTCATCCTCAAAGGAGCATGCCACCTGAACCTTACAGAAGGTAACTCAACAACACTTCGAGCTCAGGCAAAGAAACCAAACGAACAAATGAAAAACTCTAACCTCCCCACGCCCACCCCCCCACCCCCAACACCAGAAACAACAAAGAAATCCAGAGCAGTGAAAAATGCAGTGAACAGAGCAAACCAAGTGCACAAAATGGATTTGAAAGATTCACAGAAAAGAATCCTGCAGACCTATTGGGAGACGTCTACAGAGAGGGGGAGGCACAAGTACAAACTCTTTGCAGTATGGTATTGGAAAAATGTAAGTTGTGTGTTTGGGTGGTGTTGGCATTGGCATCAGGGTGGTTGGGGGTTAGGGGGTGGGGGTAGGGGTGGCGTGGTGAGCCTCTGTAGGAAAGGGAGGCATTCATACTATAACGTTGTACAAAGAAACCTGCCGACTAGTATTCCAATGATGCCTAAGTAGGAATGTGAAACTCAACGTTCATTTATAAAATCAAAGGTCCTCCCTGCACTGACGGAAGACCCTTCCCTAACGTCGTTGGGGACAGCGAAACCACCTGACTTGCAGCTCTGCCCCTCCTATCTGTCAGTAGGTTCTCATCCAGGTGGTCCCAGGACAGACACACTCCACTGGACCACGTGCAGCTTCGAAGGGGGCTGGGCGGGCTTGGGGGCAGGGTCCGTGGGGGAACTCTCCTCTCCTAGCTGACTCTTCCACTGCCTCAAGATCACATGACCTCGAGGAGTCTCACCCAAGGAACCTTACGTATCACCTTTCTCCTTTCCCTCCCCACGCCCCCACCCCCTGCACCTAAGGTTCGACCAGCACGTTGTGATTGAGCGTCCTCGTGCATTTCCCACTGAGCCGCACAGCTGTGTCTAGTCTATCTGGGGACAGAACCGAGAATCGTTTTTGACAGATGGCTATTTACATATGCCCCCACCAAGATCCCATAGAGAGGGAAAGAAAGACCAATGATTGCCCCCACGAACACAAACAATCAGGCCCTGGATAAAGAAGAGGTGACGTGCCCCACGGGGCGGGCTGTGGAGCAGGGTCAGTCGGGGACCTTCCCTCTCCTAGCTGAATCTCTGACTGCCTCAAGGTCACATGACCTCAGGGAGTCTCACCCAAGGAACTTTATCTATCACTTTTTTTTTTCCACACCCTACATCAAAGGGTCAACCGGCACCTTTGCATCCTCAGGCATTTTTGACTGAGCCGGACAGCTGTGTCTAGTTTCTTCGGGGCGGGAAGCAAAGAATCATTTCTCACCGATGCCTATATACATATGCCCCCACCATCATCTCCACAGAGAGGGAAAGGAAGTATAAATATGTCCCCCACAAACACAAACAAGCATGCCCCGGATTAAGAAGATGTAAGACGCCCCCCACTCCACACACCACCTCAGCCACCCCCTCCCCCAACCGCCCGTTTCCAAAACAGACAGCGGAAGACTGCTCAGCCCACCACCCCTCCCCCAAGAAAGAGGAAGGGAATCATGCGTTTGGAGCAATGACGATGGACTTGGGGGGAGGGGGGCTGGGGGGCTGGGGGCTGGAGGGCGTGATGCTGTGAGAAAGACGTCTGACAGAAAGACAAATACCGCACGACAGCGCTTCTATGTAGAATGCAAACCATGACAGCGATGTAGTGGATATATTCGCAACACAGGACAAACTGCTGGGTTACCAGTGGGCAGACGGAAGGCGAGGGGCGTAAGAGGCACACACTTATCAGGTGTGAGATCAGCTAAAAGAATGTCCTGTATGACACCGGGACCTAGAGCCAATACTTTCTAGGAAGCATCAAGGAAATGTAAGCTTTGAGGAATTGTCAATCACTAGACTGTACACCTTCCATAATATTGTAGAGCAAGCATCGTTTCAATGAAAGAACAAAACCAAAGAGAACACAACAAAACACCAAAAACCAAAAGGTGGTGGTGGAGGGGGTGGGGGTGGGGAGGGGGGTGGGGAGAAAACAGAAGAGATGAATACAAAATCAAAGCTACAGGTGGGCTGGCTTTGGGACACGATCATCGACATGAAGGAAAAGGACATGTTTCCACACTCCTTGAATCCCTTGCTAGGACACTGAACGCAAGAAGTGGCTCTCCTAACCTATGGGAATTGAAGTGGGAAGCTCTCAAGAACATCTGTCAGGAAAGGAGTAGAGTGGAATTTTGCACCATTGGGAAAAGTGTGAAAGTGTTTGTTTAGCCCTTGGGCAGGAATCGTTTTGAGCAAGTGTGTTGCCAACTGGCTTGTGTTCCCCCCAGTACCTGTGCTCAGCTTCTAAACCCCCGCGTGCATCCCTTGGGGGCAGGCTAAGGCCAACGCATCCCCTTGGCCCGCAAGTCATTTCCATTCTGAGCACCTTTCTACGTGAGCCTCTCAGAGGTGTTTCTGGAGGTGTGTAAACAGACTTCCCGGAGAAAGGTGTGCATTGTTCCCACTGGGGATTGCGAGTGACCACGCCCTCAGGCCCTAAATCCGATCAGAAGCTTGCAGCGCATTGGTGGATTTCGTGCCCCCGGGGGTTGGGATGGGGGCGGAGTGGGTGGTGAGCCATCAAAGGGCTGGTGGGACTGGCCCAGGCTGTCACTTGCAGACCGGCCGTCTCTGGGAAGGAGGCATCCCTGCTGCAGCTGGAGCTCCGAGATGGACACTCTCGACACTCTCGTGGGCCTCGTTTGCAGAGACATGGAGGCTGCTTCTCTCGACTCGGGAGGTGAGCCTCCACCTCAGTTCCACGTCTTTCCCAAACTTCACTCTTCCTGGCCAAGTGCCGCTGCTGTGGATGCCCGCCGGGGACCCTCTCGGCAGGAGGAACCGTGCCCGCCGGCCCAGACCGTTGGGCGCTGCCAGCGTGGTGACTTGGCGCGTGTGTCAGCAGGGCTGGCTCCCGCCCAGACACGTCTCCTGAGTTGGAGGAGACCGTCTGTGGTCGGGGCTGGGCTTTGCAATATGGGGAACACCTGCTACTTGAATGCAGCCCTGCAGTGTCTGACCCACACACCACCCCTGGCCAGCTGGCTGCTGTCCCAGCAGCACTCGACGATCTGTCCAACCCAGACCTTCTGCATGCTGTGTGCTATGCAAGCCCACATCACGCGAGCCCTCCTTCATCCTGGCGAGGTGATCCGGCCCCGCCAGGACCTGCTCACTAGCTTCCACAGGCACGAGCAGGAAGATTCCCACGAGTTTCTGATGTTCACGCTGGATGCCATGCAGCAAGCATGCTTGCGTGCCTGTGAGCTGTTGGGCTGTCCCTCCAACAACACCACCCTCATCCGTCAGATCTTTGGTGGGTCCTGGCGATCTCAGGTCCAGTGTCTCCACTGCCTTGGGGTTTCAGACACGTTCGACCCTTATCTGGACATCACCCTGGATATCACGGCAGCTCAGAGTGTGGACCAAGCTTTGAAAGAGCTGGTGAAGCCCGAGAAGCTGGACGGTGAAAATGCCTATCGTTGCAGTGTTTGTCTCCAGAAGGTGCCTGCCACCAAGAGGTTGACTCTGCACAGCGCCTCCAAGGTCCTGATCCTTGTGCTGAAATGCTTCACACAGATCGCCGGCGACAAAATGGCTCAGAAAGTGCACTATCCCCAGTGCCTCGACTTGCAACCCTACATGTCCGAGCAGACGGCAGGCCCACTGGATTATGTGCTCTATGCAGTGCTGGTGCACTCCGGGTGGAGCTGTCACCGAGGACACTACTTTTGTTATGTCCAAGCTGGGAACGGCCAGTGGTATCACATGGACGATGCCAAGGTTACCGCCTGTGACGTGACGTCTGCCCTGAGCCAAAGCGCCTATGTCCTCTTTTATGCCCAGAAGAGTGCCTTGGAAGGAGACGGTGGGCCAGTGGCACCGGGAGGGGCACCGACATCCCTGGGGGCTGACCCCACAGGCACTGTCGTGGCCCACAGGGGACCGGAAAGAGATGCCAGCATCAGAGCTCCTGGGTCGGAGGAGCCCCTGGAGGAAACAGGCGTTCAAGCAATCAGCTTAGAGTAGTGGAGACGCCTCCAAGAACACGACCGACCTCGGCCTGAATTCAACCTCAGGAAGGTCGAGTCTGCCCTGCCTGCCGGTGCGGTCGTGATTCACTGGTCGAAATACGCAGCTGGCATGAACCCACAACTGCCTGAACCGGGGAACTACCAGCTCAACCATCCAACCAGGGACAGCCCACCTCAGGGGCCCATCAACATCAGCAACGTCCCTTGTCTCAGCGGGAGGGCCAAAACTACCAAGAAAAAGAACAAGAAGAAGCAGGGGGCTCTGGATGCATTGCACTAGGCTCCGGTGCACATCCCTGCAGACACACACACACACCCACGCACCAACCCACACACCCACCCGCTCACACACTTGCTGCCCAACCTACGCTCACCTAGAGGAAATCGGGTGTGCTACACGTGGGAATAATCTACCCTTGTGGAAGGACTGTTAGTCTGCAGTGTTCATGGGACGTGCTATTCACTTGGAACTTCTTACTACTGAGCTTTCAGGCGTGGCTCTCCACTGGCATGCTACTGGGGAGGGTGGGATTGATGACTGGGTCTAAGGACTGTCTCAGCACAATCCACGTCCACGGCACTGGAACAGTCCTTTGGGGATGGGGCGTCTGGTAGGTTTCCTTTGGTTTTAACCCTCCCCTCCCCACCCCCAACCCCTTCATTTGCTGCACTATTGGCTTCTTGTGAAGGACGCAGCCTGGAGGCTCCTCAGAAAGGCTCACGCCCACCCAGGTGAGGAGGAAACCTCCTGAGCCCTTCAGAGGGTCCATGACCCTCTCCTGCCTGCTGGGGTCTCCCCCTCCTGGTCCAGTCAACTGGGGATGACCCCAGCCTCCCAGGTCACCAGCCCCCACACCCCATCCTGCTGCGCATAGCTCAGCACAGCACAGACAAATACGAATATTCCCAAGACCTGGTGCAGGATTCCATGGGAGCCGGGCAAGCAGGCTCTAAGGGTGGCTGTCAATCGGAGGCCTTGTGCAAATGCCTGAAAGGAATGACCCGGCCACCCATTCATCACTTGCCCTGGAGACTTCACAAGGATACTTCTCCAAAGACACCTGGGGCTGGATTTCATTTGAAAGGGATATGTTGGAGACTCTCCAAATGCCAACCAGGAGAAATGATGCAAACCACCCACCCCCGCAGCAACACCAGCAACAACGCCAAAACCCCAACAGCAAGAGACAGACTCGGTACATCTTCTGACAGACCCGCACAGGTGAGAGTGGGATGTCAGGTACTATGGGGACCAGTGTGACAGAGGGGTCTCCACGGTGGGGAGGAGGATCCCTGCGGCAAGTGGGAGCTTGAACACGTCCTCAATTTTCCCTCTAAAGCTGACAGCGATTGCCACTGGTTCACTGATTGCAGGTGCCTGCGAGGACCACAGTGTCTTCTGGCCACAGCACAGCAAGCGCACGAGTGAGCCAGTGGAGCGAGTGAGGGGGTGAGTGCAGGAGCTGTCCCACGAAGGGCAGAGGTGGGGCTCTGTTTCCCTAGCCCTTGGGTCGAATCGTGGGAGGGCGAACCCAGAGGACCTGGGGGGATCGTCAAAGCCCAGGATCCTTCCCCAAGACCGAAGGAAGGAACATAGACATTGGTGAGGAAGGGTTAGGGGGAGGGGGAGTGGACTGTGACCTGGAGGTGCTGTCTCTCCACCTCTGCACCAGGTGCGTGGCCATCTCCAGGCAAGGAGAGGCAACCGGAGGAGAAGCCACCAAGAGATCCGTATCCTCTGCAGGTCCACATGGAGGAAGGGGCTCGTTCTACCCTTTGAGAGTCCCTGAGCGGCATAGAACGGAGCACCTCTGGGAACGTGGGCCAAAACAACTGCATCATGCCTGGGAAAGCCTGGGACAACCCCCTGGAGTGGGCCAGTGGCTCCAGGTGAAGGAAGGGGCATTCTTGGCCGAGTTCACAGCACGTCAGTGCTCCCGCTCCCCCTCCTCCCGCCCCTCCCCCTCCCCCTCATCCCTTTATCCCCTGAAGCAAACACTGACTAACACTGGGGCCCAATCAGATTCTCCCTCGTGGGGACACAGCCTTGAGGCACATCCACTTACCATGGTTTGTCTTGTAAGTGAGGAAAGCCAAGGTGGAATGCCGAGGACCCCAATCCCCAGGGCGACTCTGCGGGAGACGCCACAGGGCCCGTGTGGGGAGGAGGGGGTGGACAGAATCGGGGAGCCCTTGCTCAGGCCTGCCCAGTGCCTCATCCCCACCCCACACCCCACGCACCGTCCCTCCACGCCCAGCCATCTTCCAGGCCAGCCCCTGGCATGGTGTTCACTCCACTGGAGAATGGATGGTGGAGATCGTGGTTCCAAAGAGCTCCCTGCCTCTAGGATGCCTTTGAGCACGTGGAGTGGAGTGAGAAGCTCCCAGGGTAGCTCCGACCTGGGTTTCAGCCTCAGGGGACCTGGAAGGGGCTCTTGGACTGAGGGTGAAACCGCGAGGGGCAGGCCGTGTCTGACGGACCAGGCTTCCCTCAGACATCCTCAGGCACCTGCACCGTGGAAGGAGCCCTGTGGAGCCCCGCGAGACAGACACCCCGACACCACCTCTGCTAATGATGGGCGTGTCTGGGCCATGGGAAATGGATCAAACGAACCTGGCACGGGACAGGGTTTGGATGCAGTCTACTTGGTAATAAACTGAGTGAAATCATTGGCATGAGTGTTTAATTCGAGAAATGAAGACCTATGAAATTCATCGCGGGGTTGGGGGGGCAGGGCTGTGTATCTCTGGAGAGGTGCCCTGTCTTGTCTGGGCGGAAGTGCACTCCAGAAACCCAGAAGTGTCGTTCTTCAACACCAATGGAAAGCTGTGTTTCTAGAAGGGGTTTTCCTTTGACTCAAGCCACCAAGAGGGACGGTATTGCATGGGTGTTTTGGTGTGTAATCACCGCTGGTCCACGGGATAGGATGATTATTCTCAGTTTCATGTCTGAAGTTCATCCCCCTGGTACCGAGGGCAAACGAGGGTGCCTGTGGCTTCTGAGAAGGGCAGTCCCTTGGATGTCCAGGGCCCCACGCTCAGGAAAGAGGGTTCTGCCAGGTCGGATGGGCCCAGTGATGGGGACGCTGGTCCCCACACTTCCCTCCAGTAGCGCTAGGAGAAAGAGCAAGCAGAGCACAGCCTATGCCTTGGTGCCAGCCAGGCCCATCTCAACCCAGGACCGCTTGCTCCCAGGGGGGTGGCCGCTGCATCTCCGACAGATCCCACTGGGTGCTGAGCCTTCCCTCGCAAAGACAAGAAGGGAGAAGGCAGTGGGTTTGGAGCGAGGCAGTATCTGAGCACCGAAGAGCCTTCACTCCTTCCTAAAATGGGCACAGAGCATCTCCTGTGCTCTCTGAGGTGGGGTAGGGGGCACTGCATGCTGGCCACCATGCTGGGCACTGCAGTCCACGGAGCGCAGTGCATCCTCATGGAGACTTGAAGTGATCACAGTCGAGTCACACATGAGAGTGGAATGCGTACGGTTGTGGAGTTAGAGGATTTCTCAGCTGAGAATTCCTGATTCCCAGGGGGACAGCATTCCAGCAGCAGGGGAGAGAGCAGTTCATTGTATCTGGCGGCAGTTTGGTTCACTTCTCCTAAAGTGCCTGGACGTCCTGTGACATCAGACATTTGGCTTCTGTCTCCCATGTTCATCCTCAAAGGAGCATGCCACCTGAACCTTACAGAAGGTAACTCAACAACACTTCGAGCTCAGGCAAAGAAACCAAACGAACAAATGAAAAACTCTAACCTCCCCACGCCCACCCCCCCACCCCCAACACCAGAAACAACAAAGAAATCCAGAGCAGTGAAAAATGCAGTGAACAGAGCAAACCAAGTGCACAAAATGGATTTGAAAGATTCACAGAAAAGAATCCTGCAGACCTATTGGGAGACGTCTACAGAGAGGGGGAGGCACAAGTACAAACTCTTTGCAGTATGGTATTGGAAAAATGTAAGTTGTGTGTTTGGGTGGTGTTGGCATTGGCATCAGGGTGGTTGGGGGTTAGGGGGTGGGGGTAGGGGTGGCGTGGTGAGCCTCTGTAGGAAAGGGAGGCATTCATACTATAACGTTGTACAAAGAAACCTGCCGACTAGTATTCCAATGATGCCTAAGTAGGAATGTGAAACTCAACGTTCATTTATAAAATCAAAGGTCCTCCCTGCACTGACGGAAGACCCTTCCCTAACGTCGTTGGGGACAGCGAAACCACCTGACTTGCAGCTCTGCCCCTCCTATCTGTCAGTAGGTTCTCATCCAGGTGGTCCCAGGACAGACACACTCCACTGGACCACGTGCAGCTTCGAAGGGGGCTGGGCGGGCTTGGGGGCAGGGTCCGTGGGGGAACTCTCCTCTCCTAGCTGACTCTTCCACTGCCTCAAGATCACATGACCTCGAGGAGTCTCACCCAAGGAACCTTACGTATCACCTTTCTCCTTTCCCTCCCCACGCCCCCACCCCCTGCACCTAAGGTTCGACCAGCACGTTGTGATTGAGCGTCCTCGTGCATTTCCCACTGAGCCGCACAGCTGTGTCTAATCTATCTGGGAACAGAACCGAGAATCGTTTTTGACAGATGGCTATTTACATATGCCCCCACCAAGATCCCATAGAGAGGGAAAGAAAGACCAATGATTGCCCCCACGAACACAAACAATCATGCCCTGGATAAAGAAGAGGTGACGTGCCCCACGGGGCGGGCTGTGGAGCAGGGTCAGTCGGGGACCTTCCCTCTCCTAGCTGAATCTCTGACTGCCTCAAGGTCACATGACCTCAGGGAGTCTCACCCAAGGAACTTTATCTATCACTTTTTTTTTTCCACACCCTACATCAAAGGGTCAACCGGCACCTTTGCATCCTCAGGCATTTTTGACTGAGCCGGACAGCTGTGTCTAGTTTCTTCGGGGCGGGAAGCAAAGAATCATTTCTCACCGATGCCTATATACATATGCCCCCACCATCATCTCCACAGAGAGGGAAAGGAAGTATAAATATGTCCCCCACAAACACAAACAAGCATGCCCCGGATTAAGAAGATGTAAGACGCCCCCCACTCCACACACCACCTCAGCCACCCCCTCCCCCAACCGCCCGTTTCCAAAACAGACAGCGGAAGACTGCTCAGCCCACCACCCCTCCCCCAAGAAAGAGGAAGGGAATCATGCATTTGGAGCAATGACGATGGACTTGGGGGGAGGGGGGCTGGGGGGCTGGGGGCTGGAGGGCGTGATGCTGTGAGAAAGACGTCTGACAGAAAGACAAATACCGCACGACAGCGCTTCTATGTAGAATGCAAACCATGACAGCGATGTAGTGGATATATTCGCAACACAGGACAAACTGCTGGGTTACCAGTGGGCAGACGGAAGGCGAGGGGCGTAAGAGGCACACACTTATCAGGTGTGAGATCAGCTAAAAGAATGTCCTGTATGACACTGGGACCTAGAGCCAATACTTTCTAGGAAGCATCAAGGAAATGTAAGCTTTGAGGAATTGTCAATCACTAGACTGTACACCTTCCATAATATTGTAGAGCAAGCATCGTTTCAATGAAAGAACAAAACCAAAGAGAACACAACAAAACACCAAAAACCAAAAGGTGGTGGTGGAGGGGGTGGGGGTGGGGAGGGGGGTGGGGAGAAAACAGAAGAGATGAATACAAAATCAAAGCTACAGGTGGGCTGGCTTTGGGACACGATCATCGACATGAAGGAAAAGGACATGTTTCCACACTCCTTGAATCCCTTGCTAGGACACTGAACGCAAGAAGTGGCTCTCCTAACCTATGGGAATTGAAGTGGGAAGCTCTCAAGAACATCTGTCAGGAAAGGAGTAGAGTGGAATTTTGCACCATTGGGAAAAGTGTGAAAGTGTTTGTTTAGCCCTTGGGCAGGAATCGTTTTGAGCAAGTGTGTTGCCAACTGGCTTGTGTTCCCCCCAGTACCTGTGCTCAGCTTCTAAACCCCCGCGTGCATCCCTTGGGGGCAGGCTAAGGCCAACGCATCCCCTTGGCCCGCAAGTCATTTCCATTCTGAGCACCTTTCTACGTGAGCCTCTCAGAGGTGTTTCTGGAGGTGTGTAAACAGACTTCCCGGAGAAAGGTGTGCATTGTTCCCACTGGGGATTGCGAGTGACCACGCCCTCAGGCCCTAAATCCGATCAGAAGCTTGCAGCGCATTGGTGGATTTCGTGCCCCCGGGGGTTGGGATGGGGGCGGAGTGGGTGGTGAGCCATCAAAGGGCTGGTGGGACTGGCCCAGGCTGTCACTTGCAGACCGGCCGTCTCTGGGAAGGAGGCATCCCTGCTGCAGCTGGAGCTCCGAGATGGACACTCTCGACACTCTCGTGGGCCTCGTTTGCAGAGACATGGAGGCTGCTTCTCTCGACTCGGGAGGTGAGCCTCCAGCTCAGTTCCACGTCTTTCCCAAACTCCACTCTTCCCGGCCAAGTGCCGCTGCTGTGGATGCCCGCCGGGGACCCTCTCGGCAGGAGGAACCGTGCCCGCCGGCCCAGACCGTTGGGCGCTGCCAGCGTGGTGACTTGGCGCGTGTGTCAGCAGGGCTGGCTCCCGCCCAGACACGTCTCCTGAGTTGGAGGAGACCGTCTGTGGTCGGGGCTGGGCTTTGCAATATGGGGAACACCTGCTACTTGAATGCAGCCCTGCAGTGTCTGACCCACACACCACCCCTGGCCAGCTGGCTGCTGTCCCAGCAGCACTCGACGATCTGTCCAACCCAGACCTTCTGCATGCTGTGTGCTATGCAAGCCCACATCACGCGAGCCCTCCTTCATCCTGGCGAGGTGATCCGGCCCCACCAGGACCTGCTCACTAGCTTCCACAGGCACGACCAGGAAGATTCCCACGAGTTTCTGATGTTCACGCTGGATGCCATGCAGCAAGCGTGCTTGCGTGCCTGTGAGCTGTTGGGCTGTCCCTCCAACAACACCACCCTCATCCGTCAGATCTTTGGTGGGTCCTGGCGATCTCAGGTCCAGTGTCTCCACTGCCTTGGGGTTTCAGACACGTTCGACCCTTATCTGGACATCACCCTGGATATCACGGCAGCTCAGAGTGTGGACCAAGCTTTGAAAGAGCTGGTGAAGCCCGAGAAGCTGGATGGTGAAAATGCCTATCGTTGCAGTGTTTGTCTCCAGAAGGTGCCTGCCACCAAGAGGTTGACTCTGCACAGCGCCTCCAAGGTCCTGATCCTTGTGCTGAAACGCTTCACACAGATCGCCGGCGACAAAATGGCTCAGAAAGTGCACTATCCCCAGTGCCTCGACTTGCAACCCTACATGTCCGAGCAGACGGCAGGCCCACTGGATTATGTGCTCTATGCAGTGCTGGTGCACTCCGGGTGGAGCTGTCACCGAGGACACTACTTTTGTTATGTCCAAGCTGGCAACGGCCAGTGGTATCACATGGACGATGCCAAGGTTACCGCCTGTGACGTGACGTCTGCCCTGAGCCAAAGCGCCTATGTCCTCTTTTATGCCCAGAAGAGTGCCTTGGAAGGAGACGGTGGGCCAGTGGCACCGGGAGGGGCACCGACGTCCCTGGGGGCTGACCCCACAGGCACTGTCGTGGCCCACAGGGGACCGGAAAGAGATGCCAGCATCAGAGCTCCTGGGTCGGAGGAGCCCCTGGAGGAAACAGGCGTTCAAGCAATCAGCTTAGAGCAGTGGAGACGCCTCCAAGAACACGACCGACCTCGGCCTGAATTCAACCTCAGGAAGGTCGAGTCTGCCCTGCCTGCCGGTGCGGTCGTGATTCACCGGTCGAAATACGCAGCTGGCATGAACCCACAACTGCCTGAACCGGGGAACTACCAGCTCAACCATCCAACCAGGGACAGCCCACCTCAGGGGCCCATCAACATCAGCAACGTCCCTTGTCTCAGCGGGAGGGCCAAAACTACCAAGAAAAAGAACAAGAAGAAGCAGGGGGCTCTGGATGCATTGCACTAGGCTCCGGTGCACATCCCTGCAGACACGCACACACACCCACGCACCAACCCACACACCCACCCGCTCACACACTTGCTGCCCAACCTACGCTCACCTAGAGGAAATCGGGTGTGCTACACGTGGGAATAATCTACCCTTGTGGAAGGACTGTTAGTCTGCAGTGTTCATGGGACGTGCTATTCACTTGGAACTTCTTACTACTGAGCTTTCAGGCGTGGCTCTCCACTGGCATGCTACTGGGGAGGGTGGGATTGATGACTGGGTCTAAGGACTGTCTCAGCACAATCCACGTCCACGGCACTGGAACAGTCCTTTGGGGATGGGGCGTCTGGTAGGTTTCCTTTGGTTTTAACCCTCCCCTCCCCACCCCCAACCCCTTCATTTGCTGCACTATTGGCTTCTTGTGAAGGACGCAGCCTGGAGGCTCCTCAGAAAGGCTCACGCCCACCCAGGTGAGGAGGAAACCTCCTGAGCCCTTCAGAGGGTCCATGACCCTCTCCTGCCTGCTGGGGTCTCCCCCTCCTGGTCCAGTCAACTGGGGATGACCCCAGCCTCCCAGGTCACCAGCCCCCACACCCCATCCCGCTGCGCATAGCTCAGCACAGCACAGACAAATACGAATATTCCCAAGACCTGGTGCAGGATTCCATGGGAGCCGGGCAAGCAGGCTCTAAGGGTGGCTGTCAATCGGAGGCCTTGTGCAAATGCCTGAAAGGAATGACCCGGCCACCCATTCATCACTTGCCCTGGAGACTTCACAAGGATACTTCTCCAAAGACACCTGGGGCTGGATTTCATTTGAAAGGGATATGTTGGAGACTCTCCAAATGCCAACCAGGAGAAATGATGCAAACCACCCACCCCCGCAGCAACACCAGCAACAACGCCAAAACCCCAACAGCAAGAGACAGACTCGGTACATCTTCTGACAGACCCGCACAGGTGAGAGTGGGATGTCAGGTACTATGGGGACCAGTGTGACAGAGGGGTCTCCACGGTGGGGAGGAGGATCCCTGCGGCAAGTGGGAGCTTGAACACGTCCTCAATTTTCCCTCTAAAGCTGACAGCGATTGCCACTGGTTCACTGATTGCAGGTGCCTGCGAGGACCACAGTGTCTTCTGGCCACAGCACAGCAAGCGCACGAGTGAGCCAGTGGAGCGAGTGAGGGGGTGAGTGCAGGAGCTGTCCCACGAAGGGCAGAGGTGGGGCTCTGTTTCCCTAGCCCTTGGGTCGAATCGTGGGAGGGCGAACCCAGAGGACCTGGGGGGATCGTCAAAGCCCAGGATCCTTCCCCAAGACCGAAGGAAGGAACATAGACATTGGTGAGGAAGGGTTAGGGGGAGGGGGAGTGGACTGTGACCTGGAGGTGCTGTCTCTCCACCTCTGCACCAGGTGCGTGGCCATCTCCAGGCAAGGAGAGGCAACCGGAGGAGAAGCCACCAAGAGATCCGTATCCTCTGCAGGTCCACATGGAGGAAGGGGCTCGTTCTACCCTTTGAGAGTCCCTGAGCGGCATAGAACGGGGCACCTCTGGGAACGTGGGCCAAAACAACTGCATCATGCCTGGGAAAGCCTGGGACAACCCCCTGGAGTGGGCCAGTGGCTCCAGGTGAAGGAAGGGGCATTCTTGGCCGAGTTCACAGCACGTCAGTGCTCCCGCTCCCCCTCCTCCCGCCCCTCCCCCTCCCCCTCATCCCTTTATCCCCTGAAGCAAACACTGACTAACACTGGGGCCCAATCAGATTCTCCCTCGTGGGGACACAGCCTTGAGGCACATCCACTTACCATGGTTTGTCTTGTAAGTGAGGAAAGCCAAGGTGGAATGCCGAGGACCCCAATCCCCAGGGCGACTCTGCGGGAGATGCCACAGGGCCCGTGTGGGGAGGAGGGGGTGGACAGAATTGGGGAGCCCTTGCTCAGGCCTGCCCAGTGCCTCATCCCCACCCCACACCCCACGCACCGTCCCTCCACGCCCAGCCATCTTCCAGGCCAGCCCCTGGCATGGTGTTCACTCCACTGGAGAATGGATGGTGGAGATCGTGGTTCCAAAGAGCTCCCTGCCTCTAGGATGCCTTTGAGCACGTGGAGTGGAGTGAGAAGCTCCCAGGGTAGCTCCGACCTGGGTTTCAGCCTCAGGGGACCTGGAAGGGGCTCTTGGACTGAGGGTGAAACCGCGAGGGGCAGGCCGTGTCTGACGGACCAGGCTTCCCTCAGACATCCTCAGGCACCTGCACCGTGGAAGGAGCCCTGTGGAGCCCCGCGAGACAGACACCCCGACACCACCTCTGCTAATGATGGGCGTGTCTGGGCCATGGGAAATGGATCAAACGAACCTGGCACGGGACAGGGTTTGGATGCAGTCTACTTGGTAATAAACTGAGTGAAATCATTGGCATGAGTGTTTAATTCGAGAAATGAAGACCTATGAAATTCATCGCGGGGTTGGGGGGGCAGGGCTGTGTATCTCTGGAGAGGTGCCCTGTCTTGTCTGGGCGGAAGTGCACTCCAGAAACCCGGAAGTGTCGTTCTTCAACACCAATGGAAAGCTGTGTTTCTAGAAGGGGTTTTCCTTTGACTCAAGCCACCAAGAGGGACGGTATTGCATGGGTGTTTTGGTGTGTAATCACCGCTGGTCCACGGGATAGGATGATTATTCTCAGTTTCATGTCTGAAGTTCATCCCCCTGGTACTGAGGGCAAACGAGGGTGCCTGTGGCTTCTGAGAAGGGCAGTCCCTTGGATGTCCAGGGCCCCACGCTCAGGAAAGAGGGTTCTGCCAGGTCGGATGGGCCCAGTGATGGGGACGCTGGTCCCCACACTTCCCTCCAGTAGCGCTAGGAGAAAGAGCAAGCAGAGCACAGCCTATGCCTTGGTGCCAGCCAGGCCCATCTCAACCCAGGACCGCTTGCTCCCAGGGGGGTGGCCGCTGCATCTCCGACAGATCCCACTGGGTGCTGAGCCTTCCCTCGCAAAGACAAGAAGGGAGAAGGCAGTGGGTTTGGAGCGAGGCAGTATCTGAGCACCGAAGAGCCTTCACTCCTTCCTAAAATGGGCACAGAGCATCTCCTGTGCTCTCTGAGGTGGGGTAGGGGGCACTGCATGCTGGCCACCATGCTGGGCACTGCAGTCCACGGAGCGCAGTGCATCCTCATGGAGACTTGAAGTGATCACAGTCGAGTCACACATGAGAGTGGAATGCGTACGGTTGTGGAGTTAGAGGATTTCTCAGCTGAGAATTCCTGATTCCCAGGGGGACAGCATTCCAGCAGCAGGGGAGAGAGCAGTTCATTGTATCTGGCGGCAGTTTGGTTCACTTCTCCTAAAGTGCCTGGACGTCCTGTGACATCAGACATTTGGCTTCTGTCTCCCATGTTCATCCTCAAAGGAGCATGCCACCTGAACCTTACAGAAGGTAACTCAACAACACTTCGAGCTCAGGCAAAGAAACCAAACGAACAAATGAAAAACTCTAACCTCCCCACGCCCACCCCCCCACCCCCAACACCAGAAACAACAAAGAAATCCAGAGCAGTGAAAAATGCAGTGAACAGAGCAAACCAAGTGCACAAAATGGATTTGAAAGATTCACAGAAAAGAATCCTGCAGACCTATTGGGAGACGTCTACAGAGAGGGGGAGGCACAAGTACAAACTCTTTGCAGTATGGTATTGGAAAAATGTAAGTTGTGTGTTTGGGTGGTGTTGGCATTGGCATCAGGGTGGTTGGGGGTTAGGGGGTGGGGGTAGGGGTGGCGTGGTGAGCCTCTGTAGGAAAGGGAGGCATTCATACTATAACGTTGTACAAAGAAACCTGCCGACTAGTATTCCAATGATGCCTAAGTAGGAATGTGAAACTCAACGTTCATTTATAAAATCAAAGGTCCTCCCTGCACTGACGGAAGACCCTTCCCTAACGTCGTTGGGGACAGCGAAACCACCTGACTTGCAGCTCTGCCCCTCCTATCTGTCAGTAGGTTCTCATCCAGGTGGTCCCAGGACAGACACACTCCACTGGACCACGTGCAGCTTCGAAGGGGGCTGGGCGGGCTTGGGGGCAGGGTCCGTGGGGGAACTCTCCTCTCCTAGCTGACTCTTCCACTGCCTCAAGATCACATGACCTCGAGGAGTCTCACCCAAGGAACCTTACGTATCACCTTTCTCCTTTCCCTCCCCACGCCCCCACCCCCTGCACCTAAGGTTCGACCAGCACGTTGTGATTGAGCGTCCTCGTGCATTTCCCACTGAGCCGCACAGCTGTGTCTAGTCTATCTGGGAACAGAACCGAGAATCGTTTTTGACAGATGGCTATTTACATATGCCCCCACCAAGATCCCATAGAGAGGGAAAGAAAGACCAATGATTGCCCCCACGAACACAAACAATCATGCCCTGGATAAAGAAGAGGTGACGTGCCCCACGGGGCGGGCTGTGGAGCAGGGTCAGTCGGGGACCTTCCCTCTCCTAGCTGAATCTCTGACTGCCTCAAGGTCACATGACCTCAGGGAGTCTCACCCAAGGAACTTTATCTATCACTTTTTTTTTTCCACACCCTACATCAAAGGGTCAACCGGCACCTTTGCATCCTCAGGCATTTTTGACTGAGCCGGACAGCTGTGTCTAGTTTCTTCGGGGCGGGAAGCAAAGAATCATTTCTCACCGATGCCTATATACATATGCCCCCACCATCATCTCCACAGAGAGGGAAAGGAAGTATAAATATGTCCCCCACAAACACAAACAAGCATGCCCCGGATTAAGAAGATGTAAGACGCCCCCCACTCCACACACCACCTCAGCCACCCCCTCCCCCAACCGCCCGTTTCCAAAACAGACAGCGGAAGACTGCTCAGCCCACCACCCCTCCCCCAAGAAAGAGGAAGGGAATCATGCGTTTGGAGCAATGACGATGGACTTGGGGGGAGGGGGGCTGGGGGGCTGGGGGCGGGAGGGCGTGATGCTGTGAGAAAGACGTCTGACAGAAAGACAAATACCGCACGACAGCGCTTCTATGTAGAATGCAAACCATGACAGCGATGTAGTGGATATATTCGCAACACAGGACAAACTGCTGGGTTACCAGTGGGCAGACGGAAGGCGAGGGGCGTAAGAGGCACACACTTATCAGGTGTGAGATCAGCTAAAAGAATGTCCTGTATGACACCGGGACCTAGAGCCAATACTTTCTAGGAAGCATCAAGGAAATGTAAGCTTTGAGGAATTGTCAATCACTAGACTGTACACCTTCCATAATATTGTAGAGCAAGCATCGTTTCAATGAAAGAACAAAACCAAAGAGAACACAACAAAACACCAAAAACCAAAAGGTGGTGGTGGAGGGGGTGGGGGTGGGGAGGGGGGTGGGGAGAAAACAGAAGAGATGAATACAAAATCAAAGCTACAGGTGGGCTGGCTTTGGGACACGATCATCGACATGAAGGAAAAGGACATGTTTCCACACTCCTTGAATCCCTTGCTAGGACACTGAACGCAAGAAGTGGCTCTCCTAACCTATGGGAATTGAAGTGGGAAGCTCTCAAGAACATCTGTCAGGAAAGGAGTAGAGTGGAATTTTGCACCATTGGGAAAAGTGTGAAAGTGTTTGTTTAGCCCTTGGGCAGGAATCGTTTTGAGCAAGTGTGTTGCCAACTGGCTTGTGTTCCCCCCAGTACCTGTGCTCAGCTTCTAAACCCCCGCGTGCATCCCTTGGGGGCAGGCTAAGGCCAACGCATCCCCTTGGCTGGCAAGTCATTTCCATTCTGAGCACCTTTCTACGTGAGCCTCTCAGAGGTGTTTCTGGAGGTGTGTAAACAGACTTCCCGGAGAAAGGTGTGCATTGTTCCCACTGGGGATTGCGAGTGACCACGCCCTCAGGCCCTAAATCCGATCAGAAGCTTGCAGCGCATTGGTGGATTTCGTGCCCCCGGGGGTTGGGATGGGGGCGGAGTGGGTGGTGAGCCATCAAAGGGCTGGTGGGACTGGCCCAGGCTGTCACTTGCAGACCGGCCGTCTCTGGGAAGGAGGCATCCCTGCTGCAGCTGGAGCTCCGAGATGGACACTCTCGACACTCTCGTGGGCCTCGTTTGCAGAGACATGGAGGCTGCTTCTCTCGACTCGGGAGGTGAGCCTCCAGCTCAGTTCCACGTCTTTCCCAAACTCCACTCTTCCCGGCCAAGTGCCGCTGCTGTGGATGCCCGCCGGGGACCCTCTCGGCAGGAGGAACCGTGCCCGCCGGCCCAGACCGTTGGGCGCTGCCAGCGTGGTGACTTGGCGCGTGTGTCAGCAGGGCTGGCTCCCGCCCAGACACGTCTCCTGAGTTGGAGGAGACCGTCTGTGGTCGGGGCTGGGCTTTGCAATATGGGGAACACCTGCTACTTGAATGCAGCCCTGCAGTGTCTGACCCACACACCACCCCTGGCCAGCTGGCTGCTGTCCCAGCAGCACTCGACGATCTGTCCAACCCAGACCTTCTGCATGCTGTGTGCTATGCAAGCCCACATCACGCGAGCCCTCCTTCATCCTGGCGAGGTGATCCGGCCCCGCCAGGACCTGCTCACTAGCTTCCACAGGCACGAGCAGGAAGATTCCCACGAGTTTCTGATGTTCACGCTGGATGCCATGCAGCAAGCGTGCTTGCGTGCCTGTGAGCTGTTGGGCTGTCCCTCCAACAACACCACCCTCATCCGTCAGATCTTTGGTGGGTCCTGGCGATCTCAGGTCCAGTGTCTCCACTGCCTTGGGGTTTCAGACACGTTCGACCCTTATCTGGACATCACCCTGGATATCACGGCAGCTCAGAGTGTGGACCAAGCTTTGAAAGAGCTGGTGAAGCCCGAGAAGCTGGATGGTGAAAATGCCTATCGTTGCAGTGTTTGTCTCCAGAAGGTGCCTGCCACCAAGAGGTTGACTCTGCACAGCGCCTCCAAGGTCCTGATCCTTGTGCTGAAACGCTTCACACAGATCGCCGGCGACAAAATGGCTCAGAAAGTGCACTATCCCCAGTGCCTCGACTTGCAACCCTACATGTCCGAGCAGACGGCAGGCCCACTGGATTATGTGCTCTATGCAGTGCTGGTGCACTCCGGGTGGAGCTGTCACCGAGGACACTAATTTTGTTATATCCAAGCTGGCAACGGCCAGTGGTATCACATGGACGATGCCAAGGTTACCGCCTGTGACGTGACGTCTGCCCTGAGCCAAAGCGCCTATGTCCTCTTTTATGCCCAGAAGAGTGCCTTGGAAGGAGACGGTGGGCCAGTGGCACCGGGAGGGGCACCGACGTCCCTGGGGGCTGACCCCACAGGCACTGTCGTGGCCCACAGGGGACCGGAAAGAGATGCCAGCATCAGAGCTCCTGGGTCGGAGGAGCCCCTGGAGGAAACAGGCGTTCAAGCAATCAGCTTAGAGCAGTGGAGACGCCTCCAAGAACACGACCGACCTCGGCCTGAATTCAACCTCAGGAAGGTCGAGTCTGCCCTGCCTGCCGGTGCGGTCGTGATTCACCGGTCGAAATACGCAGCTGGCATGAACCCACAACTGCCTGAACCGGGGAACTACCAGCTCAACCATCCAACCAGGGACAGCCCACCTCAGGGGCCCATCAACATCAGCAACGTCCCTTGTCTCAGCGGGAGGGCCAAAACTACCAAGAAAAAGAACAAGAAGAAGCAGGGGGCTCTGGATGCATTGCACTAGGCTCCGGTGCACATCCCTGCAGACACGCACACACACCCACGCACCAACCCACACACCCACCCGCTCACACACTTGCTGCCCAACCTACGCTCACCTAGAGGAAATCGGGTGTGCTACACGTGGGAATAATCTACCCTTGTGGAAGGACTGTTAGTCTGCAGTGTTCATGGGACATGCTATTCACTTGGAACTTCTTACTACTGAGCTTTCAGGCGTGGCTCTCCACTGGCATGCTACTGGGGAGGGTGGGATTGATGACTGGGTCTAAGGACTGTCTCAGCACAATCCACGTCCACGGCACTGGAACAGTCCTTTGGGGATGGGGCGTCTGGTAGGTTTCCTTTGGTTTTAACCCTCCCCTCCCCACCCCCAACCCCTTCATTTGCTGCACTATTGGCTTCTTGTGAAGGACGCAGCCTGGAGGCTCCTCAGAAAGGCTCACGCCCACCCAGGTGAGGAGGAAACCTCCTGAGCCCTTCAGAGGGTCCATGACCCTCTCCTGCCTGCTGGGGTCTCCCCCTCCTGGTCCAGTCAACTGGGGATGACCCCAGCCTCCCAGGTCACCAGCCCCCACACCCCCTCCCGCTGCGCATAGCTCAGCACAGCACAGACAAATACGAATATTCCCAAGACCTGGTGCAGGATTCCATGGGAGCCGGGCAAGCAGGCTCTAAGGGTGGCTGTCAATCGGAGGCCTTGTGCAAATGCCTGAAAGGAATGACCCGGCCACCCATTCATCACTTGCCCTGGAGACTTCACAAGGATACTTCTCCAAAGACACCTGGGGCTGGATTTCATTTGAAAGGGATATGTTGGAGACTCTCCAAATGCCAACCAGGAGAAATGATGCAAACCACCCACCCCCGCAGCAACACCAGCAACAACGCCAAAACCCCAACAGCAAGAGACAGACTCGGTACATCTTCTGACAGACCCGCACAGGTGAGAGTGGGATGTCAGGTACTATGGGGACCAGTGTGACAGAGGGGTCTCCACGGTGGGGAGGAGGATCCCTGTGGCAAGTGGGAGCTTGAACACGTCCTCAATTTTCCCTCTAAAGCTGACAGCGATTGCCACTGGTTCACTGATTACAGGTGCCTGCGAGGACCACAGTGTCTTCTGGCCACAGCACAGCAAGCGCACGAGTGAGCCAGTGGAGCGAGTGAGGGGGTGAGTGCAGGAGCTGTCCCACGAAGGGCAGAGGTGGGGCTCTGTTTCCCTAGCCCTTGGGTCGAATCGTGGGAGGGTGAACCCAGAGGACCTGGGGGGATCGTCAAAGCCCAGGATCCTTCCCCAAGACTGAAGGAAGGAACATAGACATTGGTGAGGAAGGGTTAGGGGGAGGGGGAGTGGACTGTGACCTGGAGGTGCTGTCTCTCCACCTCTGCACCAGGTGCGTGGCCATCTCCAGGCAAGGAGAGGCAACCGGAGGAGAAGCCACCAAGAGATCCGTATCCTCTGCAGGTCCACATGGAGGA
This sequence comes from Hippopotamus amphibius kiboko, assembly GCF_030028045.1. NCBI lineage: Eukaryota > Metazoa > Chordata > Mammalia > Artiodactyla > Hippopotamidae > Hippopotamus > Hippopotamus amphibius. Next base: position 34,562,738 of record NC_080193.1, read on the forward strand.
AGGGGCTCGTTCTACCCTTTGAGAGTCCCTGAGCGGCATAGAACGGGGCACCTCTGGGAACGTGGGCCAAAACAACTGCATCATGCCTGGGAAAGCCTGGGACAACCCCCTGGAGTGGGCCAGTGGCTCCAGGTGAAGGAAGGGGCATTCTTGGCCGAGTTCACAGCACGTCAGTGCTCCCGCTCCCCCTCCTCCCGCCCCTCCCCCTCCCCCTCATCCCTTTATCCCCTGAAGCAAACACTGACTAACACTGGGGCCCAATCAGATTCTCCCTCGTGGGGACACAGCCTTGAGGCACATCCACTTACCATGGTTTGTCTTGTAAGTGAGGAAAGCCAAGGTGGAATGCCGAGGACCCCAATCCCCAGGGCGACTCTGCGGGAGACGCCACAGGGCCCGTGTGGGGAGGAGGGGGTGGACAGAATCGGGGAGCCCTTGCTCAGGCCTGCCCAGTGCCTCATCCCCACCCCACACCCCACGCACCGTCCCTCCACGCCCAGCCATCTTCCAGGCCAGCCCCTGGCATGGTGTTCACTCCACTGGAGAATGGATGGTGGAGATCGTGGTTCCAAAGAGCTCCCTGCCTCTAGGATGCCTTTGAGCACGTGGAGTGGAGTGAGAAGCTCCCAGGGTAGCTCCGACCTGGGTTTCAGCCTCGTGGGACCTGGAAGGGGCTCTTGGACTGAGGGTGAAACCGCGAGGGGCAGGCCGTGTCTGACGGACCAGGCTTCCCTCAGACATCCTCAGGCACCTGCACCGTGGAAGGAGCCCTGTGGAGCCCCGCGAGACAGACACCCCGACACCACCTCTGCTAATGATGGGCGTGTCTGGGCCATGGGAAATGGATCAAACGAACCTGGCACGGGACAGGGTTTGGATGCAGTCTACTTGGTAATAAACTGAGTGAAATCATTGGCATGAGTGTTTAATTCGAGAAATGAAGACCTATGAAATTCATCGCAGGGTTTGGGGGGCAGGGCTGTGTATCTCTGGAGAGGTGCCCTGTCTTGTCTGGGCGGAAGTGCACTCCAGAAACCCGGAAGTGTCGTTCTTCAACACCAATGGAAAGCTGTGTTTCTAGAAGGGGTTTTCCTTTGACTCAAGCCACCAAGAGGGACGGTATTGCATGGGTGTTTTGGTGTGTAATCACCGCTGGTCCACGGGATAGGATGATTATTCTCAGTTTCATGTCTGAAGTTCATCCCCCTGGTACCGAGGGCAAACGAGGGTGCCTGTGGCTTCTGAGAAGGGCAGTCCCTTGGATGTCCAGGGCCCCACGCTCAGGAAAGAGGGTTCTGCCAGGTCGGATGGGCCCAGTGATGGGGACGCTGGTCCCCACACTTCCCTCCAGTAGCGCTAGGAGAAAGAGCAAGCAGAGCACAGCCTATGCCTTGGTGCCAGCCAGGCCCATCTCAACCCAGGACCGCTTGCTCCCAGGGGGGTGGCCGCTGCATCTCCGACAGATCCCACTGGGTGCTGAGCCTTCCCTCGCAAAGACAAGAAGGGAGAAGGCAGTGGGTTTGGAGCGAGGCAGTATCTGAGCACCGAAGAGCCTTCACTCCTTCCTAAAATGGGCACAGAGCATCTCCTGTGCTCTCTGAGGTGGGGTAGGGGGCACTGCATGCTGGCCACCATGCTGGGCACTGCAGTCCACGGAGCGCAGTGCATCCTCATGGAGACTTGAAGTGATCACAGTCGAGTCACACATGAGAGTGGAATGCGTACGGTTGTGGAGTTAGAGGATTTCTCAGCTGAGAATTCCTGATTCCCAGGGGGACAGCATTCCAGCAGCAGGGGAGAGAGCAGTTCATTGTATCTGGCGGCAGTTTGGTTCACTTCTCCTAAAGTGCCTGGACGTCCTGTGACATCAGACATTTGGCTTCTGTCTCCCATGTTCATCCTCAAAGGAGCATGCCACCTGAACCTTACAGAAGGTAACTCAACAACACTTCGAGCTCAGGCAAAGAAACCAAACGAACAAATGAAAAACCCTAACCTCCCCACGCCCACCCCCCCACCCCCAACACCAGAAACAACAAAGAAATCCAGAGCAGTGAAAAATGCAGTGAACAGAGCAAACCAAGTGCACAAAATGGATTTGAAAGATTCACAGAAAAGAATCCTGCAGACCTATTGGGAGACGTCTACGGAGAGGGGGAGGCACAAGTACAAACTCTTTGCAGTATGGTATTGGAAAAATGTAAGTTGTGTGTTTGGGTGGTGTTGGCATTGGCATCAGGGTGGTTGGGGGTTAGGGGGTGGGGGTAGGGGTGGCGTGGTGAGCCTCTGTAGGAAAGGGAGGCATTCATACTATAACGTTGTACAAAGAAACCTGCCGACTAGTATTCCAATGATGCCTAAGTAGGAATGTGAAACTCAACGTTCATTTATAAAATCAAAGGTCCTCCCTGCACTGACGGAAGACCCTTCCCTAACATCGTTGGGGACAGCGAAACCACCTGACTTGCAGCTCTGCCCCTCCTATCTGTCAGTAGGTTCTCATCCAGGTGGTCCCAGGACAGACACACTCCACTGGACCACGTGCAGCTTCGAAGGGGGCTGGGCGGGCTTGGGGGCAGGGTCCGTGGGGGAACTCTCCTCTCCTAGCTGACTCTTCCACTGCCTCAAGATCACATGACCTCGAGGAGTCTCACCCAAGGAACCTTACGTATCACCTTTCTCCTTTCCCTCCCCACGCCCCCACCCCCTGCACCTAAGGTTCGACCAGCACGTTGTGATTGAGCGTCCTCGTGCATTTCCCACTGAGCCGCACAGCTGTGTCTAGTCTATCTGGGAACAGAACCGAGAATCGTTTTTGACAGATGGCTATTTACATATGCCCCCACCAAGATCCCATAGAGAGGGAAAGAAAGACCAATGATTGCCCCCACGAACACAAACAATCATGCCCTGGATAAAGAAGAGGTGACGTGCCCCACGGGGCGGGCTGTGGAGCAGGGTCAGTCGGGGACCTTCCCTCTCCTAGCTGAATCTCTGACTGCCTCAAGGTCACATGACCTCAGGGAGTCTCACCCAAGGAACTTTATCTATCACTTTTTTTTTTCCACACCCTACATCAAAGGGTCAACCGGCACCTTTGCATCCTCAGGCATTTTTGACTGAGCCGGACAGCTGTGTCTAGTTTCTTCGGGGCGGGAAGCAAAGAATCATTTCTCACCGATGCCTATATACATATGCCCCCACCATCATCTCCACAGAGAGGGAAAGGAAGTATAAATATGTCCCCCACAAACACAAACAAGCATGCCCCGGATTAAGAAGATGTAAGACGCCCCCCACTCCACACACCACCTCAGCCACCCCCTTCCCCCCCCGCCCGTTTCCAAAACAGACAGCAGAAGACTGCTCAGCCCACCACCCCTCCCCCAAGAAAGAGGAAGGGAATCATGCGTTTGGAGCAATGACGATGGACTTGGGGGGAGGGGGGCTGGAGGGCTGGGGGCGGGAGGGCGTGATGCTGTGAGAAAGACGTCTGACAGAAAGACAAATACCGCACGACAGCGCTTCTATGTAGAATGCAAACCATGACAGCGATGTAGTGGATATATTCGCAACACAGGACAAACTGCTGGGTTACCAGTGGGCAGACGGAAGGCGAGGGGCGTAAGAGGCACACACTTATCAGGTGTGAGATCAGCTAAAAGAATGTCCTGTATGACACCGGGACCTAGAGCCAATACTTTCTAGGAAGCATCAAGGAAATGTAAGCTTTGAGGAATTGTCAATCACTAGACTGTACACCTTCCATAATATTGTAGAGCAAGCATCGTTTCAATGAAAGAACAAAACCAAAGAGAACACAACAAAACACCAAAAACCAAAAGGTGGTGGTGGAGGGGGTGGGGGTGGGGAGGGGGGTGGGGAGAAAACAGAAGAGATGAATACAAAATCAAAGCTACAGGTGGGCTGGCTTTGGGACACGATCATCGACATGAAGGAAAAGGACATGTTTCCACACTCCTTGAATCCCTTGCTAGGACACTGAACGCAAGAAGTGGCTCTCCTAACCTATGGGAATTGAAGTGGGAAGCTCTCAAGAACATCTGTCAGGAAAGGAGTAGAGTGGAATTTTGCACCATTGGGAAAAGTGTGAAAGTGTTTGTTTAGCCCTTGGGCAGGAATCGTTTTGAGCAAGTGTGTTGCCAACTGGCTTGTGTTCCCCCCAGTACCTGTGCTCAGCTTCTAAACCCCCGCGTGCATCCCTTGGGGGCAGGCTAAGGCCAACGCATCCCCTTGGCCCGCAAGTCATTTCCATTCTGAGCACCTTTCTACGTGAGCCTCTCAGAGGTGTTTCTGGAGGTGTGTAAACAGACTTCCCGGAGAAAGGTGTGCATTGTTCCCGCTGGGGATTGCGAGTGACCACGCCCTCAGGCCCTAAATCCGATCAGAAGCTTGCAGCGCATTGGTGGATTTCGTGCCCCCGGGGGTTGGGATGGGGGCGGAGTGGGTGGTGAGCCATCAAAGGGCTGGTGGGACTGGCCCAGGCTGTCACTTGCAGACCGGCCGTCTCTGGGAAGGAGGCATCCCTGCTGCAGCTGGAGCTCCGAGATGGACACTCTCGACACTCTCGTGGGCCTCGTTTGCAGAGACATGGAGGCTGCTTCTCTCGACTCGGGAGGTGAGCCTCCACCTCAGTTCCACGTCTTTCCCAAACTCCACTCTTCCCGGCCAAGTGCCGCTGCTGTGGATGCCCGCCGGGGACCCTCTCGGCAGGAGGAACCGTGCCCGCCGGCCCAGACCGTTGGGCGCTGCCAGCGTGGTGACTTGGCGCGTGTGTCAGCAGGGCTGGCTCCCGCCCAGACACGTCTCCTGAGTTGGAGGAGACCGTCTGTGGTCGGGGCTGGGCTTTGCAATATGGGGAACACCTGCTACTTGAATGCAGCCCTGCAGTGTCTGACCCACACACCACCCCTGGCCAGCTGGCTGCTGTCCCAGCAGCACTCGACGATCTGTCCAACCCAGACCTTCTGCATGCTGTGTGCTATGCAAGCCCACATCACGCGAGCCCTCCTTCATCCTGGCGAGGTGATCCGGCCCCGCCAGGACCTGCTCACTAGCTTCCACAGGCACGAGCAGGAAGATTCCCACGAGTTTCTGATGTTCACGCTGGATGCCATGCAGCAAGCGTGCTTGCGTGCCTGTGAGCTGTTGGGCTGTCCCTCCAACAACACCACCCTCATCCGTCAGATCTTTGGTGGGTCCTGGCGATCTCAGGTCCAGTGTCTCCACTGCCTTGGGGTTTCAGACACGTTCGACCCTTATCTGGACATCACCCTGGATATCACGGCAGCTCAGAGTGTGGACCAAGCTTTCAAAGAGCTGGTGAAGCCCGAGAAGCTGGATGGTGAAAATGCCTATCGTTGCAGTGTTTGTCTCCAGAAGGTGCCTGCCACCAAGAGGTTGACTCTGCACAGCGCCTCCAAGGTCCTGATCCTTGTGCTGAAACGCTTCACACAGATCGCTGGCGACAAAATGGCTCAGAAAGTGCACTATCCCCAGTGCCTCGACTTGCAACCCTACATGTCCGAGCAGACGGCAGGCCCACTGGATTATGTGCTCTATGCAGTGCTGGTGCACTCCGGGTGGAGCTGTCACCGAGGACACTACTTTTGTTATGTCCAAGCTGGCAACGGCCAGTGGTATCACATGGACGATGCCAAGGTTACCGCCTGTGACGTGACGTCTGCCCTGAGCCAAAGCGCCTATGTCCTCTTTTATGCCCAGAAGAGTGCCTTGGAAGGAGACGGTGGGCCAGTGGCACCGGGAGGGGCACCGACGTCCCTGGGGGCTGACCCCACAGGCACTGTCGTGGCCCACAGGGGACCGGAAAGAGATGCCAGCATCAGAGCTCCTGGGTCGGAGGAGCCCCTGGAGGAAACAGGCGTTCAAGCAATCAGCTTAGAGCAGTGGAGACGCCTCCAAGAACACGACCGACCTCGGCCTGAATTCAACCTCAGGAAGGTCGAGTCTGCCCTGCCTGCCGGTGCGGTCGTGATTCACCGGTCGAAATACGCAGCTGGCATGAACCCACAACTGCCTGAACCGGGGAACTACCAGCTCAACCATCCAACCAGGGACAGCCCACCTCAGGGGCCCATCAACATCAGCAACGTCCCTTGTCTCAGCGGGAGGGCCAAAACTACCAAGAAAAAGAACAAGAAGAAGCAGGGGGCTCTGGATGCATTGCACTAGGCTCCGGTGCACATCCCTGCAGACACGCACACACACCCACGCACCAACCCACACACCCACCCGCTCACACACTTGCTGCCCAACCTACGCTCACCTAGAGGAAATCGGGTGTGCTACACGTGGGAATAATCTACCCTTGTGGAAGGACTGTTAGTCTGCAGTGTTCATGGGACGTGCTATTCACTTGGAACTTCTTACTACTGAGCTTTCAGGCGTGGCTCTCCACTGGCATGCTACTGGGGAGGGTGGGATTGATGACTGGGTCTAAGGACTGTCTCAGCACAATCCACGTCCACGGCACTGGAACAGTCCTTTGGGGATGGGGCGTCTGGTAGGTTTCCTTTGGTTTTAACCCTCCCCTCCCCACCCCCAACCCCTTCATTTGCTGCACTATTGGCTTCTTGTGAAGGACGCAGCCTGGAGGCTCCTCAGAAAGGCTCACGCCCACCCAGGTGAGGAGGAAACCTCCTGAGCCCTTCAGAGGGTCCATGACCCTCTCCTGCCTGCTGGGGTCTCCCCCTCCTGGTCCAGTCAACTGGGGATGACCCCAGCCTCCCAGGTCACCAGCCCCCACACCCCCTCCCGCTGCGCATAGCTCAGCACAGCACAGACAAATACGAATATTCCCAAGACCTGGTGCAGGATTCCATGGGAGCCGGGCAAGCAGGCTCTAAGGGTGGCTGTCAATCGGAGGCCTTGTGCAAATGCCTGAAAGGAATGACCCGGCCACCCATTCATCACTTGCCCTGGAGACTTCACAAGGATACTTCTCCAAAGACACCTGGGGCTGGATTTCATTTGAAAGGGATATGTTGGAGACTCTCCAAATGCCAACCAGGAGAAATGATGCAAACCACCCACCCCCGCAGCAACACCAGCAACAACGCCAAAACCCCAACAGCAAGAGACAGACTCGGTACATCTTCTGACAGACCCGCACAGGTGAGAGTGGGATGTCAGGTACTATGGGGACCAGTGTGACAGAGGGGTCTCCACGGTGGGGAGGAGGATCCCTGTGGCAAGTGGGAGCTTGAACACGTCCTCAATTTTCCCTCTAAAGCTGACAGCGATTGCCACTGGTTCACTGATTGCAGGTGCCTGCGAGGACCACAGTGTCTTCTGGCCACAGCACAGCAAGCGCACGAGTGAGCCAGTGGAGCGAGTGAGGGGGTGAGTGCAGGAGCTGTCCCACGAAGGGCAGAGGTGGGGCTCTGTTTCCCTAGCCCTTGGGTCGAATCGTGGGAGGGTGAACCCAGAGGACCTGGGGGGATCGTCAAAGCCCAGGATCCTTCCCCAAGACCGAAGGAAGGAACATAGACATTGGTGAGGAAGGGTTAGGGGGAGGGGGAGTGGACTGTGACCTGGAGGTGCTGTCTCTCCACCTCTGCACCAGGTGCGTGGCCATCTCCAGGCAAGGAGAGGCAACCGGAGGAGAAGCCACCAAGAGATCCGTATCCTCTGCAGGTCCACATGGAGGAAGGGGCTCGTTCTACCCTTTGAGAGTCCCTGAGCGGCATAGAACGGGGCACCTCTGGGAACGTGGGCCAAAACAACTGCATCATGCCTGGGAAAGCCTGGGACAACCCCCTGGAGTGGGCCAGTGGCTCCAGGTGAAGGAAGGGGCATTCTTGGCCGAGTTCACAGCACGTCAGTGCTCCCGCTCCCCCTCCTCCCGCCCCTCCCCCTCCCCCTCATCCCTTTATCCCCTGAAGCAAACACTGACTAACACTGGGGCCCAATCAGATTCTCCCTCGTGGGGACACAGCCTTGAGGCACATCCACTTACCATGGTTTGTCTTGTAAGTGAGGAAAGCCAAGGTGGAATGCCGAGGACCCCAATCCCCAGGGCGACTCTGCGGGAGACGCCACAGGGCCCGTGTGGGGAGGAGGGGGTGGACAGAATTGGGGAGCCCTTGCTCAGGCCTGCCCAGTGCCTCATCCCCACCCCACACCCCACGCACCGTCCCTCCACGCCCAGCCATCTTCCAGGCCAGCCCCTGGCATGGTGTTCACTCCACTGGAGAATGGATGGTGGAGATCGTGGTTCCAAAGAGCTCCCTGCCTCTAGGATGCCTTTGAGCACGTGGAGTGGAGTGAGAAGCTCCCAGGGTAGCTCCGACCTGGGTTTCAGCCTCGGGGGACCTGGAAGGGGCTCTTGGACTGAGGGTGAAACCGCGAGGGGCAGGCCGTGTCTGACGGACCAGGCTTCCCTCAGACATCCTCAGGCACCTGCACCGTGGAAGGAGCCCTGTGGAGCCCCGCGAGACAGACACCCCGACACCACCTCTGCTAATGATGGGCGTGTCTGGGCCATGGGAAATGGATCAAACGAACCTGACACGGGACAGGGTTTGGATGCAGTCTACTTGGTAATAAACTGAGTGAAATCATTGGCATGAGTGTTTAATTCGATAAATGAAGACCTATGAAATTCATCGCGGGGTTGGGGGGGCAGGGCTGTGTATCTCTGGAGAGGTGCCCTGTCTTGTCTGGGCGGAAGTGCACTCCAGAAACCCGGAAGTGTCGTTCTTCAACACCAATGGAAAGCTGTGTTTCTAGAAGGGGTTTTCCTTTGACTCAAGCCACCAAGAGGGACGGTATTGCATGGGTGTTTTGGTGTGTAATCACCGCTGGTCCACGGGATAGGATGATTATTCTCAGTTTCATGTCTGAAGTTCATCCCCCTGGTACCGAGGGCAAACGAGGGTGCCTGTGGCTTCTGAGAAGGGCAGTCCCTTGGATGTCCAGGGCCCCACGCTCAGGAAAGAGGGTTCTGCCAGGTCGGATGGGCCCAGTGATGGGGACGCTGGTCCCCACACTTCCCTCCAGTAGCGCTAGGAGAAAGAGCAAGCAGAGCACAGCCTATGCCTTGGTGCCAGCCAGGCCCATCTCAACCCAGGACCGCTTGCTCCCAGGGGGTTGGCCGCTGCCTCTCCGACAGATCCCACTGGGTGCTGAGCCTTCCCTCGCAAAGACAAGAAGGGAGAAGGCAGTGGGTTTGGAGCGAGGCAGTATCTGAGCACCGAAGAGCCTTCACTCCTTCCTAAAATGGGCACAGAGCATCTCCTGTGCTCTCTGAGGTGGGGTAGGGGGCACTGCATGCTGGCCACCATGCTGGGCACTGCAGTCCACGGAGCGCAGTGCATCCTCATGGAGACTTGAAGTGATCACAGTCGAGTCACACATGAGAGTGGAATGCGTACGGTTGTGGAGTTAGAGGATTTCTCAGCTGAGAATTCCTGATTCCCAGGGGGACAGCATTCCAGCAGCAGGGGAGAGAGCAGTTCATTGTATCTGGCAGCAGTTTGGTTCACTTCTCCTAAAGTGCCTGGACGTCCTGTGACATCAGACATTTGGCTTCTGTCTCCCATGTTCATCCTCAAAGGAGCATGCCACCTGAACCTTACAGAAGGTAACTCAACAACACTTCGAGCTCAGGCAAAGAAACCAAACGAACAAATGAAAAACCCTAACCTCCCCACGCCCACCCCCCCACCCCCAACACCAGAAACAACAAAGAAATCCAGAGCAGTGAAAAATGCAGTGAACAGAGCAAACCAAGTGCACAAAATGGATTTGAAAGATTCACAGAAAAGAATCCTGCAGACCTATTGGGAGACGTCTACGGAGAGGGGGAGGCACAAGTACAAACTCTTTGCAGTATGGTATTGGAAAAATGTAAGTTGTGTGTTTGGGTGGTGTTGGCATTGGCATCAGGGTGGTTGGGGGTTAGGGGGTGGGGGTAGGGGTGGCGTGGTGAGCCTCTGTAGGAAAGGGAGGCATTCATACTATAACGTTGTACAAAGAAACCTGCCGACTAGTATTCCAATGATGCCTAAGTAGGAATGTGAAACTCAACGTTCATTTATAAAATCAAAGGTCCTCCCTGCACTGATGGAAGACCCTTCCCTAACGTCGTTGGGGACAGCGAAACCACCTGACTTGCAGCTCTGCCCCTCCTATCTGTCAGTAGGTTCTCATCCAGGTGGTCCCAGGACAGACACACTCCACTGGACCACGTGCAGCTTCGAAGGGGGCTGGGCGGGCTTGGGGGCAGGGTCCGTGGGGGAACTCTCCTCTCCTAGCTGACTCTTCCACTGCCTCAAGATCACATGACCTCGAGGAGTCTCACCCAAGGAACCTTACGTATCACCTTTCTCCTTTCCCTCCCCACGCCCCCACCCCCTGCACCTAAGGTTCGACCAGCACGTTGTGATTGAGCGTCCTCGTGCATTTCCCACTGAGCCGCACAGCTGTGTCTAGTCTATCTGGGAACAGAACCGAGAATCGTTTTTGACAGATGGCTATTTACATATGCCCCCACCAAGATCCCATAGAGAGGGAAAGAAAGACCAATGATTGCCCCCACGAACACAAACAATCATGCCCTGGATAAAGAAGAGGTGACGTGCCCCACGGGGCGGGCTGTGGAGCAGGGTCAGTCGGGGACCTTCCCTCTCCTAGCTGAATCTCTGACTGCCTCAAGGTCACATGACCTCAGGGAGTCTCACCCAAGGAACTTTATCTATCACTTTTTTTTTTCCACACCCTACATCAAAGGGTCAACCGGCACCTTTGCATCCTCAGGCATTTTTGACTGAGCCGGACAGCTGTGTCTAGTTTCTTCGGGGCGGGAAGCAAAGAATCATTTCTCACCGATGCCTATATACATATGCCCCCACCATCATCTCCACAGAGAGGGAAAGGAAGTATAAATATGTCCCCCACAAACACAAACAAGCATGCCCCAGATTAAGAAGATGTAAGACGCCCCCCACTCCACACACCACCTCAGCCACCCCCTCCCCCAACCGCCCGTTTCCAAAACAGACAGCGGAAGACTGCTCAGCCCACCACCCCTCCCCCAAGAAAGAGGAAGGGAATCATGCGTTTGGAGCAATGACGATGGACTTGGGGGGAGGGGGGCTGGGGGGCTGGGGGCGGGAGGGCGTGATGCTGTGAGAAAGACGTCTGACAGAAAGACAAATACCGCACGACAGCGCTTCTATGTAGAATGCAAACCATGACAGCGATGTAGTGGACATATTCGCAACACAGGACAAACTGCTGGGTTACCAGTGGGCAGACGGAAGGCGAGGGGCGTAAGAGGCACACACTTATCAGGTGTGAGATCAGCTAAAAGAATGTCCTGTATGACACCGGGACCTAGAGCCAATACTTTCTAGGAAGCATCAAGGAAATGTAAGCTTTGAGGAATTGTCAATCACTAGACTGTACACCTTCCATAATATTGTAGAGCAAGCATCGTTTCAATGAAAGAACAAAACCAAAGAGAACACAACAAAACACCAAAAACCAAAAGGTGGTGGTGGAGGGGGTGGGGGTGGGGAGGGGGGTGGGGAGAAAACAGAAGAGATGAATACAAAATCAAAGCTACAGGTGGGCTGGCTTTGGGACACGATCATCGACATGAAGGAAAAGGACATGTTTCCACACTCCTTGAATCCCTTGCTAGGACACTGAACGCAAGAAGTGGCTCTCCTAACCTATGGGAATTGAAGTGGGAAGCTCTCAAGAACATCTGTCAGGAAAGGAGTAGAGTGGAATTTTGCACCATTGGGAAAAGTGTGAAAGTGTTTGTTTAGCCCTTGGGCAGGAATCGTTTTGAGCAAGTGTGTTGCCAACTGGCTTGTGTTCCCCCCAGTACCTGTGCTCAGCTTCTAAACCCCCGCGTGCATCCCTTGGGGGCAGGCTAAGGCCAACGCATCCCCTTGGCCTGCAAGTCATTTCCATTCTGAGCACCTTTCTACGTGAGCCTCTCAGAGGTGTTTCTGGAGGTGTGTAAACAGACTTCCCGGAGAAAGGTGTGCATTGTTCCCACTGGGGATTGCGAGTGACCACGCCCTCAGGCCCTAAATCCGATCAGAAGCTTGCAGCGCATTGGTGGATTTCGTGCCCCCGGGGGTTGGGATGGGGGCGGAGTGGGTGGTGAGCCATCAAAGGGCTGGTGGGACTGGCCCAGGCTGTCACTTGCAGACCGGCCGTCTCTGGGAAGGAGGCATCCCTGCTGCAGCTGGAGCTCCGAGATGGACACTCTCGACACTCTCGTGGGCCTCGTTTGCAGAGACATGGAGGCTGCTTCTCTCGACTCGGGAGGTGAGCCTCCACCTCAGTTCCACGTCTTTCCCAAACTCCACTCTTCCCGGCCAAGTGCCGCTGCTGTGGATGCCCGCCGGGGACCCTCTCGGCAGGAGGAACCGTGCCCGCCGGCCCAGACCGTTGGGCGCTGCCAGCGTGGTGACTTGGCGCGTGTGTCAGCAGGGCTGGCTCCCGCCCAGACACATCTCCTGAGTTGGAGGAGACCGTCTGTGGTCGGGGCTGGGCTTTGCAATATGGGGAACACCTGCTACTTGAATGCAGCCCTGCAGTGTCTGACCCACACACCACCCCTGGCCAGCTGGCTGCTGTCCCAGCAGCACTCGACGATCTGTCCAACCCAGACCTTCTGCATGCTGTGTGCTATGCAAGCCCACATCACGCGAGCCCTCCTTCATCCTGGCGAGGTGATCCGGCCCCGCCAGGACCTGCTCACTAGCTTCCACAGGCACGAGCAGGAAGATTCCCACGAGTTTCTGATGTTCACGCTGGATGCCATGCAGCAAGCGTGCTTGCGTGCCTGTGAGCTGTTGGGCTGTCCCTCCAACAACACCACCCTCATCCGTCAGATCTTTGGTGGGTCCTGGCGATCTCAGGTCCAGTGTCTCCACTGCCTTGGGGTTTCAGACACGTTCGACCCTTATCTGGACATCACCCTGGATATCACGGCAGCTCAGAGTGTGGACCAAGCTTTGAAAGAGCTGGTGAAGCCCGAGAAGCTGGATGGTGAAAATGCCTATTGTTGCAGTGTTTGTCTCCAGAAGGTGCCTGCCACCAAGAGGTTGACTCTGCACAGCGCCTCCAAGGTCCTGATCCTTGTGCTGAAACGCTTCACACAGATCGCCGGCGACAAAATGGCTCAGAAAGTGCACTATCCCCAGTGCCTCGACTTGCAACCCTACATGTCCGAGCAGACGGCAGGCCCACTGGATTATGTGCTCTATGCAGTGCTGGTGCACTCCGGGTGGAGCTGTCACCGAGGACACTACTTTTGTTATGTCCAAGCTGGCAACGGCCAGTGGTATCACATGGACGATGCCAAGGTTACCGCCTGTGACGTGACGTCTGCCCTGAGCCAAAGCGCCTATGTCCTCTTTTATGCCCAGAAGAGTGCCTTGGAAGGAGACGGTGGGCCAGTGGCACCGGGAGGGGCACCGACGTCCCTGGGGGCTGACCCCACAGGCACTGTCGTGGCCCACAGGGGACCGGAAAGAGATGCCAGCATCAGAGCTCCTGGGTCGGAGGAGCCCCTGGAGGAAACAGGCGTTCAAGCAATCAGCTTAGAGCAGTGGAGACGCCTCCAAGAACACGACCGACCTCGGCCTGAATTCAACCTCAGGAAGGTCGAGTCTGCCCTGCCTGCCGGTGCGGTCGTGATTCACCGGTCGAAATACGCAGCTGGCATGAACCCACAACTGCCTGAACCGGGGAACTACCAGCTCAACCATCCAACCAGGGACAGCCCACCTCAGGGGCCCATCAACATCAGCAACGTCCCTTGTCTCAGCGGGAGGGCCAAAACTACCAAGAAAAAGAACAAGAAGAAGCAGGGGGCTCTGGGTGCATTGCACTAGGCTCCGGTGCACATCCCTGCAGACACGCACACACACCCACGCACCAACCCACACACCCACCCGCTCACACACTTGCTGCCCAACCTACGCTCACCTAGAGGAAATCGGGTGTGCTACACGTGGGAATAATCTACCCTTGTGGAAGGACTGTTAGTCTGCAGTGTTCATGGGACGTGCTATTCACTTGGAACTTCTTACTACTGAGCTTTCAGGCGTGGCTCTCCACTGGCATGCTACTGGGGAGGGTGGGATTGATGACTGGGTCTAAGGACTGTCTCAGCACAATCCACGTCCACGGCACTGGAACAGTCCTTTGGGGATGGGGCGTCTGGTAGGTTTCCTTTGGTTTTAACCCTCCCCTCCCCACCCCCAACCCCTTCATTTGCTGCACTATTGGCTTCTTGTGAAGGACGCAGCCTGGAGGCTCCTCAGAAAGGCTCACGCCCACCCAGGTGAGGAGGAAACCTCCTGAGCCCTTCAGAGGGTCCATGACCCTCTCCTGCCTGCTGGGGTCTCCCCCTCCTGGTCCAGTCAACTGGGGATGACCCCAGCCTCCCAGGTCACCAGCCCCCACACCCCATCCCGCTGCGCATAGCTCAGCACAGCACAGACAAATACGAATATTCCCAAGACCTGGTGCAGGATTCCATGGGAGCCGGGCAAGCAGGCTCTAAGGGTGGCTGTCAATCGGAGGCCTTGTGCAAATGCCTGAAAGGAATGACCCGGCCACCCATTCATCACTTGCCCTGGAGACTTCACAAGGATACTTCTCCAAAGACACCTGGGGCTGGATTTCATTTGAAAGGGATATGTTGGAGACTCTCCAAATGCCAACCAGGAGAAACGATGCAAACCACCCACCCCCGCAGCAACACCAGCAACAACGCCAAAACCCCAACAGCAAGAGACAGACTCGGTACATCTTCTGACAGACCCGCACAGGTGAGAGTGGGATGTCAGGTACTATGGGGACCAGTGTGACAGAGGGGTCTCCACGGTGGGGAGGAGGATCCCTGCGGCAAGTGGGAGCTTGAACACGTCCTCAATTTTCCCTCTAAAGCTGACAGCGATTGCCACTGGTTCACTGATTGCAGGTGCCTGCGAGGACCACAGTGTCTTCTGGCCACAGCACAGCAAGCGCACGAGTGAGCCAGTGGAGCGAGTGAGGGGGTGAGTGCAGGAGCTGTCCCACGAAGGGCAGAGGTGGGGCTCTGTTTCCCTAGCCCTTGGGTCGAATCGTGGGAGGGCGAACCCAGAGGACCTGGGGGGATCGTCAAAGCCCAGGATCCTTCCCCAAGACCGAAGGAAGGAACATAGACATTGGTGAGGAAGGGTTAGGGGGAGGGGGAGTGGACTGTGACCTGGAGGTGCTGTCTCTCCACCTCTGCACCAGGTGCGTGGCCATCTCCAGGCAAGGAGAGGCAACCGGAGGAGAAGCCACCAAGAGATCCGTATCCTGTGCAGGTCCACATGGAGGAAGGGGCTCGTTCTACCCTTTGAGAGTCCCTGAGCGGCATAGAACGGGGCACCTCTGGGAACGTGGGCCAAAACAACTGCATCATGCCTGGGAAAGCCTGGGACAACCCCCTGGAGTTGGCCAGTGGCTCCAGGTGAAGGAAGGGGCATTCTTGGCCGAGTTCACAGCACGTCAGTGCTCCCGCTCCCCCTCCTCCCGCCCCTCCCCCTCCCCCTCATCCCTTTATCCCCTGAAGCAAACACTGACTAACACTGGGGCCCAATCAGATTCTCCCTCGTGGGGACACAGCCTTGAGGCACATCCACTTACCATGGTTTGTCTTGTAAGTGAGGAAAGCCAAGGTGGAATGCCGAGGACCCCAATCCCCAGGGCGACTCTGCGGGAGATGCCACAGGGCCCGTGTGGGGAGGAGGGGGTGGACAGAATCGGGGAGCCCTTGCTCAGGCCTGCCCAGTGCCTCATCCCCACCCCACACCCCACGCACCGTCCCTCCACGCCCAGCCATCTTCCAGGCCAGCCCCTGGCATGGTGTTCACTCCACTGGAGAATGGATGGTGGAGATCGTGGTTCCAAAGAGCTCCCTGCCTCTAGGATGCCTTTGAGCACGTGGAGTGGAGTGAGAAGCTCCCAGGGTAGCTCCGACCTGGGTTTCAGCCTCAGGGGACCTGGAAGGGGCTCTTGGACTGAGGGTGAAACCGCGAGGGGCAGGCCGTGTCTGACGGACCAGGCTTCCCTCAGACATCCTCAGGCACCTGCACCGTGGAAGGAGCCCTGTGGAGCCCCGCGAGACAGACACCCCGACACCACCTCTGCTAATGATGGGCGTGTCTGGGCCATGGGAAATGGATCAAACGAACCTGGCACGGGACAGGGTTTGGATGCAGTCTACTTGGTAATAAACTGAGTGAATTCATTGGCATGAGTGTTTAATTCGAGAAATGAAGACCTATGAAATTCATCGCGGGGTTGGGGGGGCAGGGCTGTGTATCTCTGGAGAGGTGCCCTGTCTTGTCTGGGCGGAAGTGCACTCCAGAAACCCGGAAGTGTCGTTCTTCAACACCAATGGAAAGCTGTGTTTCTAGAAGGGGTTTTCCTTTGACTCAAGCCACCAAGAGGGACGGTATTGCATGGGTGTTTTGGTGTGTAATCACCGCTGGTCCACGGGATAGGATGATTATTCTCAGTTTCATGTCTGAAGTTCATCCCCCTGGTACCGAGGGCAAACGAGGGTGCCTGTGGCTTCTGAGAAGGGCAGTCCCTTGGATGTCCAGGGCCCCACGCTCAGGAAAGAGGGTTCTGCCAGGTCGGATGGGCCCAGTGATGGGGACGCTGGTCCCCACACTTCCCTCCAGTAGCGCTAGGAGAAAGAGCAAGCAGAGCACAGCCTATGCCTTGGTGCCAGCCAGGCCCATCTCAACCCAGGACCGCTTGCTCCCAGGGGGGTGGCCGCTGCATCTCCGACAGATCCCACTGGGTGCTGAGCCTTCCCTCGCAAAGACAAGAAGGGAGAAGGCAGTGGGTTTGGAGCGAGGCAGTATCTGAGCACCGAAGAGCCTTCACTCCTTCCTAAAATGGGCACAGAGCATCTCCTGTGCTCTCTGAGGTGGGGTAGGGGGCACTGCATGCTGGCCACCATGCTGGGCACTGCAGTCCACGGAGCGCAGTGCATCCTCATGGAGACTTGAAGTGATCACAGTCGAGTCACACATGAGAGTGGAATGCGTACGGTTGTGGAGTTAGAGGATTTCTCAGCTGAGAATTCCTGATTCCCAGGGGGACAGCATTCCAGCAGCAGGGGAGAGAGCAGTTCATTGTATCTGGCGGCAGTTTGGTTCACTTCTCCTAAAGTGCCTGGACGTCCTGTGACATCAGACATTTGGCTTCTGTCTCCCATGTTCATCCTCAAAGGAGCATGCCACCTGAACCTTACAGAAGGTAACTCAACAACACTTCGAGCTCAGGCAAAGAAACCAAACGAACAAATGAAAAACCCTAACCTCCCCACGCCCACCCCCCCACCCCCAACACCAGAAACAACAAAGAAATCCAGAGCAGTGAAAAATGCAGTGAACAGAGCAAACCAAGTGCACAAAATGGATTTGAAAGATTCACAGAAAAGAATCCTGCAGACCTATTGGGAGACGTCTACAGAGAGGGGGAGGCACAAGTACAAACTCTTTGCAGTATGGTATTGGAAAAATGTAAGTTGTGTGTTTGGGTGGTGTTGGCATTGGCATCAGGGTGGTTGGGGGTTAGGGGGTGGGGGTAGGGGTGGCGTGGTGAGCCTCTGTAGGAAAGGGAGGCATTCATACTATAACGTTGTACAAAGAAACCTGCCGACTAGTATTCCAATGATGCCTAAGTAGGAATGTGAAACTCAACGTTCATTTATAAAATCAAAGGTCCTCCCTGCACTGACGGAAGACCCTTCCCTAACGTCGTTGGGGACAGCGAAACCACCTGACTTGCAGCTCTGCCCCTCCTATCTGTCAGTAGGTTCTCATCCAGGTGGTCCCAGGACAGACACACTCCACTGGACCACGTGCAGCTTCGAAGGGGGCTGGGCGGGCTTGGGGGCAGGGTCCGTGGGGGAACTCTCCTCTCCTAGCTGACTCTTCCACTGCCTCAAGATCACATGACCTCGAGGAGTCTCACCCAAGGAACCTTACGTATCACCTTTCTCCTTTCCCTCCCCACGCCCCCACCCCCTGCACCTAAGGTTCGACCAGCACGTTGTGATTGAGCGTCCTCGTGCATTTCCCACTGAGCCGCACAGCTGTGTCTAGTCTATCTGGGGACAGAACCGAGAATCGTTTTTGACAGATGGCTATTTACATATGCCCCCACCAAGATCCCATAGAGAGGGAAAGAAAGACCAATGATTGCCCCCACGAACACAAACAATCATGCCCTGGATAAAGAAGAGGTGACGTGCCCCACGGGGCGGGCTGTGGAGCAGGGTCAGTCGGGGACCTTCCCTCTCCTAGCTGAATCTCTGACTGCCTCAAGGTCACATGACCTCAGGGAGTCTCACCCAAGGAACTTTATCTATCACTTTTTTTTTTCCACACCCTACATCAAAGGGTCAACCGGCACCTTTGCATCCTCAGGCATTTTTGACTGAGCCGGACAGCTGTGTCTAGTTTCTTCGGGGCGGGAAGCAAAGAATCATTTCTCACCGATGCCTATATACATATGCCCCCACCATCAACTCCACAGAGAGGGAAAGGAAGTATAAATATGTCCCCCACAAACACAAACAAGCATGCCCCGGATTAAGAAGATGTAAGACGCCCCCCACTCCACACACCACCTCAGCCACCCCCTCCCCCCCCCCGGCCGTTTCCAAAACAGACAGCGGAAGACTGCTCAGCCCACCACCCCTCCCCCAAGAAAGAGGAAGGGAATCATGCGTTTGGAGCAATGACGATGGACTTGGGGGGAGGGGGGCTGGGGGGCTGGGGGCGGGAGGGCGTGATGCTGTGAGAAAGACGTCTGACAGAAAGACAAATACCGCACGACAGCGCTTCTATGTAGAATGCAAACCATGACAGCGATGTAGTGGATATATTCGCAACACAGGACAAACTGCTGGGTTACCAGTGGGCAGACGGAAGGCGAGGGGCGTAAGAGGCACACACTTATCAGGTGTGAGATCAGCTAAAAGAATGTCCTGTATGACACCGGGACCTAGAGCCAATACTTTCTAGGAAGCATCAAGGAAATGTAAGCTTTGAGGAATTGTCAATCACTAGACTGTACACCTTCCATAATATTGTAGAGCAAGCATCGTTTCAATGAAAGAACAAAACCAAAGAGAACACAACAAAACACCAAAAACCAAAAGGTGGTGGTGGAGGGGGTGGGGGTGGGGAGGGGGGTGGGGAGAAAACAGAAGAGATGAATACAAAATCAAAGCTACAGGTGGGCTGGCTTTGGGACACGATCATCGACATGAAGGAAAAGGACATGTTTCCACACTCCTTGAATCCCTTGCTAGGACACTGAACGCAAGAAGTGGCTCTCCTAACCTATGGGAATTGAAGTGGGAAGCTCTCAAGAACATCTGTCAGGAAAGGAGTAGAGTGGAATTTTGCACCATTGGGAAAAGTGTGAAAGTGTTTGTTTAGCCCTTGGGCAGGAATCGTTTTGAGCAAGTGTGTTGCCAACTGGCTTGTGTTCCCCCCAGTACCTGTGCTCAGCTTCTAAACCCCCGCGTGCATCCCTTGGGGGCAGGCTAAGGCCAACGCATCCCCTTGGCCCGCAAGTCATTTCCATTCTGAGCACCTTTCTACGTGAGCCTCTCAGAGGTGTTTCTGGAGGTGTGTAAACAGACTTCCCGGAGAAAGGTGTGCATTGTTCCCACTGGGGATTGCGAGTGACCACGCCCTCAGGCCCTAAATCCGATCAGAAGCTTGCAGTGCATTGGTGGATTTCGTGCCCCCGGGGGTTGGGATGGGGGCGGAGTGGGTGGTGAGCCATCAAAGGGCTGGTGGGACTGGCCCAGGCTGTCACTTGCAGACCGGCCATCTCTGGGAAGGAGGCATCCCTGCTGCAGCTGGAGCTCCGAGATGGACACTCTCGACACTCTCGTGGGCCTCGTTTGCAGAGACATGGAGGCTGCTTCTCTCGACTCGGGAGGTGAGCCTCCAGCTCAGTTCCACGTCTTTCCCAAACTCCACTCTTCCCGGCCAAGTGCCGCTGCTGTGGATGCCCGCCGGGGACCCTCTCGGCAGGAGGAACCGTGCCCGCCGGCCCAGACCGTTGGGCGCTGCCAGCGTGGTGACTTGGCGCGTGTGTCAGCAGGGCTGG
Source organism: Hippopotamus amphibius kiboko (assembly GCF_030028045.1). NCBI lineage: Eukaryota > Metazoa > Chordata > Mammalia > Artiodactyla > Hippopotamidae > Hippopotamus > Hippopotamus amphibius. The sequence continues at coordinate 34,582,931 of NC_080193.1, forward strand.
CTCCCGCCCAGACACGTCTCCTGAGTTGGAGGAGACCGTCTGTGGTCGGGGCTGGGCTTTGCAATATGGGGAACACCTGCTACTTGAATGCAGCCCTGCAGTGTCTGACCCACACACCACCCCTGGCCAGCTGGCTGCTGTCCCAGCAGCACTCGACGATCTGTCCAACCCAGACCTTCTGCATGCTGTGTGCTATGCAAGCCCACATCACGCGAGCCCTCCTTCATCCTGGCGAGGTGATCCAGCCCCGCCAGGACCTGCTCACTAGCTTCCACAGGCACGAGCAGGAAGATTCCCACGAGTTTCTGATGTTCACGCTGGATGCCATGCAGCAAGCGTGCTTGCGTGCCTGTGAGCTGTTGGGCTGTCCCTCCAACGACACCACCCTCATCCGTCAGATCTTTGGTGGGTCCTGGCGATCTCAGGTCCAGTGTCTCCACTGCCTTGGGGTTTCAGACACGTTCGACCCTTATCTGGACATCACCCTGGATATCACGGCAGCTCAGAGTGTGGACCAAGCTTTGAAAGAGCTGGTGAAGCCCGAGAAGCTGGACGGTGAAAATGCCTATCGTTGCAGTGTTTGTCTCCAGAAGGTGCCTGCCACCAAGAGGTTGACTCTGCACAGCGCCTCCAAGGTCCTGATCCTTGTGCTGAAACGCTTCACACAGATCGCCGGCGACAAAATGGCTCAGAAAGTGCACTATCCCCAGTGCCTCGACTTGCAACCCTACATGTCCGAGCAGACGGCAGGCCCACTGGATTATGTGCTCTATGCAGTGCTGGTGCACTCCGGGTGGAGCTGTCACCGAGGACACTACTTTTGTTATGTCCAAGCTGGCAACGGCCAGTGGTATCACATGGACGATGCCAAGGTTACCGCCTGTGACGTGACGTCTGCCCTGAGCCAAAGCGCCTATGTCCTCTTTTATGCCCAGAAGAGTGCCTTGGAAGGAGACGGTGGGCCAGTGGCACCGGGAGGGGCACCGACGTCCCTGGGGGCTGACCCCACAGGCACTGTCGTGGCCCACAGGGGACCGGAAAGAGATGCCAGCATCAGAGCTCCTGGGTCGGAGGAGCCCCTGGAGGAAACAGGCGTTCAAGCAATCAGCTTAGAGCAGTGGAGACGCCTCCAAGAACACGACCGACCTCGGCCTGAATTCAACCTCAGGAAGGTCGAGTCTGCCCTGCCTGCCGGTGCGGTCGTGATTCACCGGTCGAAATACGCAGCTGGCATGAACCCACAACTGCCTGAACCGGGGAACTACCAGCTCAACCATCCAACCAGGGACAGCCCACCTCAGGGGCCCATCAACATCAGCAACGTCCCTTGTCTCAGCGGGAGGGCCAAAACTACCAAGAAAAAGAACAAGAAGAAGCAGGGGGCTCTGGGTGCATTGCACTAGGCTCCGGTGCACATCCCTGCAGACACGCACACACACCCACGCACCAACCCACACACCCACCCGCTCACACACTTGCTGCCCAACCTACGCTCACCTAGAGGAAATCGGGTGTGCTACACGTGGGAATAATCTACCCTTGTGGAAGGACTGTTAGTCTGCAGTGTTCATGGGACGTGCTATTCACTTGGAACTTCTTACTACTGAGCTTTCAGGCGTGGCTCTCCACTGGCATGCTACTGGGGAGGGTGGGATTGATGACTGGGTCTAAGGACTGTCTCAGCACAATCCACGTCCACGGCACTGGAACAGTCCTTTGGGGATGGGGCGTCTGGTAGGTTTCCTTTGGTTTTAACCCTCCCCTCCCCACCCCCAACCCCTTCATTTGCTGCACTATTGGCTTCTTGTGAAGGACGCAGCCTGGAGGCTCCTCAGAAAGGCTCACGCCCACCCAGGTGAGGAGGAAACCTCCTGAGCCCTTCAGAGGGTCCATGACCCTCTCCTGCCTGCTGGGGTCTCCCCCTCCTGGTCCAGTCAACTGGGGATGACCCCAGCCTCCCAGGTCACCAGCCCCCACACCCCATCCCGCTGCGCATAGCTCAGCACAGCACAGACAAATACGAATATTCCCAAGACCTGGTGCAGGATTCCATGGGAGCCGGGCAAGCAGGCTCTAAGGGTGGCTGTCAATCAGAGGCCTTGTGCAAATGCCTGAAAGGAATGACCCGGCCACCCATTCATCACTTGCCCTGGAGACTTCACAAGGATACTTCTCCAAAGACACCTGGGGCTGGATTTCATTTGAAAGGGATATGTTGGAGACTCTCCAAATGCCAACCAGGAGAAATGATGCAAACCACCCACCCCCGCAGCAACACCAGCAACAACGCCAAAACCCCAACAGCAAGAGACAGACTCGGTACATCTTCTGACAGACCCGCACAGGTGAGAGTGGGATGTCAGGTACTATGGGGACCAGTGTGACAGAGGGGTCTCCACGGTGGGGAGGAGGATCCCTGCGGCAAGTGGGAGCTTGAACACGTCCTCAATTTTCCCTCTAAAGCTGACAGCGATTGCCACTGGTTCACTGATTGCAGGTGCCTGCGAGGACCACAGTGTCTTCTGGCCACAGCACAGCAAGCGCACGAGTGAGCCAGTGGAGCGAGTGAGGGGGTGAGTGCAGGAGCTGTCCCACGAAGGGCAGAGGTGGGGCTCTGTTTCCCTAGCCCTTGGGTCGAATCGTGGGAGGGTGAACCCAGAGGACCTGGGGGGATCGTCAAAGCCCAGGATCCTTCCCCAAGACCGAAGGAAGGAACATAGACATTGGTGAGGAAGGGTTAGGGGGAGGGGGAGTGGACTGTGACCTGGAGGTGCTGTCTCTCCACCTCTGCACCAGGTGCGTGGCCATCTCCAGGCAAGGAGAGGCAACCAGAGGAGAAGCCACCAAGAGATCCGTATCCTGTGCAGGTCCACATGGAGGAAGGGGCTCGTTCTACCCTTTGAGAGTCCCTGAGCGGCATAGAACGGGGCACCTCTGGGAACGTGGGCCAAAACAACTGCATCATGCCTGGGAAAGCCTGGGACAACCCCCTGGAGTGGGCCAGTGGCTCCAGGTGAAGGAAGGGGCATTCTTGGCCGAGTTCACAGCACGTCAGTGCTCCCGCTCCCCCTCCTCCCGCCCCTCCCCCTCCCCCTCATCCCTTTATCCCCTGAAGCAAACACTGACTAACACTGGGGCCCAATCAGATTCTCCCTCGTGGGGACACAGCCTTGAGGCACATCCACTTACCATGGTTTGTCTTGTAAGTGAGGAAAGCCAAGGTGGAATGCCGAGGACCCCAATCCCCAGGGCGACTCTGCGGGAGATGCCACAGGGCCCGTGTGGGGAGGAGGGGGTGGACAGAATCGGGGAGCCCTTGCTCAGGCCTGCCCAGGGCCTCATCCCCACCCCACACCCCACGCACCGTCCCTCCACGCCCAGCCATCTTCCAGGCCAGCCCCTGGCATGGTGTTCACTCCACTGGAGAATGGATGGTGGAGATCGTGGTTCCAAAGAGCTCCCTGCCTCTAGGATGCCTTTGAGCACGTGGAGTGGAGTGAGAAGCTCCCAGGGTAGCTCCGACCTGGGTTTCAGCCTCGGGGGACCTGGAAGGGGCTCTTGGACTGAGGGTGAAACCGCGAGGGGCAGGCCGTGTCTGACGGACCAGGCTTCCCTCAGACATCCTCAGGCACCTGCACCGTGGAAGGAGCCCTGTGGAGCCCCGCGAGACAGACACCCCGACACCACCTCTGCTAATGATGGGCGTGTCTGGGCCATGGGAAATGGATCAAACGAACCTGGCACGGGACAGGGTTTGGATGCAGTCTACTTGGTAATAAACTGAGTGAAATCATTGGCATGAGTGTTTAATTCGAGAAATGAAGACCTATGAAATTCATCGCGGGGTTGGGGGGGCAGGGCTGTGTATCTCTGGAGAGGTGCCCTGTCTTGTCTGGGCGGAAGTGCACTCCAGAAACCCGGAAGTGTCGTTCTTCAACACCAATGGAAAGCTGTGTTTCTAGAAGGGGTTTTCCTTTGACTCAAGCCACCAAGAGGGACGGTATTGCATGGGTGTTTTGGTGTGTAATCACCGCTGGTCCACGGGATAGGATGATTATTCTCAGTTTCATGTCTGAAGTTCATCCCCCTGGTACCGAGGGCAAACGAGGGTGCCTGTGGCTTCTGAGAAGGGCAGTCCCTTGGATGTCCAGGGCCCCACACTCAGGAAAGAGGGTTCTGCCAGGTCGGATGGGCCCAGTGATGGGGACGCTGGTCCCCACACTTCCCTCCAGTAGCGCTAGGAGAAAGAGCAAGCAGAGCACAGCCTATGCCTTGGTGCCAGCCAGGCCCATCTCAACCCAGGACCGCTTGCTCCCAGGGGGGTGGCCGCTGCATCTCCGACAGATCCCACTGGGTGCTGAGCCTTCCCTCGCAAAGACAAGAAGGGAGAAGGCAGTGGGTTTAGAGCGAGGCAGTATCTGAGCACCGAAGAGCCTTCACTCCTTCCTAAAATGGGCACAGAGCATCTCCTGTGCTCTCTGAGGTGGGGTAGGGGGCACTGCATGCTGGGCACCATGCTGGGCACTGCAGTCCACGGAGCGCAGTGCATCCTCATGGAGACTTGAAGTGATCACAGTCGAGTCACACATGAGAGTGGAATGCGTACGGTTGTGGAGTTAGAGGATTTCTCAGCTGAGAATTCCTGATTCCCAGGGGGACAGCATTCCAGCAGCAGGGGAGAGAGCAGTTCATTGTATCTGGCGGCAGTTTGGTTCACTTCTCCTAAAGTGCCTGGACGTCCTGTGACATCAGACATTTGGCTTCTGTCTCCCATGTTCATCCTCAAAGGAGCATGCCACCTGAACCTTACAGAAGGTAACTCAACAACACTTCGAGCTCAGGCAAAGAAACCAAACGAACAAATGAAAAACCCTAACCTCCCCACGCCCACCCCCCCACCCCCAACACCAGAAACAACAAAGAAATCCAGAGCAGTGAAAAATGCAGTGAACAGAGCAAACCAAGTGCACAAAATGGATTTGAAAGATTCACAGAAAAGAATCCTGCAGACCTATTGGGAGACATCTACAGAGAGGGGGAGGCACAAGTACAAACTCTTTGCAGTATGGTATTGGAAAAATGTAAGTTGTGTGTTTGGGTGGTGTTGGCATTGGCATCAGGGTGGTTGGGGGTTAGGGGGTGGGGGTAGGGGTGGCGTGGTGAGCCTCTGTAGGAAAGGGAGGCATTCATACTATAACGTTGTACAAAGAAACCTGCCGACTAGTATTCCAATGATGCCTAAGTAGGAATGTGAAACTCAACGTTCATTTATAAAATCAAAGGTCCTCCCTGCACTGACGGAAGACCCTTCCCTAACGTCGTTGGGGACAGCGAAACCACCTGACTTGCAGCTCTGCCCCTCCTATCTGTCAGTAGGTTCTCATCCAGGTGGTCCCAGGACAGACACACTCCACTGGACCACGTGCAGCTTCGAAGGGGGCTGGGCGGGCTTGGGGGCAGGGTCCATGGGGGAACTCTCCTCTCCTAGCTGACTCTTCCACTGCCTCAAGATCACATGACCTCGAGGAGTCTCACCCAAGGAACCTTACGTATCACCTTTCTCCTTTCCCTCCCCACGCCCCCACCCCCTGCACCTAAGGTTCGACCAGCACGTTGTGATTGAGCGTCCTCGTGCATTTCCCACTGAGCCGCACAGCTGTGTCTAGTCTATCTGGGAACAGAACCGAGAATCGTTTTTGACAGATGGCTATTTACATATGCCCCCACCAAGATCCCATAGAGAGGGAAAGAAAGACCAATGATTGCCCCCACGAACACAAACAATCATGCCCTGGATAAAGAAGAGGTGACGTGCCCCACGGGGCGGGCTGTGGAGCAGGGTCAGTCGGGGACCTTCCCTCTCCTAGCTGAATCTCTGACTACCTCAAGGTCACATGACCTCAGGGAGTCTCACCCAAGGAACTTTATCTATCACTTTTTTTTTTCCACACCCTACATCAAAGGGTCAACCGGCACCTTTGCATCCTCAGGCATTTTTGACTGAGCCGGACAGCTGTGTCTAGTTTCTTCGGGGCGGGAAGCAAAGAATCATTTCTCACCGATGCCTATATACATATGCCCCCACCATCATCTCCACAGAGAGGGAAAGGAAGTATAAATATGTCCCCCACAAACACAAACAAGCATGCCCCGGATTAAGAAGATGTAAGACGCCCCCCACTCCACACACCACCTCAGCCACCCCCTCCCCCAACCGCCCGTTTCCAAAACAGACAGCAGAAGACTGCTCAGCCCACCACCCCTCCCCCAAGAAAGAGGAAGGGAATCATGCGTTTGGAGCAATGACGATGGACTTGGGGGGAGGGGGGCTGGGGGGCTGGGGGCGGGAGGGCGTGATGCTGTGAGAAAGACGTCTGACAGAAAGACAAATACCGCACGACAGCGCTTCTATGTAGAATGCAAACCATGACAGCGATGTAGTGGATATATTCGCAACACAGGACAAACTGCTGGGTTACCAGTGGGCAGACGGAAGGCGAGGGGCGTAAGAGGCACACACTTATCAGGTGTGAGATCAGCTAAAAGAATGTCCTGTATGACACCGGGACCTAGAGCCAATACTTTCTAGGAAGCATCAAGGAAATGTAAGCTTTGAGGAATTGTCAATCACTAGACTGTACACCTTCCATAATATTGTAGAGCAAGCATCGTTTCAATGAAAGAACAAAACCAAAGAGAACACAACAAAACACCAAAAACCAAAAGGTGGTGGTGGAGGGGGTGGGGGTGGGGAGGGGGGTGGGGAGAAAACAGAAGAGATGAATACAAAATCAAAGCTACAGGTGGGCTGGCTTTGGGACACGATCATCGACATGAAGGAAAAGGACATGTTTCCACACTCCTTGAATCCCTTGCTAGGACACTGAACGCAAGAAGTGGCTCTCCTAACCTATGGGAATTGAAGTGGGAAGCTCTCAAGAACATCTGTCAGGAAAGGAGTAGAGTGGAATTTTGCACCATTGGGAAAAGTGTGAAAGTGTTTGTTTAGCCCTTGGGCAGGAATCGTTTTGAGCAAGTGTGTTGCCAACTGGCTTGTGTTCCCCCCAGTACCTGTGCTCAGCTTCTAAACCCCCGCGTGCATCCCTTGGGGGCAGGCTAAGGCCAACGCATCCCCTTGGCCCGCAAGTCATTTCCATTCTGAGCACCTTTCTACGTGAGCCTCTCAGAGGTGTTTCTGGAGGTGTGTAAACAGACTTCCCGGAGAAAGGTGTGCATTGTTCCCACTGGGGATTGCGAGTGACCACGCCCTCAGGCCCTAAATCCGATCAGAAGCTTGCAGCGCATTGGTGGATTTCGTGCCCCCGGGGGTTGGGATGGGGGCGGAGTGGGTGGTGAGCCATCAAAGGGCTGGTGGGACTGGCCCAGGCTGTCACTTGCAGACCGGCCGTCTCTGGGAAGGAGGCATCCCTGCTGCAGCTGGAGCTCCGAGATGGACACTCTCGACACTCTCGTGGGCCTCGTTTGCAGAGACATGGAGGCTGCTTCTCTCGACTCGGGAGGTGAGCCTCCACCTCAGTTCCACGTCTTTCCCAAACTCCACTCTTCCCGGCCAAGTGCCGCTGCTGTGGATGCCCGCCGGGGACCCTCTCGGCAGGAGGAACCGTGCCCGCCGGCCCAGACCGTTGGGCGCTGCCAGCGTGGTGACTTGGCGCGTGTGTCAGCAGGGCTGGCTCCCGCCCAGACACGTCTCCTGAGTTGGAGGAGACCGTCTGTGGTTGGGGCTGGGCTTTGCAATATGGGGAACACCTGCTACTTGAATGCAGCCCTGCAGTGTCTGACCCACACACCACCCCTGGCCAGCTGGCTGCTGTCCCAGCAGCACTCGACGATCTGTCCAACCCAGACATTCTGCATGCTGTGTGCTATGCAAGCCCACATCACGCGAGCCCTCCTTCATCCTGGCGAGGTGATCCGGCCCCGCCAGGACCTGCTCACTAGCTTCCACAGGCACGAGCAGGAAGATTCCCACGAGTTTCTGATGTTCACGCTGGATGCCATGCAGCAAGCGTGCTTGCGTGCCTGTGAGCTGTTGGGCTGTCCCTCCAACAACACCACCCTCATCCGTCAGATCTTTGGTGGGTCCTGGCGATCTCAGGTCCAGTGTCTCCACTGCCTTGGGGTTTCAGACACGTTCGACCCTTATCTGGACATCACCCTGGATATCACGGCAGCTCAGAGTGTGGACCAAGCTTTGAAAGAGCTGGTGAAGCCCGAGAAGCTGGACGGTGAAAATGCCTATCGTTGCAGTGTTTGTCTCCAGAAGGTGCCTGCCACCAAGAGGTTGACTCTGCACAGCGCCTCCAAGGTCCTGATCCTTGTGCTGAAACGCTTCACACAGATCGCCGGCGACAAAATGGCTCAGAAAGTGCACTATCCCCAGTGCCTCGACTTGCAACCCTACATGTCCGAGCAGACGGCAGGCCCACTGGATTATGTGCTCTATGCAGTGCTGGTGCACTCCGGGTGGAGCTGTCACCGAGGACACTACTTTTGTTATGTCCAAGCTGGCAACGGCCAGTGGTATCACATGGACGATGCCAAGGTTACCGCCTGTGACGTGACGTCTGCCCTGAGCCAAAGCGCCTATGTCCTCTTTTATGCCCAGAAGAGTGCCTTGGAAGGAGACGGTGGGCCAGTGGCACCGGGAGGGGCACCGACGTCCCTGGGGGCTGACCCCACAGGCACTGTCGTGGCCCACAGGGGACCGGAAAGAGATGCCAGCATCAGAGCTCCTGGGTCGGAGGAGCCCCTGGAGGAAACAGGCGTTCAAGCAATCAGCTTAGAGCAGTGGAGACGCCTCCAAGAACACGACCGACCTCGGCCTGAATTCAACCTCAGGAAGGTTGAGTCTGCCCTGCCTGCCGGTGCGGTCGTGATTCACCGGTCGAAATACGCAGCTGGCATGAACCCACAACTGCCTGAACCGGGGAACTACCAGCTCAACCATCCAACCAGGGACAGCCCACCTCAGGGGCCCATCAACATCAGCAACGTCCCTTGTCTCAGCGGGAGGGCCAAAACTACCAAGAAAAAGAACAAGAAGAAGCAGGGGGCTCTGGGTGCATTGCACTAGGCTCCGGTGCACATCCCTGCAGACACGCACACACACCCACGCACCAACCCACACACCCACCCGCTCACACACTTGCTGCCCAACCTACGCTCACCTAGAGGAAATCGGGTGTGCTACACGTGGGAATAATCTACCCTTGTGGAAGGACTGTTAGTCTGCAGTGTTCATGGGACGTGCTATTCACTTGGAACTTCTTACTACTGAGCTTTCAGGCGTGGCTCTCCACTGGCATGCTACTGGGGAGGGTGGGATTGATGACTGGGTCTAAGGACTGTCTCAGCACAATCCACGTCCACGGCACTGGAACAGTCCTTTGGGGATGGGGCGTCTGGTAGGTTTCCTTTGGTTTTAACCCTCCCCTCCCCACCCCCAACCCCTTCATTTGCTGCACTATTGGCTTCTTGTGAAGGACGCAGCCTGGAGGCTCCTCAGAAAGGCTCACGCCCACCCAGGTGAGGAGGAAACCTCCTGAGCCCTTCAGAGGGTCCATGACCCTCTCCTGCCTGCTGGGGTCTCCCCCTCCTGATCCAGTCAACTGGGGATGACCCCAGCCTCCCAGGTCACCAGCCCCCACACCCCATCCCGCTGCGCATAGCTCAGCACAGCACAGACAAATACGAATATTCCCAAGACCTGGTGCAGGATTCCATGGGAGCCGGGCAAGCAGGCTCTAAGGGTGGCTGTCAATCGGAGGCCTTGTGCAAATGCCTGAAAGGAATGACCCGGCCACCCATTCATCACTTGCCCTGGAGACTTCACAAGGATACTTCTCCAAAGACACCTGGGGCTGGATTTCATTTGAAAGGGATATGTTGGAGACTCTCCAAATGCCAACCAGGAGAAATGATGCAAACCACCCACCCCCGCAGCAACACCAGCAACAACGCCAAAACCCCAACAGCAAGAGACAGACTCGGTACATCTTCTGACAGACCCGCACAGGTGAGAGTGGGATGTCAGGTACTATGGGGACCAGTGTGACAGAGGGGTCTCCACGGTGGGGAGGAGGATCCCTGCGGCAAGTGGGAGCTTGAACACATCCTCAATTTTCCCTCTAAAGCTGACAGCGATTGCCACTGGTTCACTGATTGCAGGTGCCTGCGAGGACCACAGTGTCTTCTGGCCACAGCACAGCAAGCGCACGAGTGAGCCAGTGGAGCGAGTGAGGGGGTGAGTGCAGGAGCTGTCCCACGAAGGGCAGAGGTGGGGCTCTGTTTCCCTAGCCCTTGGGTCGAATCGTGGGAGGGCGAACCCAGAGGACCTGGGGGGATCGTCAAAGCCCAGGATCCTTCCCCAAGACCGAAGGAAGGAACATAGACATTGGTGAGGAAGGGTTAGGGGGAGGGGGAGTGGACTGTGACCTGGAGGTGCTGTCTCTCCACCTCTGCACCAGGTGCGTGGCCATCTCCAGGCAAGGAGAGGCAACCAGAGGAGAAGCCACCAAGAGATCCGTATCCTGTGCAGGTCCACATGGAGGAAGGGGCTCGTTCTACCCTTTGAGAGTCCCTGAGCGGCATAGAACGGGGCACCTCTGGGAACGTGGGCCAAAACAACTGCATCATGCCTGGGAAAGCCTGGGACAACCCCCTGGAGTGGGCCAGTGGCTCCAGGTGAAGGAAGGGGCATTCTTGGCCGAGTTCACAGCACGTCAGTGCTCCCGCTCCCCCTCCTCCCGCCCCTCCCCCTCCCCCTCATCCCTTTATCCCCTGAAGCAAACACTGACTAACACTGGGGCCCAATCAGATTCTCCCTCGTGGGGACACAGCCTTGAGGCACATCCACTTACCATGGTTTGTCTTGTAAGTGAGGAAAGCCAAGGTGGAATGCCGAGGACCCCAATCCCCAGGGCGACTCTGCGGGAGATGCCACAGGGCCCGTGTGGGGAGGAGGGGGTGGACAGAATCGGGGAGCCCTTGCTCAGGCCTGCCCAGGGCCTCATCCCCACCCCACACCCCATGCACCGTCCCTCCACGCCCAGCCATCTTCCAGGCCAGCCCCTGGCATGGTGTTCACTCCACTGGAGAATGGATGGTGGAGATCGTGGTTCCAAAGAGCTCCCTGCCTCTAGGATGCCTTTGAGCACGTGGAGTGGAGTGAGAAGCTCCCAGGGTAGCTCCGACCTGGGTTTCAGCCTCGTGGGACCTGGAAGGGGCTCTTGGACTGAGGGTGAAACCGCGAGGGGCAGGCCGTGTCTGACGGACCAGGCTTCCCTCAGACATCCTCAGGCACCTGCACCGTGGAAGGAGCCCTGTGGAGCCCCGCGAGACAGACACCCCGACACCACCTCTGCTAATGATGGGCGTGTCTGGGCCATGGGAAATGGATCAAACGAACCTGGCACGGGACAGGGTTTGGATGCAGTCTACTTGGTAATAAACTGAGTGAAATCATTGGCATGAGTGTTTAATTCGAGAAATGAAGACCTATGAAATTCATCGCGGGGTTGGGGGGGCAGGGCTGTGTATCTCTGGAGAGGTGCCCTGTCTTGTCTGGGCGGAAGTGCACTCCAGAAACCCGGAAGTGTCGTTCTTCAACACCAATGGAAAGCTGTGTTTCTAGAAGGGGTTTTCCTTTGACTCAAGCCACCAAGAGGGACGGTATTGCATGGGTGTTTTGGTGTGTAATCACTGCTGGTCCACGGGATAGGATGATTATTCTCAGTTTCATGTCTGAAGTTCATCTCCCTGGTACCGAGGGCAAACGAGGGTGCCTGTGGCTTCTGAGAAGGGCAGTCCCTTGGATGTCCAGGGCCCCACACTCAGGAAAGAGGGTTCTGCCAGGTCGGATGGGCCCAGTGATGGGGACGCTGGTCCCCACACTTCCCTCCAGTAGCGCTAGGAGAAAGAGCAAGCAGAGCACAGCCTATGCCTTGGTGCCAGCCAGGCCCATCTCAACCCAGGACCGCTTGCTCCCAGGGGGGTGGCCGCTGCATCTCCGACAGATCCCACTGGGTGCTGAGCCTTCCCTCGCAAAGACAAGAAGGGAGAAGGCAGTGGGTTTAGAGCGAGGCAGTATCTGAGCACCGAAGAGCCTTCACTCCTTCCTAAAATGGGCACAGAGCATCTCCTGTGCTCTCTGAGGTGGGGTAGGGGGCACTGCATGCTGGCCACCATGCTGGGCACTGCAGTCCACGGAGCGCAGTGCATCCTCATGGAGACTTGAAGTGATCACAGTCGAGTCACACATGAGAGTGGAATGCGTACGGTTGTGGAGTTAGAGGATTTCTCAGCTGAGAATTCCTGATTCCCAGGGGGACAGCATTCCAGCAGCAGGGGAGAGAGCAGTTCATTGTATCTGGCGGCAGTTTGGTTCACTTCTCCTAAAGTGCCTGGACGTCCTGTGACATCAGACATTTGGCTTCTGTCTCCCATGTTCATCCTCAAAGGAGCATGCCACCTGAACCTTACAGAAGGTAACTCAACAACACTTCGAGCTCAGGCAAAGAAACCAAACGAACAAATGAAAAACCCTAACCTCCCCACGCCCACCCCCCCACCCCCAACACCAGAAACAACAAAGAAATCCAGAGCAGTGAAAAATGCAGTGAACAGAGCAAACCAAGTGCACAAAATGGATTTGAAAGATTCACAGAAAAGAATCCTGCAGACCTATTGGGAGACGTCTACGGAGAGGGGGAGGCACAAGTACAAACTCTTTGCAGTATGGTATTGGAAAAATGTAAGTTGTGTGTTTGGGTGGTGTTGGCATTGGCATCAGGGTGGTTGGGGGTTAGGGGGTGGGGGTAGGGGTGGCGTGGTGAGCCTCTGTAGGAAAGGGAGGCATTCATACTATAACGTTGTACAAAGAAACCTGCCGACTAGTATTCCAATGATGCCTAAGTAGGAATGTGAAACTCAACGTTCATTTATAAAATCAAAGGTCCTCCCTGCACTGATGGAAGACCCTTCCCTAACGTCGTTGGGGACAGCGAAACCACCTGACTTGCAGCTCTGCCCCTCCTATCTGTCAGTAGGTTCTCATCCAGGTGGTCCCAGGACAGACACACTCCACTGGACCACGTGCAGCTTCGAAGGGGGCTGGGCGGGCTTGGGGGCAGGGTCCGTGGGGGAACTCTCCTCTCCTAGCTGACTCTTCCACTGCCTCAAGATCACATGACCTCGAGGAGTCTCACCCAAGGAACCTTACGTATCACCTTTCTCCTTTCCCTCCCCACGCCCCCACCCCCTGCACCTAAGGTTCGACCAGCACGTTGTGATTGAGCGTCCTCGTGCATTTCCCACTGAGCCGCACAGCTGTGTCTAGTCTATCTGGGGACAGAACCGAGAATCGTTTTTGACAGATGGCTATTTACATATGCCCCCACCAAGATCCCATAGAGAGGGAAAGAAAGACCAATGATTGCCCCCACGAACACAAACAATCATGCCCTGGATAAAGAAGAGGTGACGTGCCCCACGGGGCGGGCTGTGGAGCAGGGTCAGTCGGGGACCTTCCCTCTCCTAGCTGAATCTCTGACTGCCTCAAGGTCACATGACCTCAGGGAGTCTCACCCAAGGAACTTTATCTATCACTTTTTTTTTTCCACACCCTACATCAAAGGGTCAACCGGCACCTTTGCATCCTCAGGCATTTTTGACTGAGCCGGACAGCTGTGTCTAGTTTCTTCGGGGCGGGAAGCAAAGAATCATTTCTCACCGATGCCTATATACATATGCCCCCACCATCATCTCCACAGAGAGGGAAAGGAAGTATAAATATGTCCCCCACAAACACAAACAAGCATGCCCCAGATTAAGAAGATGTAAGACGCCCCCCACTCCACACACCACCTCAGCCACCCCCTCCCCCCCCGGCCGTTTCCAAAACAGACAGCGGAAGACTGCTCAGCCCACCACCCCTCCCCCAAGAAAGAGGAAGGGAATCATGCGTTTGGAGCAATGACGATGGACTTGGGGGGAGGGGGGCTGGGGGGCTGGGGGCGGGAGGGCGTGATGCTGTGAGAAAGACGTCTGACAGAAAGACAAATACCACACGACAGCGCTTCTATGTAGAATGCAAACCATGACAGCGATGTAGTGGATATATTCGCAACACAGGACAAACTGCTGGGTTACCAGTGGGCAGACGGAAGGCGAGGGGCGTAAGAGGCACACTTATCAGGTGTGAGATCAGCTAAAAGAATGTCCTGTATGACACCGGGACCTAGAGCCAATACTTTCTAGGAAGCATCAAGGAAATGTAAGCTTTGAGGAATTGTCAATCACTAGACTGTACACCTTCCATAATATTGTAGAGCAAGCATCGTTTCAATGAAAGAACAAAACCAAAGAGAACACAACAAAACACCAAAAACCAAAAGGTGGTGGTGGAGGGGGTGGGGGTGGGGAGGGGGGTGGGGAGAAAACAGAAGAGATGAATACAAAATCAAAGCTACAGGTGGGCTGGCTTTGGGACACGATCATCGACATGAAGGAAAAGGACATGTTTCCACACTCCTTGAATCCCTTGCTAGGACACTGAACGCAAGAAGTGGCTCTCCTAACCTATGGGAATTGAAGTGGGAAGCTCTCAAGAACATCTGTCAGGAAAGGAGTAGAGTGGAATTTTGCACCATTGGGAAAAGTGTGAAAGTGTTTGTTTAGCCCTTGGGCAGGAATCGTTTTGAGCAAGTGTGTTGCCAACTGGCTTGTGTTCCCCCCAGTACCTGTGCTCAGCTTCTAAACCCCCGCGTGCATCCCTTGGGGGCAGGCTAAGGCCAACGCATCCCCTTGGCCCGCAAGTCATTTCCATTCTGAGCACCTTTCTACGTGAGCCTCTCAGAGGTGTTTCTGGAGGTGTGTAAACAGACTTCCCGGAGAAAGGTGTGCATTGTTCCCGCTGGGGATTGCGAGTGACCACGCCCTCAGGCCCTAAATCCGATCAGAAGCTTGCAGCGCATTGGTGGATTTCGTGCCCCCGGGGGTTGGGATGGGGGCGGAGTGGGTGGTGAGCCATCAAAGGGCTGGTGGGACTGGCCCAGGCTGTCACTTGCAGACCGGCCGTCTCTGGGAAGGAGGCATCCCTGCTGCAGCTGGAGCTCCGAGATGGACACTCTCGACACTCTCGTGGGCCTCGTTTGCAGAGACATGGAGGCTGCTTCTCTCGACTCGGGAGGTGAGCCTCCAGCTCAGTTCCACGTCTTTCCCAAACTCCACTCTTCCCGGCCAAGTGCCGCTGCTGTGGATGCCCGCCGGGGACCCTCTCGGCAGGAGGAACCGTGCCCGCCGGCCCAGACCGTTGGGCGCTGCCAGCGTGGTGACTTGGCGCGTGTGTCAGCAGGGCTGGCTCCCGCCCAGACACGTCTCCTGAGTTGGAGGAGACCGTCTGTGGTCGGGGCTGGGCTTTGCAATATGGGGAACACCTGCTACTTGAATGCAGCCCTGCAGTGTCTGACCCACACACCACCCCTGGCCAGCTGGCTGCTGTCCCAGCAGCACTCGACGATCTGTCCAACCCAGACCTTCTGCATGCTGTGTGCTATGCAAGCCCACATCACGCGAGCCCTCCTTCATCCTGGCGAGGTGATCCGGCCCCGCCAGGACCTGCTCACTAGCTTCCACAGGCACGAGCAGGAAGATTCCCACGAGTTTCTGATGTTCACGCTGGACGCCATGCAGCAAGCGTGCTTGCGTGCCTGTGAGCTGTTGGGCTGTCCCTCCAACGACACCACCCTCATCCGTCAGATCTTTGGTGGGTCCTGGCGATCTCAGGTCCAGTGTCTCCACTGCCTTGGGGTTTCAGACACGTTCGACCCTTATCTGGACATCACCCTGGATATCACGGCAGCTCAGAGTGTGGACCAAGCTTTGAAAGAGCTGGTGAAGCCCGAGAAGCTGGATGGTGAAAATGCCTATCGTTGCAGTGTTTGTCTCCAGAAGGTGCCTGCCACCAAGAGGTTGACTCTGCACAGCGCCTCCAAGGTCCTGATCCTTGTGCTGAAACGCTTCACACAGATCGCCGGCGACAAAATGGCTCAGAAAGTGCACTATCCCCAGTGCCTCGACTTGCAACCCTACATGTCCGAGCAGACGGCAGGCCCACTGGATTATGTGCTCTATGCAGTGCTGGTGCACTCCGGGTGGAGCTGTCACCGAGGACACTACTTTTGTTATGTCCAAGCTGGCAACGGCCAGTGGTATCACATGGACGATGCCAAGGTTACCGCCTGTGACGTGACGTCTGCCCTGAGCCAAAGCGCCTATGTCCTCTTTTATGCCCAGAAGAGTGCCTTGGAAGGAGACGGTGGGCCAGTGGCACCGGGAGGGGCACCGACGTCCCTGGGGGCTGACCCCACAGGCACTGTCGTGGCCCACAGGGGACCGGAAAGAGATGCCAGCATCAGAGCTCCTGGGTCGGAGGAGCCCCTGGAGGAAACAGGCGTTCAAGCAATCAGCTTAGAGCAGTGGAGACGCCTCCAAGAACACGACCGACCTCGGCCTGAATTCAACCTCAGGAAGGTCGAGTCTGCCCTGCCTGCCGGTGCGGTCGTGATTCACCGGTCGAAATACGCAGCTGGCATGAACCCACAACTGCCTGAACCGGGGAACTACCAGCTCAACCATCCAACCAGGGACAGCCCACCTCAGGGGCCCATCAACATCAGCAACGTCCCTTGTCTCAGCGGGAGGGCCAAAACTACCAAGAAAAAGAACAAGAAGAAGCAGGGGGCTCTGGATGCATTGCACTAGGCTCCGGTGCACATCCCTGCAGACACGCACACACACCCACGCACCAACCCACACACCCACCCGCTCACACACTTGCTGCCCAACCTACGCTCACCTAGAGGAAATCGGGTGTGCTACACGTGGGAATAATCTACCCTTGTGGAAGGACTGTTAGTCTGCAGTGTTCATGGGACGTGCTATTCACTTGGAACTTCTTACTACTGAGCTTTCAGGCGTGGCTCTCCACTGGCATGCTACTGGGGAGGGTGGGATTGATGACTGGGTCTAAGGACTGTCTCAGCACAATCCACGTCCACGGCACTGGAACAGTCCTTTGGGGATGGGGCGTCTGGTAGGTTTCCTTTGGTTTTAACCCTCCCCTCCCCACCCCCAACCCCTTCATTTGCTGCACTATTGGCTTCTTGTGAAGGACGCAGCCTGGAGGCTCCTCAGAAAGGCTCACGCCCACCCAGGTGAGGAGGAAACCTCCTGAGCCCTTCAGAGGGTCCATGACCCTCTCCTGCCTGCTGGGGTCTCCCCCTCCTGGTCCAGTCAACTGGGGATGACCCCAGCCTCCCAGGTCACCAGCCCCCACACCCCATCCCGCTGCGCATAGCTCAGCACAGCACAGACAAATACGAATATTCCCAAGACCTGGTGCAGGATTCCATGGGAGCCGGGCAAGCAGGCTCTAAGGGTGGCTGTCAATCGGAGGCCTTGTGCAAATGCCTGAAAGGAATGACCCGGCCACCCATTCATCACTTGCCCTGGAGACTTCACAAGGATACTTCTCCAAAGACACCTGGGGCTGGATTTCATTTGAAAGGGATATGTTGGAGACTCTCCAAATGCCAACCAGGAGAAATGATGCAAACCACCCACCCCCGCAGCAACACCAGCAACAACGCCAAAACCCCAACAGCAAGAGACAGACTCGGTACATCTTCTGACAGACCCGCACAGGTGAGAGTGGGATGTCAGGTACTATGGGGACCAGTGTGACAGAGGGGTCTCCACGGTGGGGAGGAGGATCCCTGTGGCAAGTGGGAGCTTGAACACGTCCTCAATTTTCCCTCTAAAGCTGACAGCGATTGCCACTGGTTCACTGATTGCAGGTGCCTGCGAGGACCACAGTGTCTTCTGGCCACAGCACAGCAAGCGCACGAGTGAGCCAGTGGAGCGAGTGAGGGGGTGAGTGCAGGAGCTGTCCCACGAAGGGCAGAGGTGGGGCTCTGTTTCCCTAGCCCTTGGGTCGAATCGTGGGAGGGTGAACCCAGAGGACCTGGGGGGATCGTCAAAGCCCAGGATCCTTCCCCAAGACCGAAGGAAGGAACATAGACATTGGTGAGGAAGGGTTAGGGGGAGGGGGAGTGGACTGTGACCTGGAGGTGCTGTCTCTCCACCTCTGCACCAGGTGCGTGGCCATCTCCAGGCAAGGAGAGGCAACCGGAGGAGAAGCCACCAAGAGATCCGTATCCTGTGCAGGTCCACATGGAGGAAGGGGCTCGTTCTACCCTTTGAGAGTCCCTGAGCGGCATAGAACGGGGCACCTCTGGGAACGTGGGCCAAAACAACTGCATCATGCCTGGGAAAGCCTGGGACAACCCCCTGGAGTGGGCCAGTGGCTCCAGGTGAAGGAAGGGGCATTCTTGGCTGAGTTCACAGCACGTCAGTGCTCCCGCTCCCCCTCCTCCCGCCCCTCCCCCTCCCCCTCATCCCTTTATCCCCTGAAGCAAACACTGACTAACACTGGGGCCCAATCAGATTCTCCCTCGTGGGGACACAGCCTTGAGGCACATCCACTTACCATGGTTTGTCTTGTAAGTGAGGAAAGCCAAGGTGGAATGCCGAGGACCCCAATCCCCAGGGCGACTCTGCGGGAGATGCCACAGGGCCCGTGTGGGGAGGAGGGGGTGGACAGAATCGGGGAGCCCTTGCTCAGGCCTGCCCAGTGCCTCATCCCCACCCCACACCCCACGCACCGTCCCTCCACGCCCAGCCATCTTCCAGGCCAGCCCCTGGCATGGTGTTCACTCCACTGGAGAATGGATGGTGGAGATCGTGGTTCCAAAGAGCTCCCTGCCTCTAGGATGCCTTTGAGCACGTGGAGTGGAGTGAGAAGCTCCCAGGGTAGCTCCGACCTGGGTTTCAGCCTCGGGGGACCTGGAAGGGGCTCTTGGACTGAGGGTGAAACCGCGAGGGGCAGGCCGTGTCTGACGGACCAGGCTTCCCTCAGACATCCTCAGGCACCTGCACCGTGGAAGGAGCCCTGTGGAGCCCCGCGAGACAGACACCCCGACACCACCTCTGCTAATGATGAGCGTGTCTGGGCCATGGGAAATGGATCAAACGAACCTGGCACGGGACAGGGTTTGGATGCAGTCTACTTGGTAATAAACTGAGTGAAATCATTGGCATGAGTGTTTAATTCGAGAAATGAAGACCTATGAAATTCATCACGGGGTTGGGGGGGCAGGGCTGTGTATCTCTGGAGAGGTGCCCTGTCTTGTCTGGGCGGAAGTGCACTCCAGAAACCCGGAAGTGTCATTCTTCAACACCAATGGAAAGCTGTGTTTCTAGAAGGGGTTTTCCTTTGACTCAAGCCACCAAGAGGGACGGTATTGCATGGGTGTTTTGGTGTGTAATCACCGCTGGTCCACGGGATAGGATGATTATTCTCAGTTTCATGTCTGAAGTTCATCCCCCTGGTACTGAGGGCAAACAAGGGTGCCTGTGGCTTCTGAGAAGGGCAGTCCCTTGGATGTCCAGGGCCCCACGCTCAGGAAAGAGGGTTCTGCCAGGTCGGATGGGCCCAGTGATGGGGACGCTGGTCCCCACACTTCCCTCCAGTAGCGCTAGGAGAAAGAGCAAGCAGAGCACAGCCTATGCCTTGGTGCCAGCCAGGCCCATCTCAACCCAGGACCGCTTGCTCCCAGGGGGGTGGCCGCTGCCTCTCCGACAGATCCCACTGGGTGCTGAGCCTTCCCTCGCAAAGACAAGAAGGGAGAAGGCAGTGGGTTTGGAGCGAGGCAGTATCTGAGCACCGAAGAGCCTTCACTCCTTCCTAAAATGGGCACAGAGCATCTCCTGTGCTCTCTGAGGTGGGGTAGGGGGCACTGCATGCTGGCCACCATGCTGGGCACTGCAGTCCACGGAGCGCAGTGCATCCTCATGGAGACTTGAAGTGATCACAGTCGAGTCACACATGAGAGTGGAATGCGTACGGTTGTGGAGTTAGAGGATTTCTCAGCTGAGAATTCCTGATTCCCAGGGGGACAGCATTCCAGCAGCAGGGGAGAGAGCAGTTCATTGTATCTGGCGGCAGTTTGGTTCACTTCTCCTAAAGTGCCTGGACGTCCTGTGACATCAGACATTTGGCTTCTGTCTCCCATGTTCATCCTCAAAGGAGCATGCCACCTGAACCTTACAGAAGGTAACTCAACAACACTTCGAGCTCAGGCAAAGAAACCAAACGAACAAATGAAAAACCCTAACCTCCCCACGCCCACCCCCCCACCCCCAACACCAGAAACAACAAAGAAATCCAGAGCAGTGAAAAATGCAGTGAACAGAGCAAACCAAGTGCACAAAATGGATTTGAAAGATTCACAGAAAAGAATCCTGCAGACCTATTGGGAGACGTCTACGGAGAGGGGGAGGCACAAGTACAAACTCTTTGCAGTATGGTATTGGAAAAATGTAAGTTGTGTGTTTGGGTGGTGTTGGCATTGGCATCAGGGTGGTTGGGGGTTAGGGGGTGGGGGTAGGGGTGGCGTGGTGAGCCTCTGTAGGAAAGGGAGGCATTCATACTATAACGTTGTACAAAGAAACCTGCCGACTAGTATTCCAATGATGCCTAAGTAGGAATGTGAAACTCAACGTTCATTTATAAAATCAAAGGTCCTCCCTGCACTGACGGAAGACCCTTCCCTAACGTCGTTGGGGACAGCGAAACCACCTGACTTGCAGCTCTGCCCCTCCTATCTGTCAGTAGGTTCTCATCCAGGTGGTCCCAGGACAGACACACTCCACTGGACCACGTGCAGCTTCAAAGGGGGCTGGGCGGGCTTGGGGGCAGGGTCCGTGGGGGAACTCTCCTCTCCTAGCTGACTCTTCCACTGCCTCAAGATCACATGACCTCGAGGAGTCTCACCCAAGGAACCTTACGTATCACCTTTCTCCTTTCCCTCCCCACGCCCCCACCCCCTGCACCTAAGGTTCGACCAGCACGTTGTGATTGAGCGTCCTCGTGCATTTCCCACTGAGCCACACAGCTGTGTCTAGTCTATCTGGGGACAGAACCGAGAATCGTTTTTGACAGATGGCTATTTACATATGCCCCCACCAAGATCCCATAGAGAGGGAAAGAAAGACCAATGATTGCCCCCACGAACACAAACAATCATGCCCTGGATAAAGAAGAGGTGACGTGCCCCACGGGGCGGGCTGTGGAGCAGGGTCAGTCGGGGACCTTCCCTCTCCTAGCTGAATCTCTGACTGCCTCAAGGTCACATGACCTCAGGGAGTCTCACCCAAGGAACTTTATCTATCACTTTTTTTTTTCCACACCCTACATCAAAGGGTCAACCGGCACCTTTGCATCCTCAGGCATTTTTGACTGAGCCGGACAGCTGTGTCTAGTTTCTTCGGGGCGGGAAGCAAAGAATCATTTCTCACCGATGCCTATATACATATGCCCCCACCATCATCTCCACAGAGAGGGAAAGGAAGTATAAATATGTCCCCCACAAACACAAACAAGCATGCCCCAGATTAAGAAGATGTAAGACGCCCCCCACTCCACACACCACCTCAGCCACCCCCTCCCCCCCCGGCCGTTTCCAAAACAGACAGCGGAAGACTGCTCAGCCCACCACCCCTCCCCCAAGAAAGAGGAAGGGAATCATGCGTTTGGAGCAATGACGATGGACTTGGGGGGAGGGGGGCTGGGGGGCTGGGGGCGGGAGGGCGTGATGCTGTGAGAAAGACGTCTGACAGAAAGACAAATACCACACGACAGCGCTTCTATGTAGAATGCAAACCATGACAGCGATGTAGTGGATATATTCGCAACACAGGACAAACTGCTGGGTTACCAGTGGGCAGACGGAAGGCGAGGGGCGTAAGAGGCACACACTTATCAGGTGTGAGATCAGCTAAAAGAATGTCCTGTATGACACCGGGACCTAGAGCCAATACTTTCTAGGAAGCATCAAGGAAATGTAAGCTTTGAGGAATTGTCAATCACTAGACTGTACACCTTCCATAATATTGTAGAGCAAGCATCGTTTCAATGAAAGAACAAAACCAAAGAGAACACAACAAAACACCAAAAACCAAAAGGTGGTGGTGGAGGGGGTGGGGGTGGGGAGGGGGGTGGGGAGAAAACACAGAAGAGATGAATACAAAATCAAAGCTACAGGTGGGCTGGCTTTGGGACACGATCATCGACATGAAGGAAAAGGACATGTTTCCACACTCCTTGAATCCCTTGCTAGGACACTGAACGCAAGAAGTGGCTCTCCTAACCTATGGGAATTGAAGTGGGAAGCTCTCAAGAACATCTGTCAGGAAAGGAGTAGAGTGGAATTTTGCACCATTGGGAAAAGTGTGAAAGTGTTTGTTTAGCCCTTGGGCAGGAATCGTTTTGAGCAAGTGTGTTGCCAACTGGCTTGTGTTCCCCCCAGTACCTGTGCTCAGCTTCTAAACCCCCGCGTGCATCCCTTGGGGGCAGGCTAAGGCCAACGCATCCCCTTGGCCCGCAAGTCATTTCCATTCTGAGCACCTTTCTATGTGAGCCTCTCAGAGGTGTTTCTGGAGGTGTGTAAACAGACTTCCCGGAGAAAGGTGTGCATTGTTCCCACTGGGGATTGCGAGTGACCACGCCCTCAGGCCCTAAATCCGATCAGAAGCTTGCAGCGCATTGGTGGATTTCGTGCCCCCGGGGGTTGGGATGGGGGCGGAGTGGGTGGTGAGCCATCAAAGGGCTGGTGGGACTGGCCCAGGCTGTCACTTGCAGACCGGCCGTCTCCGGGAAGGAGGCATCCCTGCTGCAGCTGGAGCTCCGAGATGGACACTCTCGACACTCTCGTGGGCCTCGTTTGCAGAGACATGGAGGCTGCTTCTCTCGACTCGGGAGGTGAGCCTCCACCTCAGTTCCACGTCTTTCCCAAACTCCACTCTTCCCGGCCAAGTGCCGCTGCTGTGGATGCCCGCCGGGGACCCTCTCGGCAGGAGGAACCGTGCCCGCCGGCCCAGACCGTTGGGCGCTGCCAGCGTGGTGACTTGGCGCGTGTGTCAGCAGGGCTGGCTCCCGCCCAGACACGTCTCCTGAGTTGGAAGAGACCGTCTGTGGTCGGGGCTGGGCTTTGCAATATGGGGAACACCTGCTACTTGAATGCAGCCCTGCAGTGTCTGACCCACACACCACCCCTGGCCAGCTGGCTGCTGTCCCAGCAGCACTCGACGATCTGTCCAACCCAGACCTTCTGCATGCTGTGTGCTATGCAAGCCCACATCACGCGAGCCCTCCTTCATCCTGGCGAGGTGATCCGGCCCCGCCAGGACCTGCTCACTAGCTTCCACAGGCACGAGCAGGAAGATTCCCGCGAGTTTCTGATGTTCACGCTGGATGCCATGCAGCAAGCGTGCTTGCGTGCCTGTGAGCTGTTGGGCTGTCCCTCCAACGACACCACCCTCATCCGTCAGATCTTTGGTGGGTCCTGGCGATCTCAGGTCCAGTGTCTCCACTGCCTTGGGGTTTCAGACACGTTCGACCCTTATCTGGACATCACCCTGGATATCACGGCAGCTCAGAGTGTGGACCAAGCTTTGAAAGAGCTGGTGAAGCCCGAGAAGCTGGATGGTGAAAATGCCTATCGTTGCAGTGTTTGTCTCCAGAAGGTGCCTGCCACCAAGAGGTTGACTCTGCACAGCGCCTCCAAGGTCCTGATCCTTGTGCTGAAACGCTTCACACAGATTGCCGGCGACAAAATGGCTCAGAAAGTGCACTATCCCCAGTGCCTCGACTTGCAACCCTACATGTCCGAGCAGACGGCAGGCCCACTGGATTATGTGCTCTATGCAGTGCTGGTGCACTCCGGGTGGAGCTGTCACCGAGGACACTACTTTTGTTATGTCCAAGCTGGCAACGGCCAGTGGTATCACATGGACGATGCCAAGGTTACCGCCTGTGACGTGACGTCTGCCCTGAGCCAAAGCGCCTATGTCCTCTTTTATGCCCAGAAGAGTGCCTTGGAAGGAGACGGTGGGCCAGTGGCACCGGGAGGGGCACCGACGTCCCTGGGGGCTGACCCCACAGGCACTGTCGTGGCCCACAGGGGACCGGAAAGAGATGCCAGCATCAGAGCTCCTGGGTCGGAGGAGCCCCTGGAGGAAACAGGCGTTCAAGCAATCAGCTTAGAGCAGTGGAGACGCCTCCAAGAACACGACCGACCTCGGCCTGAATTCAACCTCAGGAAGGTCGAGTCTGCCCTGCCTGCCGGTGCGGTCGTGATTCACCGGTCGAAATACGCAGCTGGCATGAACCCACAACTGCCTGAAACGGGGAACTACCAGCTCAACCATCCAACCAGGGACAGCCCACCTCAGGGGCCCATCAACATCAGCAACGTCCCTTGTCTCAGCGGGAGGGCCAAAACTACCAAGAAAAAGAACAAGAAGAAGCAGGGGGCTCTGGATGCATTGCACTAGGCTCCGGTGCACATCCCTGCAGACACGCACACACACCCACGCACCAACCCACACACCCACCCGCTCACACACTTGCTGCCCAACCTACGCTCACCTAGAGGAAATCGGGTGTGCTACACGTGGGAATAATCTACCCTTGTGGAAGGACTGTTAGTCTGCAGTGTTCATGGGACGTGCTATTCACTTGGAACTTCTTACTACTGAGCTTTCAGGCGTGGCTCTCCACTGGCATGCTACTGGGGAGGGTGGGATTGATGACTGGGTCTAAGGACTGTCTCAGCACAATCCACGTCCACGGCACTGGAACAGTCCTTTGGGGATGGGGCGTCTGGTAGGTTTCCTTTGGTTTTAACCCTCCCCTCCCCACCCCCAACCCCTTCATTTGCTGCACTATTGGCTTCTTGTGAAGGACGCAGCCTGGAGGCTCCTCAGAAAGGCTCACGCCCACCCAGGTGAGGAGGAAACCTCCTGAGCCCTTCAGAGGGTCCATGACCCTCTCCTGCCTGCTGGGGTCTCCCCCTCCTGGTCCAGTCAACTGGGGATGACCCCAGCCTCCCAGGTCACCAGCCCCCACACCCCATCCCGCTGCGCATAGCTCAGCACAGCACAGACAAATACGAATATTCCCAAGACCTGGTGCAGGATTCCATGGGAGCCGGGCAAGCAGGCTCTAAGGGTGGCTGTCAATCGGAGGCCTTGTGCAAATGCCTGAAAGGAATGACCCGGCCACCCATTCATCACTTGCCCTGGAGACTTCACAAGGATACTTCTCCAAAGACACCTGGGGCTGGATTTCATTTGAAAGGGATATGTTGGAGACTCTCCAAATGCCAACCAGGAGAAATGATGCAAACCACCCACCCCCGCAGCAACACCAGCAACAACGCCAAAACCCCAACAGCAAGAGACAGACTCGGTACATCTTCTGACAGACCCGCACAGGTGAGAGTGGGATGTCAGGTACTATGGGGACCAGTGTGACAGAGGGGTCTCCACGGTGGGGAGGAGGATCCCTGTGGCAAGTGGGAGCTTGAACACGTCCTCAATTTTCCCTCTAAAGCTGACAGCGATTGCCACTGGTTCACTGATTGCAGGTGCCTGCGAGGACCACAGTGTCTTCTGGCCACAGCACAGCAAGCGCACGAGTGAGCCAGTGGAGCGAGTGAGGGGGTGAGTGCAGGAGCTGTCCCACGAAGGGCAGAGGTGGGGCTCTGTTTCCCTAGCCCTTGGGTCGAATCGTGGGAGGGTGAACCCAGAGGACCTGGGGGGATCGTCAAAGCCCAGGATCCTTCCCCAAGACCGAAGGAAGGAACATAGACATTGGTGAGGAAGGGTTAGGGGGAGGGGGAGTGGACTGTGACCTGGAGGTGCTGTCTCTCCACCTCTGCACCAGGTGCGTGGCCATCTCCAGGCAAGGAGAGGCAACCGGAGGAGAAGCCACCAAGAGATCCGTATCCTGTGCAGGTCCACATGGAGGAAGGGGCTCGTTCTACCCTTTGAGAGTCCCTGAGCGGCATAGAACGGGGCACCTCTGGGAACGTGGGCCAAAACAACTGCATCATGCCTGGGAAAGCCTGGGACAACCCCCTGGAGTGGGCCAGTGGCTCCAGGTGAAGGAAGGGGCATTCTTGGCTGAGTTCACAGCACGTCAGTGCTCCCGCTCCCCCTCCTCCCGCCCCTCCCCCTCCCCCTCATCCCTTTATCCCCTGAAGCAAACACTGACTAACACTGGGGCCCAATCAGATTCTCCCTCGTGGGGACACAGCCTTGAGGCACATCCACTTACCATGGTTTGTCTTGTAAGTGAGGAAAGCCAAGGTGGAATGCCGAGGACCCCAATCCCCAGGGCGACTCTGCGGGAGATGCCACAGGGCCCGTGTGGGGAGGAGGGGGTGGACAGAATCGGGGAGCCCTTGCTCAGGCCTGCCCAGTGCCTCATCCCCACCCCACACCCCACGCACCGTCCCTCCACGCCCAGCCATCTTCCAGGCCAGCCCCTGGCATGGTGTTCACTCCACTGGAGAATGGATGGTGGAGATCGTGGTTCCAAAGAGCTCCCTGCCTCTAGGATGCCTTTGAGCACGTGGAGTGGAGTGAGAAGCTCCCAGGGTAGCTCCGACCTGGGTTTCAGCCTCGGGGGACCTGGAAGGGGCTCTTGGACTGAGGGTGAAACCGCGAGGGGCAGGCCGTGTCTGACGGACCAGGCTTCCCTCAGACATCCTCAGGCACCTGCACCGTGGAAGGAGCCCTGTGGAGCCCCGCGAGACAGACACCCCGACACCACCTCTGCTAATGATGAGCGTGTCTGGGCCATGGGAAATGGATCAAACGAACCTGGCACGGGACAGGGTTTGGATGCAGTCTACTTGGTAATAAACTGAGTGAAATCATTGGCATGAGTGTTTAATTCGAGAAATGAAGACCTATGAAATTCATCACGGGGTTGGGGGGGCAGGGCTGTGTATCTCTGGAGAGGTGCCCTGTCTTGTCTGGGCGGAAGTGCACTCCAGAAACCCGGAAGTGTCATTCTTCAACACCAATGGAAAGCTGTGTTTCTAGAAGGGGTTTTCCTTTGACTCAAGCCACCAAGAGGGACGGTATTGCATGGGTGTTTTGGTGTGTAATCACCGCTGGTCCACGGGATAGGATGATTATTCTCAGTTTCATGTCTGAAGTTCATCCCCCTGGTACTGAGGGCAAACAAGGGTGCCTGTGGCTTCTGAGAAGGGCAGTCCCTTGGATGTCCAGGGCCCCACGCTCAGGAAAGAGGGTTCTGCCAGGTCGGATGGGCCCAGTGATGGGGACGCTGGTCCCCACACTTCCCTCCAGTAGCGCTAGGAGAAAGAGCAAGCAGAGCACAGCCTATGCCTTGGTGCCAGCCAGGCCCATCTCAACCCAGGACCGCTTGCTCCCAGGGGGGTGGCCGCTGCCTCTCCGACAGATCCCACTGGGTGCTGAGCCTTCCCTCGCAAAGACAAGAAGGGAGAAGGCAGTGGGTTTGGAGCGAGGCAGTATCTGAGCACCGAAGAGCCTTCACTCCTTCCTAAAATGGGCACAGAGCATCTCCTGTGCTCTCTGAGGTGGGGTAGGGGGCACTGCATGCTGGCCACCATGCTGGGCACTGCAGTCCACGGAGCGCAGTGCATCCTCATGGAGACTTGAAGTGATCACAGTCGAGTCACACATGAGAGTGGAATGCGTACGGTTGTGGAGTTAGAGGATTTCTCAGCTGAGAATTCCTGATTCCCAGGGGGACAGCATTCCAGCAGCAGGGGAGAGAGCAGTTCATTGTATCTGGCGGCAGTTTGGTTCACTTCTCCTAAAGTGCCTGGACGTCCTGTGACATCAGACATTTGGCTTCTGTCTCCCATGTTCATCCTCAAAGGAGCATGCCACCTGAACCTTACAGAAGGTAACTCAACAACACTTCGAGCTCAGGCAAAGAAACCAAACGAACAAATGAAAAACCCTAACCTCCCCACGCCCACCCCCCCACCCCCAACACCAGAAACAACAAAGAAATCCAGAGCAGTGAAAAATGCAGTGAACAGAGCAAACCAAGTGCACAAAATGGATTTGAAAGATTCACAGAAAAGAATCCTGCAGACCTATTGGGAGACGTCTACGGAGAGGGGGAGGCACAAGTACAAACTCTTTGCAGTATGGTATTGGAAAAATGTAAGTTGTGTGTTTGGGTGGTGTTGGCATTGGCATCAGGGTGGTTGGGGGTTAGGGGGTGGGGGTAGGGGTGGCGTGGTGAGCCTCTGTAGGAAAGGGAGGCATTCATACTATAACGTTGTACAAAGAAACCTGCCGACTAGTATTCCAATGATGCCTAAGTAGGAATGTGAAACTCAACGTTCATTTATAAAATCAAAGGTCCTCCCTGCACTGACGGAAGACCCTTCCCTAACGTCGTTGGGGACAGCGAAACCACCTGACTTGCAGCTCTGCCCCTCCTATCTGTCAGTAGGTTCTCATCCAGGTGGTCCCAGGACAGACACACTCCACTGGACCACGTGCAGCTTCAAAGGGGGCTGGGCGGGCTTGGGGGCAGGGTCCGTGGGGGAACTCTCCTCTCCTAGCTGACTCTTCCACTGCCTCAAGATCACATGACCTCGAGGAGTCTCACCCAAGGAACCTTACGTATCACCTTTCTCCTTTCCCTCCCCACGCCCCCACCCCCTGCACCTAAGGTTCGACCAGCACGTTGTGATTGAGCGTCCTCGTGCATTTCCCACTGAGCCACACAGCTGTGTCTAGTCTATCTGGGGACAGAACCGAGAATCGTTTTTGACAGATGGCTATTTACATATGCCCCCACCAAGATCCCATAGAGAGGGAAAGAAAGACCAATGATTGCCCCCACGAACACAAACAATCATGCCCTGGATAAAGAAGAGGTGACGTGCCCCACGGGGCGGGCTGTGGAGCAGGGTCAGTCGGGGACCTTCCCTCTCCTAGCTGAATCTCTGACTGCCTCAAGGTCACATGACCTCAGGGAGTCTCACCCAAGGAACTTTATCTATCACTTTTTTTTTTCCACACCCTACATCAAAGGGTCAACCGGCACCTTTGCATCCTCAGGCATTTTTGACTGAGCCGGACAGCTGTGTCTAGTTTCTTCGGGGCGGGAAGCAAAGAATCATTTCTCACCGATGCCTATATACATATGCCCCCACCATCATCTCCACAGAGAGGGAAAGGAAGTATAAATATGTCCCCCACAAACACAAACAAGCATGCCCCAGATTAAGAAGATGTAAGACGCCCCCCACTCCACACACCACCTCAGCCACCCCCTCCCCCCCCGGCCGTTTCCAAAACAGACAGCGGAAGACTGCTCAGCCCACCACCCCTCCCCCAAGAAAGAGGAAGGGAATCATGCGTTTGGAGCAATGACGATGGACTTGGGGGGAGGGGGGCTGGGGGGCTGGGGGCGGGAGGGCGTGATGCTGTGAGAAAGACGTCTGACAGAAAGACAAATACCACACGACAGCGCTTCTATGTAGAATGCAAACCATGACAGCGATGTAGTGGATATATTCGCAACACAGGACAAACTGCTGGGTTACCAGTGGGCAGACGGAAGGCGAGGGGCGTAAGAGGCACACACTTATCAGGTGTGAGATCAGCTAAAAGAATGTCCTGTATGACACCGGGACCTAGAGCCAATACTTTCTAGGAAGCATCAAGGAAATGTAAGCTTTGAGGAATTGTCAATCACTAGACTGTACACCTTCCATAATATTGTAGAGCAAGCATCGTTTCAATGAAAGAACAAAACCAAAGAGAACACAACAAAACACCAAAAACCAAAAGGTGGTGGTGGAGGGGGTGGGGGTGGGGAGGGGGGTGGGGAGAAAACACAGAAGAGATGAATACAAAATCAAAGCTACAGGTGGGCTGGCTTTGGGACACGATCATCGACATGAAGGAAAAGGACATGTTTCCACACTCCTTGAATCCCTTGCTAGGACACTGAACGCAAGAAGTGGCTCTCCTAACCTATGGGAATTGAAGTGGGAAGCTCTCAAGAACATCTGTCAGGAAAGGAGTAGAGTGGAATTTTGCACCATTGGGAAAAGTGTGAAAGTGTTTGTTTAGCCCTTGGGCAGGAATCGTTTTGAGCAAGTGTGTTGCCAACTGGCTTGTGTTCCCCCCAGTACCTGTGCTCAGCTTCTAAACCCCCGCGTGCATCCCTTGGGGGCAGGCTAAGGCCAACGCATCCCCTTGGCCCGCAAGTCATTTCCATTCTGAGCACCTTTCTATGTGAGCCTCTCAGAGGTGTTTCTGGAGGTGTGTAAACAGACTTCCCGGAGAAAGGTGTGCATTGTTCCCACTGGGGATTGCGAGTGACCACGCCCTCAGGCCCTAAATCCGATCAGAAGCTTGCAGCGCATTGGTGGATTTCGTGCCCCCGGGGGTTGGGATGGGGGCGGAGTGGGTGGTGAGCCATCAAAGGGCTGGTGGGACTGGCCCAGGCTGTCACTTGCAGACCGGCCGTCTCCGGGAAGGAGGCATCCCTGCTGCAGCTGGAGCTCCGAGATGGACACTCTCGACACTCTCGTGGGCCTCGTTTGCAGAGACATGGAGGCTGCTTCTCTCGACTCGGGAGGTGAGCCTCCAGCTCAGTTCCACGTCTTTCCCAAACTCCACTCTTCCCGGCCAAGTGCCGCTGCTGTGGATGCCCGCCGGGGACCCTCTCGGCAGGAGGAACCGTGCCCGCCGGCCCAGACCGTTGGGCGCTGCCAGCGTGGTGACTTGGCGCGTGTGTCAGCAGGGCTGGCTCCCGCCCAGACACGTCTCCTGAGTTGGAAGAGACCGTCTGTGGTCGGGGCTGGGCTTTGCAATATGGGGAACACCTGCTACTTGAATGCAGCCCTGCAGTGTCTGACCCACACACCACCCCTGGCCAGCTGGCTGCTGTCCCAGCAGCACTCGACGATCTGTCCAACCCAGACCTTCTGCATGCTGTGTGCTATGCAAGCCCACATCACGCGAGCCCTCCTTCATCCTGGCGAGGTGATCCGGCCCCGCCAGGACCTGCTCACTAGCTTCCACAGGCACGAGCAGGAAGATTCCCACGAGTTTCTGATGTTCACGCTGGATGCCATGCAGCAAGCGTGCTTGCGTGCCTGTGAGCTGTTGGGCTGTCCCTCCAACGACACCACCCTCATCCGTCAGATCTTTGGTGGGTCCTGGCGATCTCAGGTCCAGTGTCTCCACTGCCTTGGGGTTTCAGACACGTTCGACCCTTATCTGGACATCACCCTGGATATCACGGCAGCTCAGAGTGTGGACCAAGCTTTGAAAGAGCTGGTGAAGCCCGAGAAGCTGGATGGTGAAAATGCCTATCGTTGCAGTGTTTGTCTCCAGAAGGTGCCTGCCACCAAGAGGTTGACTCTGCACAGCGCCTCCAAGGTCCTGATCCTTGTGCTGAAACGCTTCACACAGATTGCCGGCGACAAAATGGCTCAGAAAGTGCACTATCCCCAGTGCCTCGACTTGCAACCCTACATGTCCGAGCAGACGGCAGGCCCACTGGATTATGTGCTCTATGCAGTGCTGGTGCACTCCGGGTGGAGCTGTCACCGAGGACACTACTTTTGTTATGTCCAAGCTGGCAACGGCCAGTGGTATCACATGGACGATGCCAAGGTTACCGCCTGTGACGTGACGTCTGCCCTGAGCCAAAGCGCCTATGTCCTCTTTTATGCCCAGAAGAGTGCCTTGGAAGGAGACGGTGGGCCAGTGGCACCGGGAGGGGCACCGACGTCCCTGGGGGCTGACCCCACAGGCACTGTCGTGGCCCACAGGGGACCGGAAAGAGATGCCAGCATCAGAGCTCCTGGGTCGGAGGAGCCCCTGGAGGAAACAGGCGTTCAAGCAATCAGCTTAGAGCAGTGGAGACGCCTCCAAGAACACGACCGACCTCGGCCTGAATTCAACCTCAGGAAGGTCGAGTCTGCGCTGCCTGCTGGTGCGGTCGTGATTCACCGGTCGAAATACGCAGCTGGCATGAACCCACAACTGCCTGAACCGGGGAACTACCAGCTCAACCATCCAACCAGGGACAGCCCACCTCAGGGGCCCATCAACATCAGCAACGTCCCTTGTCTCAGCGGGAGGGCCAAAACTACCAAGAAAAAGAACAAGATGAAGCAGGGGGCTCTGGATGCATTGCACTAGGCTCCGGTGCACATCCCTGCAGACACGCACACACACCCACGCACCAACCCACACACCCACCCGCTCACACACTTGCTGCCCAACCTACGCTCACCTAGAGGAAATCGGGTGTGCTACACGTGGGAATAATCTACCCTTGTGGAAGGACTGTTAGTCTGCAGTGTTCATGGGACGTGCTATTCACTTGGAACTTCTTACTACTGAGCTTTCAGGCGTGGCTCTCCACTGGCATGCTACTGGGGAGGGTGGGATTGATGACTGGGTCTAAGGACTGTCTCAGCACAATCCACGTCCACGGCACTGGAACAGTCCTTTGGGGATGGGGCGTCTGGTAGGTTTCCTTTGGTTTTAACCCTCCCCTCCCCACCCACAACCCCTTCATTTGCTGCACTATTGGCTTCTTGTGAAGGACGCAGCCTGGAGGCTCCTCAGAAAGGCTCACGCCCACCCAGGTGAGGAGGAAACCTCCTGAGCCCTTCAGAGGGTCCATGACCCTCTCCTGCCTGCTGGGGTCTCCCCCTCCTGGTCCAGTCAACTGGGGATGACCCCAGCCTCCCAGGTCACCAGCCCCCACACCCCCTCCCGCTGCGCATAGCTCAGCACAGCACAGACAAATACGAATATTCCCAAGACCTGGTGCAGGATTCCATGGGAGCCGGGCAAGCAGGCTCTAAGGGTGGCTGTCAATCGGAGGCCTTGTGCAAATGCCTGAAAGGAATGACCCGGCCACCCATTCATCACTTGCCCTGGAGACTTCACAAGGATACTTCTCCAAAGACACCTGGGGCTGGATTTCATTTGAAAGGGATATGTTGGAGACTCTCCAAATGCCAACCAGGAGAAATGATGCAAACCACCCACCCCCGCAGCAACACCAGCAACAACGCCAAAACCCCAACAGCAAGAGACAGACTCGGTACATCTTCTGACAGACCCGCACAGGTGAGAGTGGGATGTCAGGTACTATGGGGACCAGTGTGACAGAGGGGTCTCCACGGTGGGGAGGAGGATCCCTGCAGCAAGTGGGAGCTTGAACACGTCCTCAATTTTCCCTCTAAAGCTGACAGCGATTGCCACTGGTTCACTGATTGCGGGTGCCTGCGAGGACCACAGTGTCTTCTGGCCACAGCACAGCAAGCGCACGAGTGAGCCAGTGGAGCGAGTGAGGGGGTGAGTGCAGGAGCTGTCCCACGAAGGGCAGAGGTGGGGCTCTGTTTCCCTAGCCCTTGGGTCGAATCGTGGGAGGGCGAACCCAGAGGACCTGGGGGGATCGTCAAAGCCCAGGATCCTTCCCCAAGACCGAAGGAAGGAACATAGACATTGGTGAGGAAGGGTTAGGGGGAGGGGGAGTGGACTGTGACCTGGAGGTGCTGTCTCTCCACCTCTGCACCAGGTGCGTGGCCATCTCCAGGCAAGGAGAGGCAACCGGAGGAGAAGCCACCAAGAGATCCGTATCCTCTGCAGGTCCACATGGAGGAAGGGGCTCGTTCTACCCTTTGAGAGTCCCTGAGCGGCATAGAACGGGGCACCTCTGGGAACGTGGGCCAAAACAACTGCATCATGCCTGGGAAAGCCTGGGACAACCCCCTGGAGTGGGCCAGTGGCTCCAGGTGAAGGAAGGGGCATTCTTGGCCGAGTTCACAGCACGTCAGTGCTCCCGCTCCCCCTCCTCCCGCCCCTCCCCCTCCCCCTCATCCCTTTATCCCCTGAAGCAAACACTGACTAACACTGGGGCCCAATCAGATTCTCCCTCGTGGGGACACAGCCTTGAGGCACATCCACTTACCATGGTTTGTCTTGTAAGTGAGGAAAGCCAAGGTGGAATGCCGAGGACCCCAATCCCCAGGGCGACTCTGCGGGAGACTCCACAGGGCCCGTGTGGGGAGGAGGGGGTGGACAGAATCGGTGAGCCCTTGCCCAGGCTTGCCCGGTGCCTCATCCCCACCCCACACCCCACGCACCATCCCTCCACGCCCAGCCATCTTCCAGGCCAGCCCCTAGCATGGTGTTCACTCCACTGGAGAATGGATGGTGGAGATCGTGGTTCCAAAGAGCTCCCTGCCTCTAGGATGCCTTTGAGCACGTGGAGTGGAGTGAGAAGCTCCCAGGGTAGCTCCGACCTGGGTTTCAGCCTCGGGGGACCTGGAAGGGGCTCTTGGACTGAGGGTGAAACCGCGAGGGGCAGGCCGTGTCTGACGGACCAGGCTTCCCTCAGACATCCTCAGGCACCTGCACCGTGGAAGGAGCCCTGTGGAGCCCCGCGAGACAGACACCCCGACACCACCTCTGCTAATGATGGGCGTGTCTGGGCCATGGGAAATGGATCAAACGAACCTGGCACGGGACAGGGTTTGGATGCAGTCTACTTGGTAATAAACTGAGTGAAATCATTGGCATGAGTGTTTAATTCGAGAAATGAAGACCTATGAAATTCATCGCGGGGTTGGGGGGGCAGGGCTTTGTATCTCTGGAGAGGTGCCCTGTCTTGTCTGGGCGGAAGTGCACTCCAGAAACCCGGAAGTGTCGTTCTTCAACACCAATGGAAAGCTGTGTTTCTAGAAGGGGTTTTCCTTTGACTCAAGCCACCAAGAGGGACGGTATTGCATGGGTGTTTTGGTGTGTAATCACCGCTGGTCCACGGGATAGGATGATTATTCTCAGTTTCATGTCTGAAGTTCATCCCCCTGGTACCGAGGGCAAACGAGGGTGCCTGTGGCTTCTGAGAAGGGCAGTCCCTTGGATGTCCAGGGCCCCACGCTCAGGAAAGAGGGTTCTGCCAGGTCGGATGGGCCCAGTGATGGGGACGCTGGTCCCCACACTTCCCTCCAGTAGCGCTAGGAGAAAGAGCAAGCAGAGCACAGCCTATGCCTTGGTGCCAGCCAGGCCCATCTCAACCCAGGACCGCTTGCTCCCAGGGGGGTGGCCGCTGCATCTCCGACAGATCCCACTGGGTGCTGAGCCTTCCCTCGCAAAGACAAGAAGGGAGAAGGCAGTGGGTTTGGAGCGAGGCAGTATCTGAGCACCGAAGAGCCTTCACTCCTTCCTAAAATGGGCACAGAGCATCTCCTGTGCTCTCTGAGGTGGGGTAGGGGGCACTGCATGCTGGCCACCATGCTGGGCACTGCAGTCCACGGAGCGCAGTGCATCCTCATGGAGACTTGAAGTGATCACAGTCGAGTCACACATGAGAGTGGAATGCATACGGTTGGGGAGTTAGAGGATTTCTCAGCTGAGAATTCCTGATTCCCAGGGGGACAGCATTCCAGCAGCAGGGGAGAGAGCAGTTCATTGTATCTGGCGGCAGTTTGGTTCACTTCTCCTAAAGTGCCTGGACGTCCTGTGACATCAGACATTTGGCTTCTGTCTCCCATGTTCATCCTCAAAGGAGCATGCCACCTGAACCTTACAGAAGGTAACTCAACAACACTTCGAGCTCAGGCAAAGAAACCAAACGAACAAATGAAAAACCCTAACCTCCCCACGCCCACCCCCCCACCCCCAACACCAGAAACAACAAAGAAATCCAGAGCAGTGAAAAATGCAGTGAACAGAGCAAACCAAGTGCACAAAATGGATTTGAAAGATTCACAGAAAAGAATCCTGCAGACCTATTGGGAGACATCTACAGAGAGGGGGAGGCACAAGTACAAACTCTTTGCAGTATGGTATTGGAAAAATGTAAGTTGTGTGTTTGGGTGGTGTTGGCATTGGCATCAGGGTGGTTGGGGGTTAGGGGGTGGGGGTAGGGGTGGCGTGGTGAGCCTCTGTAGGAAAGGGAGGCATTCATACTATAACGTTGTACAAAGAAACCTGCCGACTAGTATTCCAATGATGCCTAAGTAGGAATGTGAAACTCAACGTTCATTTATAAAATCAAAGGTCCTCCCTGCACTGACGGAAGACCCTTCCCTAACGTCGTTGGCGACAGCGAAACCACCTGACTTGCAGCTCTGCCCCTCCTATCTGTCAGTAGGTTCTCATCCAGGTGGTCCCAGGACAGACACACTCCACTGGACCACGTGCAGCTTCGAAGGGGGCTGGGCGGGCTTGGGGGCAGGGTCCATGGGGGAACTCTCCTCTCCTAGCTGACTCTTCCACTGCCTCAAGATCACATGACCTCGAGGAGTCTCACCCAAGGAACCTTACGTATCACCTTTCTCCTTTCCCTCCCCATGCCCCCACCCCCTGCACCTAAGGTTCGACCAGCACGTTGTGATTGAGCGTCCTCGTGCATTTCCCACTGAGCCGCACAGCTGTGTCTAGTCTATCTGGGGACAGAACCGAGAATCGTTTTTGACAGATGGCTATTTACATATGCCCCCACCAAGATCCCATAGAGAGGGAAAGAAAGACCAATGATTGCCCCCACGAACACAAACAATCATGCCCTGGATAAAGAAGAGGTGACGTGCCCCACGGGGCGGGCTGTGGAGCAGGGTCAGTCGGGGACCTTCCCTCTCCTAGCTGAATCTCTGACTGCCTCAAGGTCACATGACCTCAGGGAGTCTCACCCAAGGAACTTTATCTATCACTTTTTTTTTTCCACACCCTACATCAAAGGGTCAACCGGCACCTTTGCATCCTCAGGCATTTTTGACTGAGCCGGACAGCTGTGTCTAGTTTCTTCGGGGCGGGAAGCAAAGAATCATTTCTCACCGATGCCTATATACATATGCCCCCACCATCATCTCCACAGAGAGGGAAAGGAAGTATAAATATGTCCCCCACAAACACAAACAAGCATGCCCCGGATTAAGAAGATGTAAGACGCCCCCCACTCCACACACCACCTCAGCCACCCCCTCCCCCCCCCCGGCCGTTTCCAAAACAGACAGCGGAAGACTGCTCAGCCCACCACCCCTCCCCCAAGAAAGAGGAAGGGAATCATGCGTTTGGAGCAATGATGATGGACTTGGGGGGAGGGGGGCTGGGGGGCTGGGGGCGGGAGGGCGTGATGCTGTGAGAAAGACGTCTGACAGAAAGACAAATACCGCACGACAGCGCTTCTATGTAGAATGCAAACCATGACAGCGATGTAGTGGATATATTCGCAACACAGGACAAACTGCTGGGTTACCAGTGGGCAGACGGAAGGCGAGGGGCGTAAGAGGCACACACTTATCAGGTGTGAGATCAGCTAAAAGAATGTCCTGTATGACACCGGGACCTAGAGCCAATACTTTCTAGGAAGCATCAAGGAAATGTAAGCTTTGAGGAATTGTCAATCACTAGACTGTACACCTTCCATAATATTGTAGAGCAAGCATCGTTTCAATGAAAGAACAAAACCAAAGAGAACACAACAAAACACCAAAAACCAAAAGGTGGTGGTGGAGGGGGTGGGGGTGGGGAGGGGGGTGGGGAGAAAACAGAAGAGATGAATACAAAATCAAAGCTACAGGTGGGCTGGCTTTGGGACACGATCATCGACATGAAGGAAAAGGACATGTTTCCACACTCCTTGAATCCCTTGCTAGGACACTGAACGCAAGAAGTGGCTCTCCTGACCTATGGGAATTGAAGTGGGAAGCTCTCAAGAACATCTGTCAGGAAAGGAGTAGAGTGGAATTTTGCACCATTGGGAAAAGTGTGAAAGTGTTTGTTTAGCCCTTGGGCAGGAATCGTTTTGAGCAAGTGTGTTGCCAACTGGCTTGTGTTCCCCCCAGTACCTGTGCTCAGCTTCTAAACCCCCGCGTGCATCCCTTGGGGGCAGGCTAAGGCCAACGCATCCCCTTGGCCGGCAAGTCATTTCCATTCTGAGCACCTTTCTACGTGAGCCTCTCAGAGGTGTTTCTGGAGGTGTGTAAACAGACTTCCCGGAGAAAGGTGTGCATTGTTCCCACTGGGGATTGCGAGTGACCACGCCCTCAGGCCCTAAATCCGATCAGAAGCTTGCAGTGCATTGGTGGATTTCGTGCCCCCGGGGGTTGGGATGGGGGCGGAGTGGGTGGTGAGCCATCAAAGGGCTGGTGGGACTGGCCCAGGCTGTCACTTGCAGACCGGCCATCTCTGGGAAGGAGGCATCCCTGCTGCAGCTGGAGCTCCGAGATGGACACTCTCGACACTCTCGTGGGCCTCGTTTGCAGAGACATGGAGGCTGCTTCTCTCGACTCGGGAGGTGAGCCTCCAGCTCAGTTCCACGTCTTTCCCAAACTCCACTCTTCCCGGCCAAGTGCCGCTGCTGTGGATGCCCGCCGGGGACCCTCTCGGCAGGAGGAACCGTGCCCGCCGGCCCAGACCGTTGGGCGCTGCCAGCGTGGTGACTTGGCGCGTGTGTCAGCAGGGCTGGCTCCCGCCCAGACACGTCTCCTGAGTTGGAGGAGACCGTCTGTGGTCGGGGCTGGGCTTTGCAATATGGGGAACACCTGCTACTTGAATGCAGCCCTGCAGTGTCTGACCCACACACCACCCCTGGCCAGCTGGCTGCTGTCCCAGCAGCACTCGACGATCTGTCCAACCCAGACCTTCTGCATGCTGTGTGCTATGCAAGCCCACATCACGCGAGCCCTCCTTCATCCTGGCGAGGTGATCCAGCCCCGCCAGGACCTGCTCACTAGCTTCCACAGGCACGAGCAGGAAGATTCCCACGAGTTTCTGATGTTCACGCTGGATGCCATGCAGCAAGCGTGCTTGCGTGCCTGTGAGCTGTTGGGCTGTCCCTCCAACGACACCACCCTCATCCGTCAGATCTTTGGTGGGTCCTGGCGATCTCAGGTCCAGTGTCTCCACTGCCTTGGGGTTTCAGACACGTTCGACCCTTATCTGGACATCACCCTGGATATCACGGCAGCTCAGAGTGTGGACCAAGCTTTGAAAGAGCTGGTGAAGCCCGAGAAGCTGGACGGTGAAAATGCCTATCGTTGCAGTGTTTGTCTCCAGAAGGTGCCTGCCACCAAGAGGTTGACTCTGCACAGCGCCTCCAAGGTCCTGATCCTTGTGCTGAAACGCTTCACACAGATCGCCGGCGACAAAATGGCTCAGAAAGTGCACTATCCCCAGTGCCTCGACTTGCAACCCTACATGTCCGAGCAGACGGCAGGCCCACTGGATTATGTGCTCTATGCAGTGCTGGTGCACTCCGGGTGGAGCTGTCACCGAGGACACTACTTTTGTTATGTCCAAGCTGGCAACGGCCAGTGGTATCACATGGACGATGCCAAGGTTACTGCCTGTGACGTGACGTCTGCCCTGAGCCAAAGCGCCTATGTCCTCTTTTATGCCCAGAAGAGTGCCTTGGAAGGAGATGGTGGGCCAGTGGCACCGGGAGGGGCACCGACTTCCCTGGGGGCTGACCCCACAGGCACTGTTGTGGCCCACAGGGGACCGGAAAGAGATGCCAGCATCAGAGCTCCTGGGTCGGAGGAGCCCCTGGAGGAAACAGGCGTTCAAGCAATCAGCTTAGAGCAGTGGAGACGCCTCCAAGAACACGACCGACCTCGGCCTGAATTCAACCTCAGGAAGGTCGAGTCTGCCCTGCCTGCCGGTGCGGTCGTGATTCACCGGTCGAAATACGCAGCTGGCATGAACCCACAACTGCCTGAACCGGGGAACTACCAGCTCAACCATCCAACCAGGGACAGCCCACCTCAGGGGCCCATCAACATCAGCAACGTCCCTTGTCTCAGCGGGAGGGCCAAAACTACCAAGAAAAAGAACAAGAAGAAGCAGGGGGCTCTGGGTGCATTGCACTAGGCTCCGGTGCACATCCCTGCAGACACGCACACACACCCACGCACCAACCCACACACCCACCCGCTCACACACTTGCTGCCCAACCTACGCTCACCTAGAGGAAATCGGGTGTGCTACACGTGGGAATAATCTACCCTTGTGGAAGGACTGTTAGTCTGCAGTGTTCATGGGACGTGCTATTCACTTGGAACTTCTTACTACTGAGCTTTCAGGCGTGGCTCTCCACTGGCATGCTACTGGGGAGGGTGGGATTGATGACTGGGTCTAAGGACTGTCTCAGCACAATCCACGTCCACGGCACTGGAACAGTCCTTTGGGGATGGGGCATCTGGTAGGTTTCCTTTGGTTTTAACCCTCCCCTCCCCACCCCCAACCCCTTCATTTGCTGCACTATTGGCTTCTTGTGAAGGACGCAGCCTGGAGGCTCCTCAGAAAGGCTCATGCCCACCCAGGTGAGGAGGAAACCTCCTGAGCCCTTCAGAGGGTCCATGACCCTCTCCTGCCTGCTGGGGTCTCCCCGTCCTGGTCCAGTCAACTGGGGATGACCCCAGCCTCCCGGGTCACCAGCCCCCACACCCCCTCCCGCTGCACATAGCTCAGCACAGCACAGACAAATACGAATATTCCCAAGACCTGGTGCAGGATTCCATGGGAGCCGGGCAAGCAGGCTCTAAGGGTGGCTGTCAATCGGAGGCCTTGTGCAAATGCCTGAAAGGAATGACCCGGCCACCCATTCATCACTTGCCCTGGAGACTTCACAAGGATACTTCTCCAAAGACACCTGGGGCTGGATTTCATTTGAAAGGGATATGTTGGAGACTCTCCAAATGCCAACCAGGAGAAACGATGCAAACCACCCACCCCCGCAGCAACACCAGCAACAACGCCAAAACCCCAACAGCAAGAGACAGACTCAGTATATCTTCTGACAGACCCGCACAGGTGAGAGTGGGATGTCAGGTACTATGGGGACCAGTGTGACAGAGGGGTCTCCACGGTGGGGAGGAGGATCCCTGCAGCAAGTGGGAGCTTGAACACGTCCTCAATTTTCCCTCTAAAGCTGACAGCGATTGCCACTGGTTCACTGATTGCGGGTGCCTGCGAGGACCACAGTGTCTTCTGGCCACAGCACAGCAAGCGCACGAGTGAGCCAGTGGAGCGAGTGAGGGGGTGAGTGCAGGAGCTGTCCCACGAAGGGCAGAGGTGGGGCTCTGTTTCCCTAGCCCTTGGGTCGAATCGTGGGAGGGCGAACCCAGAGGACCTGGGGGGATCGTCAAAGCCCAGGATCCTTCCCCAAGACCGAAGGAAGGAACATAGACATTGGTGAGGAAGGGTTAGGGGGAGGGGGAGTGGACTGTGACCTGGAGGTGCTGTCTCTCCACCTCTGCACCAGGTGCGTGGCCATCTCCAGGCAAGGAGAGGCAACCGGAGGAGAAGCCACCAAGAGATCCGTATCCTGTGCAGGTCCACATGGAGGTAGGGGCTCGTTCTACCCTTTGAGAGTCCCTGAGCGGCATAGAACGGGGCACCTCTGGGAACGTGGGCCAAAACAACTGCATCATGCCTGGGAAAGCCTGGGACAACCCCCTGGAGTGGGCCAGTGGCTCCAGGTGAAGGAAGGGGCATTCTTGGCCGAGTTCACAGCACGTCAGTGCTCCCGCTCCCCCTCCTCCCGCCCCTCCCCCTCCCCCTCATCCCTTTATCCCCTGAAGCAAACACTGACTAACACTGGGGCCCAATCAGATTCTCCCTCGTGGGGACACAGCCTTGAGGCACATCCACTTACCATGGTTTGTCTTGTAAGTGAGGAAAGCCAAGGTGGAATGCCGAGGACCCCAATCCCCAGGGCGACTCTGCGGGAGACTCCACAGGGCCCGTGTGGGGAGGAGGGGGTGGACAGAATCGGTGAGCCCTTGCCCAGGCCATCCCGGTGCCTCATCCCCACCCCACACCCCACGCACCGTCCCTCCACGCCCAGCCATCTTCCAGGCCAGCCCCTGGCATGGTGTTCACTCCACTGGAGAATGGATGGTGGAGATCATGGTTCCGAAGAGCTCCCTGCCTCTAGGATGCCTTTGAGCACGTGGAGTGGAGTGAGAAGCTCCCAGGGTAGCTCCGACCTGGGTTTCAGCCTCAGGGGACCTGGAAGGGGCTCTTGGACTGAGGGTGAAACCGCGAGGGGCAGGCCGTGTCTGATGGACCAGGCTTCCCTCAGACATCCTCAGGCACCTGCACCGTGGAAGGAGCCCTGTGGAGCCCCGCGAGACAGACACCCCGACACCACCTCTGCTAATGATGGGCGTGTCTGGGCCATGGGAAATGGATCAAACGAACCTGGCACGGGACAGGGTTTGGATGCAGTCTACTTGGTAATAAACTGAGTGAAATCATTGGCATGAGTGTTTAATTCGAGAAATGAAGACCTATGAAATTCATCGCGGGGTTGGGGGGGCAGGGCTGTGTATCTCTGGAGAGGTGGCCTGTCTTGTCTGGGCGGAAGTGCACTCCAGAAACCCGGAAGTGTCGTTCTTCAACACCAATGGAAAGCTGTGTTTCTAGAAGGGGTTTTCCTTTGACTCAAGCCACCAAGAGGGACGGTATTGCATGGGTGTTTTGGTGTGTAATCACCGCTGGTCCACGGGATAGGATGATTATTCTCAGTTTCATGTCTGAAGTTCATCCCCCTGGTACCGAGGGCAAATGAGGGTGCCTGTGGCTTCTGAGAAGGGCAGTCCCTTGGATGTCCAGGGCCCCACGCTCAGGAAAGAGGGTTCTGCCAGGTCGGATGGGCCCAGTGATGGGGACGCTGGTCCCCACACTTCCCTCCAGTAGCGCTAGGAGAAAGAGCAAGCAGAGCACAGCCTATGCCTTGGTGCCAGCCAGGCCCATCTCAACCCAGGACCGCTTGCTCCCAGGGGGGTGGCCGCTGCATCTCCGACAGATCCCACTGGGTGCTGAGCCTTCCCTCGCAAAGACAAGAAGGGAGAAGGCAGTGGGTTTGGAGCGAGGCAGTATCTGAGCACCGAAGAGCCTTCACTCCTTCCTAAAATGGGCACAGAGCATCTCCTGTGCTCTCTGAGGTGGGGTAGGGGGCACTGCATGCTGGCCACCATGCTGGGCACTGCAGTCCACGGAGCGCAGTGCATCCTCATGGAGACTTGAAGTGATCACAGTCGAGTCACACATGAGAGTGGAATGCATACGGTTGGGGAGTTAGAGGATTTCTCAGCTGAGAATTCCTGATTCCCAGGGGGACAGCATTCCAGCAGCAGGGGAGAGAGCAGTTCATTGTATCTGGCGGCAGTTTGGTT
Source organism: Hippopotamus amphibius kiboko (assembly GCF_030028045.1). Taxonomy (NCBI): domain Eukaryota; kingdom Metazoa; phylum Chordata; class Mammalia; order Artiodactyla; family Hippopotamidae; genus Hippopotamus; species Hippopotamus amphibius. Next base: position 34,626,100 of record NC_080193.1, read on the forward strand.
CACTTCTCCTAAAGTGCCTGGACGTCCTGTGACATCAGACATTTGGCTTCTGTCTCCCATGTTCATCCTCAAAGGAGCATGCCACCTGAACCTTACAGAAGGTAACTCAACAACACTTCGAGCTCAGGCAAAGAAACCAAACGAACAAATGAAAAACCCTAACCTCCCCACGCCCACCCCCCCACCCCCAACACCAGAAACAACAAAGAAATCCAGAGCAGTGAAAAATGCAGTGAACAGAGCAAACCAAGTGCACAAAATGGATTTGAAAGATTCACAGAAAAGAATCCTGCAGACCTATTGGGAGACGTCTACGGAGAGGGGGAGGCACAAGTACAAACTCTTTGCAGTATGGTATTGGAAAAATGTAAGTTGTGTGTTTGGGTGGTGTTGGCATTGGCATCAGGGTGGTTCGGGGTTAGGGGGTGGGGGTAGGGGTGGCGTGGTGAGCCTCTGTAGGAAAGGGAGGCATTCATACTATAACGTTGTACAAAGAAACCTGCCGACTAGTATTCCAATGATGCCTAAGTAGGAATGTGAAACTCAACGTTCATTTATAAAATCAAAGGTCCTCCCTGCACTGATGGAAGACCCTTCCCTAACGTCGTTGGGGAAAGCGAAACCACCTGACTTGCAGCTCTGCCCCTCCTATCTGTCAGTAGGTTCTCATCCAGGTGGTCCCAGGACAGACACACTCCACTGGACCACGTGCAGCTTCGAAGGGGGCTGGGCGGGCTTGGGGGCAGGGTCCGTGGGGGAACTCTCCTCTCCTAGCTGACTCTTCCACTGCCTCAAGATCACATGACCTCGAGGAGTCTCACCCAAGGAACCTTACGTATCACCTTTCTCCTTTCCCTCCCCACGCCCCCACCCCCTGCACCTAAGGTTCGACCAGCACGTTGTGATTGAGCGTCCTCGTGCATTTCCCACTGAGCCGCACAGCTGTGTCTAGTCTATCTGGGGACAGAACCGAGAATCGTTTTTGACAGATGGCTATTTACATATGCCCCCACCAAGATCCCATAGAGAGGGAAAGAAAGACCAATGATTGCCCCCACGAACACAAACAATCATGCCCTGGATAAAGAAGAGGTGACGTGCCCCACGGGGCGGGCTGTGGAGCAGGGTCAGTCGGGGACCTTCCCTCTCCTAGCTGAATCTCTGACTGCCTCAAGCTCACATGACCTCAGGGAGTCTCACCCAAGGAACTTTATCTATCACTTTTTTTTTTCCACACCCTACATCAAAGGGTCAACCAGCACCTTTGCATCCTCAGGCATTTTTGACTGAGCCGGACAGCTGTGTCTAGTTTCTTCGGGGCGGGAAGCAAAGAATCATTTCTCACCGATGCCTATATACATATGCCCCCACCATCATCTCCACAGAGAGGGAAAGGAAGTATAAATATGTCCCCCACAAACACAAACAAGCATGCCCCGGATTAAGAAGATGTAAGACGCCCCCCACTCCACACACCACCTCAGCCACCCCCTCCCCCCCCGGCCGTTTCCAAAACAGACAGCGGAAGACTGCTCAGCCCACCACCCCTCCCCCAAGAAAGAGGAAGGGAATCATGCGTTTGGAGCAATGACGATGGACTTGGGGGGAGGGGGGCTGGGGGGCTGGGGGCGGGAGGGCGTGATGCTGTGAGAAAGACGTCTGACAGAAAGACAAATACCGCACGACAGCGCTTCTATGTAGAATGCAAACCATGACAGCGATGTAGTGGATATATTCGCAACACAGGACAAACTGCTGGGTTACCAGTGGGCAGACGGAAGGCGAGGGGCATAAGAGGCACACACTTATCAGGTGTGAGATCAGCTAAAAGAATGTCCTGTATGACACCGGGACCTAGAGCCAATACTTTCTAGGAAGCATCAAGGAAATGTAAGCTTTGAGGAATTGTCAATCACTAGACTGTACACCTTCCATAATATTGTAGAGCAAGCATCGTTTCAATGAAAGAACAAAACCAAAGAGAACACAACAAAACACCAAAAACCAAAAGGTGGTGGTGGAGGGGGTGGGGGTGGGGAGGGGGGTGGGGAGAAAACACAGAAGAGATGAATACAAAATCAAAGCTACAGGTGGGCTGGCTTTGGGACACGATCATCGACATGAAGGAAAAGGACATGTTTCCACACTCCTTGAATCCCTTGCTAGGACACTGAACGCAAGAAGTGGCTCTCCTAACCTATGGGAATTGAAGTGGGAAGCTCTCAAGAACATCTGTCAGGAAAGGAGTAGAGTGGAATTTTGCACCATTGGGAAAAGTGTGAAAGTGTTTGTTTAGCCCTTGGGCAGGAATCGTTTTGAGCAAGTGTGTTGCCAACTGGCTTGTGTTCCCCCCAGTACCTGTGCTCAGCTTCTAAACCCCCGCGTGCATCCCTTGGGGGCAGGCTAAGGCCAACGCATCCCCTTGGCCGGCAAGTCATTTCCATTCTGAGCACCTTTCTACGTGAGCCTCTCAGAGGTGTTTCTGGAGGTGTGTAAACAGACATCCCGGAGAAAGGTGTGCATTGTTCCCACTGGGGATTGCGAGTGACCACGCCCTCAGGCCCTAAATCCGATCAGAAGCTTGCAGCGCATTGGTGGATTTCGTGCCCCCGGGGGTTGGGATGGGGGCGGAGTGGGTGGTGAGCCATCAAAGGGCTGGTGGGACTGGCCCAGGCTGTCACTTGCAGACTGGCCATCTCCGGGAAGGAGGCATCCCTGCTGCAGCTGGAGCTCCGAGATGGACACTCTCGACACTCTCGTGGGCCTCGTTTGCAGAGACATGGAGGCTGCTTCTCTCGACTCGGGAGGTGAGCCTCCAGCTCAGTTCCACGTCTTTCCCAAACTCCACTCTTCCCGGCCAAGTGCCGCTGCTGTGGATGCCCGCCGGGGACCCTCTCGGCAGGAGGAACCGTGCCCGCCGGCCCAGACCGTTGGGCGCTGCCAGCATGGTGACTTGGCGCGTGTGTCAGCAGGGCTGGCTCCCGCCCAGACACGTCTCCTGAGTTGGAGGAGACCGTCTGTGGTCGGGGCTGGGCTTTGCAATATGGGGAACACCTGCTACTTGAATGCAGCCCTGCAGTGTCTGACCCACACACCACCCCTGGCCAGCTGGCTGCTGTCCCAGCAGCACTCGACGATCTGTCCAACCCAGACCTTCTGCATGCTGTGTGCTATGCAAGCCCACATCACGCGAGCCCTCCTTCATCCTGGCGAGGTGATCCGGCCCCGCCAGGACCTGCTCACTAGCTTCCACAGGCACGAGCAGGAAGATTCCCACGAGTTTCTGATGTTCACGCTGGATGCCATGCAGCAAGCGTGCTTGCGTGCCTGTGAGCTGTTGGGCTGTCCCTCCAACGACACCACCCTCATCCGTCAGATCTTTGGTGGGTCCTGGCGATCTCAGGTCCAGTGTCTCCACTGCCTTGGGGTTTCAGACACGTTCGACCCTTATCTGGACATCACCCTGGATATCACGGCAGCTCAGAGTGTGGACCAAGCTTTGAAAGAGCTGGTGAAGCCCGAGAAGCTGGACGGTGAAAATGCCTATCGTTGCAGTGTTTGTCTCCAGAAGGTGCCTGCCACCAAGAGGTTGACTCTGCACAGCGCCTCCAAGGTCCTGATCCTTGTGCTGAAACGCTTCACACAGATCGCCGGCGACAAAATGGCTCAGAAAGTGCACTATCCCCAGTGCCTCGACTTGCAACCCTACATGTCCGAGCAGACGGCAGGCCCACTGGATTATGTGCTCTATGCAGTGCTGGTGCACTCCGGGTGGAGCTGTCACCGAGGACACTACTTTTGTTATGTCCAAGCTGGCAACGGCCAGTGGTATCACATGGACGATGCCAAGGTTACCACCTGTGACGTGACGTCTGCCCTGAGCCAAAGCGCCTATGTCCTCTTTTATGCCCAGAAGAGTGCCTTGGAAGGAGACGGTGGGCCAGTGGCACCGGGAGGGGCACCGACGTCCCTGGGGGCTGACCCCACAGGCACTGTTGTGGCCCACAGGGGACCGGAAAGAGATGCCAGCATCAGAGCTCCTGGGTCGGAGGAGCCCCTGGAGGAAACAGGCGTTCAAGCAATCAGCTTAGAGCAGTGGAGACGCCTCCAAGAACACGACCGACCTCGGCCTGAATTCAACCTCAGGAAGGTCGAGTCTGCCCTGCCTGCCGGTGCGGTCGTGATTCACCGGTCGAAATACGCAGCTGGCATGAACCCACAACTGCCTGAACCGGGGAACTACCAGCTCAACCATCCAACCAGGGACAGCCCACCTCAGGGGCCCATCAACATCAGCAACGTCCCTTGTCTCAGCGGGAGGGCCAAAACTACCAAGAAAAAGAACAAGAAGAAGCAGGGGGCTCTGGGTGCATTGCACTAGGCTCCGGTGCACATCCCTGCAGACACGCACACACACCCACGCACCAACCCACACACCCACCCGCTCACACACTTGCTGCCCAACCTACGCTCACCTAGAGGAAATCGGGTGTGCTACACGTGGGAATAATCTACCCTTGTGGAAGGACTGTTAGTCTGCAGTGTTCATGGGACGTGCTATTCACTTGGAACTTCTTACTACTGAGCTTTCAGGCGTGGCTCTCCACTGGCATGCTACTGGGGAGGGTGGGATTGATGACTGGGTCTAAGGACTGTCTCAGCACAATCCACGTCCACGGCACTGGAACAGTCCTTTGGGGATGGGGCGTCTGGTAGGTTTCCTTTGGTTTTAACCCTCCCCTCCCCACCCCCAACCCCTTCATTTGCTGCACTATTGGCTTCTTGTGAAGGACGCAGCCTGGAGGCTCCTCAGAAAGGCTCACGCCCACCCAGGTGAGGAGGAAACCTCCTGAGCCCTTCAGAGGGTCCATGACCCTCTCCTGCCTGCTGGGGTCTCCCCCTCCTGGTCCAGTCAACTGGGGATGACCCCAGCCTCCCAGGTCACCAGCCCCCACACCCCATCCCGCTGCGCATAGCTCAGCACAGCACAGACAAATACGAATATTCCCAAGACCTGGTGCAGGATTCCATGGGAGCCGGGCAAGCAGGCTCTAAGGGTGGCTGTCAATCGGAGGCCTTGTGCAAATGCCTGAAAGGAATGACCCGGCCACCCATTCATCACTTGCCCTGGAGACTTCACAAGGATACTTCTCCAAAGACACCTGGGGCTGGATTTCATTTGAAAGGGATATGTTGGAGACTCTCCAAATGCCAACCAGGAGAAACGATGCAAACCACCCACCCCCGCAGCAACACCAGCAACAACGCCAAAACCCCAACAGCAAGAGACAGACTCGGTACATCTTCTGACAGACCCGCACAGGTGAGAGTGGGATGTCAGGTACTATGGGGACCAGTGTGACAGAGGGGTCTCCACGGTGGGGAGGAGGATCCCTGCGGCAAGTGGGAGCTTGAACACGTCCTCAATTTTCCCTCTAAAGCTGACAGCGATTGCCACTGGTTCACTGATTGCAGGTGCCTGCGAGGACCACAGTGTCTTCTGGCCACAGCACAGCAAGCGCACGAGTGAGCCAGCGGAGCGAGTGAGGGGGTGAGTGCAGGAGCTGTCCCACGAAGGGCAGAGGTGGGGCTCTGTTTCCCTAGCCCTTGGGTCGAATCGTGGGAGGGCAAACCCAGAGGACCTGGGGGGATCGTCAAAGCCCAGGATCCTTCCCCAAGACTGAAGGAAGGAACATAGACATTGGTGAGGAAGGGTTAGGGGGAGGGGGAGTGGACTGTGACCTGGAGGTGCTGTCTCTCCACCTCTGCACCAGGTGCGTGGCCATCTCCAGGCAAGGAGAGGCAACCGGAGGAGAAGCCACCAAGAGATCCGTATCCTCTGCAGGTCCACATGGAGGAAGGGGCTCGTTCTACCCTTTGAGAGTCCCTGAGCGGCATAGAACGGGGCACCTCTGGGAACGTGGGCCAAAACAACTGCATCATGCCTGGGAAAGCCTGGGACAACCCCCTGGAGTGGGCCAGTGGCTCCAGGTGAAGGAAGGGGCATTCTTGGCCGAGTTCACAGCACGTCAGTGCTCCCGCTCCCCCTCCTCCCGCCCCTCCCCCTCCCCCTCATCCCTTTATCCCCTGAAGCAAACACTGACTAACACTGGGGCCCAATCAGATTCTCCCTCGTGGGGACACAGCCTTGAGGCACATCCACTTACCATGGTTTGTCTTGTAAGTGAGGAAAGCCAAGGTGGAATGCCGAGGACCCCAATCCCCAGGGCGACTCTGCGGGAGACTCCACAGGGCCCGTGTGGGGAGGAGGGGGTGGACAGAATCGGGGAGCCCTTGCTCAGGCCTGCCCAGTGCCTCATCCCCACCCCACACCCCACGCACCGTCCCTCCACGCCCAGCCATCTTCCAGGCCAGCCCCTAGCATGGTGTTCACTCCACTGGAGAATGGATGGTGGAGATCGTGGTTCCAAAGAGCTCCCTGCCTCTAGGATGCCTTTGAGCACGTGGAGTGGAGTGAGAAGCTCCCAGGGTAGCTCCGACCTGGGTTTCAGCCTCGGGGGACCTGGAAGGGGCTCTTGGACTGAGGGTGAAACCGCGAGGGGCAGGCCGTGTCTGACGGACCAGGCTTCCCTCAGACATCCTCAGGCACCTGCACCGTGGAAGGAGCCCTGTGGAGCCCCGCGAGACAGACACCCCGACACCACCTCTGCTAATGATGGGCGTGTCTGGGCCATGGGAAATGGATCAAACGAACCTGGCACGGGACAGGGTTTGGATGCAGTCTACTTGGTAATAAACTGAGTGAAATCATTGGCATGAGTGTTTAATTCGAGAAATGAAGACCTATGAAATTCATCGCGGGGTTGGGGGGGCAGGGCTGTGTATCTCTGGAGAGGTGCCCTGTCTTGTCTGGGCGGAAGTGCACTCCAGAAACCCGGAAGTGTCGTTCTTCAACACCAATGGAAAGCTGTGTTTCTAGAAGGGGTTTTCCTTTGACTCAAGCCACCAAGAGGGACGGTATTGCATGGGTGTTTTGGTGTGTAATCACCGCTGGTCCACGGGATAGGATGATTATTCTCAGTTTCATGTCTGAAGTTCATCCCCCTGGTACCGAGGGCAAACGAGGGTGCCTGTGGCTTCTGAGAAGGGCAGTCCCTTGGATGTCCAGGGCCCCACGCTCAGGAAAGAGGGTTCTGCCAGGTCGGATGGGCCCAGTGATGGGGACGCTGGTCCCCACACTTCCCTCCAGTAGCGCTAGGAGAAAGAGCAAGCAGAGCACAGCCTATGCCTTGGTGCCAGCCAGGCCCATCTCAACCCAGGACCGCTTGCTCCCAGGGGGGTGGCCGCTGCATCTCCGACAGATCCCACTGGGTGCTGAGCCTTCCCTCGCAAAGACAAGAAGGGAGAAGGCAGTGGGTTTGGAGCGAGGCAGTATCTGAGCACCGAAGAGCCTTCACTCCTTCCTAAAATGGGCACAGAGCATCTCCTGTGCTCTCTGAGGTGGGGTAGGGGGCACTGCATGCTGGCCACCATGCTGGGCACTGCAGTCCACGGAGCGCAGTGCATCCTCATGGAGACTTGAAGTGATCACAGTCGAGTCACACATGAGAGTGGAATGCATACGGTTGGGGAGTTAGAGGATTTCTCAGCTGAGAATTCCTGATTCCCAGGGGGACAGCATTCCAGCAGCAGGGGAGAGAGCAGTTCATTGTATCTGGCGGCAGTTTGGTTCACTTCTCCTAAAGTGCCTGGACGTCCTGTGACATCAGACATTTGGCTTCTGTCTCCCATGTTCATCCTCAAAGGAGCATGCCACCTGAACCTTACAGAAGGTAACTCAACAACACTTCGAGCTCAGGCAAAGAAACCAAACGAACAAATGAAAAACCCTAACCTCCCCACGCCCACCCCCCCACCCCCAACACCAGAAACAACAAAGAAATCCAGAGCAGTGAAAAATGCAGTGAACAGAGCAAACCAAGTGCACAAAATGGATTTGAAAGATTCACAGAAAAGAATCCTGCAGACCTATTGGGAGACATCTACAGAGAGGGGGAGGCACAAGTACAAACTCTTTGCAGTATGGTATTGGAAAAATGTAAGTTGTGTGTTTGGGTGGTGTTGGCATTGGCATCAGGGTGGTTGGGGGTTAGGGGGTGGGGGTAGGGGTGGCGTGGTGAGCCTCTGTAGGAAAGGGAGGCATTCATACTATAACGTTGTACAAAGAAACCTGCCGACTAGTATTCCAATGATGCCTAAGTAGGAATGTGAAACTCAACGTTCATTTATAAAATCAAAGGTCCTCCCTGCACTGACGGAAGACCCTTCCCTAACGTCGTTGGCGACAGCGAAACCACCTGACTTGCAGCTCTGCCCCTCCTATCTGTCAGTAGGTTCTCATCCAGGTGGTCCCAGGACAGACACACTCCACTGGACCACGTGCAGCTTCGAAGGGGGCTGGGCGGGCTTGGGGGCAGGGTCCATGGGGGAACTCTCCTCTCCTAGCTGACTCTTCCACTGCCTCAAGATCACATGACCTCGAGGAGTCTCACCCAAGGAACCTTACGTATCACCTTTCTCCTTTCCCTCCCCATGCCCCCACCCCCTGCACCTAAGGTTCGACCAGCACGTTGTGATTGAGCGTCCTCGTGCATTTCCCACTGAGCCGCACAGCTGTGTCTAGTCTATCTGGGGACAGAACCGAGAATCGTTTTTGACAGATGGCTATTTACATATGCCCCCACCAAGATCCCATAGAGAGGGAAAGAAAGACCAATGATTGCCCCCACGAACACAAACAATCATGCCCTGGATAAAGAAGAGGTGACGTGCCCCACGGGGCGGGCTGTGGAGCAGGGTCAGTCGGGGACCTTCCCTCTCCTAGCTGAATCTCTGACTGCCTCAAGGTCACATGACCTCAGGGAGTCTCACCCAAGGAACTTTATCTATCACTTTTTTTTTTCCACACCCTACATCAAAGGGTCAACCGGCACCTTTGCATCCTCAGGCATTTTTGACTGAGCCGGACAGCTGTGTCTAGTTTCTTCGGGGCGGGAAGCAAAGAATCATTTCTCACCGATGCCTATATACATATGCCCCCACCATCATCTCCACAGAGAGGGAAAGGAAGTATAAATATGTCCCCCACAAACACAAACAAGCATGCCCCGGATTAAGAAGATGTAAGACGCCCCCCACTCCACACACCACCTCAGCCACCCCCTCCCCCCCCCCGGCCGTTTCCAAAACAGACAGCGGAAGACTGCTCAGCCCACCACCCCTCCCCCAAGAAAGAGGAAGGGAATCATGCGTTTGGAGCAATGATGATGGACTTGGGGGGAGGGGGGCTGGGGGGCTGGGGGCGGGAGGGCGTGATGCTGTGAGAAAGACGTCTGACAGAAAGACAAATACCGCACGACAGCGCTTCTATGTAGAATGCAAACCATGACAGCGATGTAGTGGATATATTCGCAACACAGGACAAACTGCTGGGTTACCAGTGGGCAGACGGAAGGCGAGGGGCGTAAGAGGCACACACTTATCAGGTGTGAGATCAGCTAAAAGAATGTCCTGTATGACACCGGGACCTAGAGCCAATACTTTCTAGGAAGCATCAAGGAAATGTAAGCTTTGAGGAATTGTCAATCACTAGACTGTACACCTTCCATAATATTGTAGAGCAAGCATCGTTTCAATGAAAGAACAAAACCAAAGAGAACACAACAAAACACCAAAAACCAAAAGGTGGTGGTGGAGGGGGTGGGGGTGGGGAGGGGGGTGGGGAGAAAACAGAAGAGATGAATACAAAATCAAAGCTACAGGTGGGCTGGCTTTGGGACACGATCATCGACATGAAGGAAAAGGACATGTTTCCACACTCCTTGAATCCCTTGCTAGGACACTGAACGCAAGAAGTGGCTCTCCTGACCTATGGGAATTGAAGTGGGAAGCTCTCAAGAACATCTGTCAGGAAAGGAGTAGAGTGGAATTTTGCACCATTGGGAAAAGTGTGAAAGTGTTTGTTTAGCCCTTGGGCAGGAATCGTTTTGAGCAAGTGTGTTGCCAACTGGCTTGTGTTCCCCCCAGTACCTGTGCTCAGCTTCTAAACCCCCGCGTGCATCCCTTGGGGGCAGGCTAAGGCCAACGCATCCCCTTGGCCGGCAAGTCATTTCCATTCTGAGCACCTTTCTACGTGAGCCTCTCAGAGGTGTTTCTGGAGGTGTGTAAACAGACTTCCCGGAGAAAGGTGTGCATTGTTCCCACTGGGGATTGCGAGTGACCACGCCCTCAGGCCCTAAATCCGATCAGAAGCTTGCAGTGCATTGGTGGATTTCGTGCCCCCGGGGGTTGGGATGGGGGCGGAGTGGGTGGTGAGCCATCAAAGGGCTGGTGGGACTGGCCCAGGCTGTCACTTGCAGACCGGCCATCTCTGGGAAGGAGGCATCCCTGCTGCAGCTGGAGCTCCGAGATGGACACTCTCGACACTCTCGTGGGCCTCGTTTGCAGAGACATGGAGGCTGCTTCTCTCGACTCGGGAGGTGAGCCTCCAGCTCAGTTCCACGTCTTTCCCAAACTCCACTCTTCCCGGCCAAGTGCCGCTGCTGTGGATGCCCGCCGGGGACCCTCTCGGCAGGAGGAACCGTGCCCGCCGGCCCAGACCGTTGGGCGCTGCCAGCGTGGTGACTTGGCGCGTGTGTCAGCAGGGCTGGCTCCCGCCCAGACACGTCTCCTGAGTTGGAGGAGACCGTCTGTGGTCGGGGCTGGGCTTTGCAATATGGGGAACACCTGCTACTTGAATGCAGCCCTGCAGTGTCTGACCCACACACCACCCCTGGCCAGCTGGCTGCTGTCCCAGCAGCACTCGACGATCTGTCCAACCCAGACCTTCTGCATGCTGTGTGCTATGCAAGCCCACATCACGCGAGCCCTCCTTCATCCTGGCGAGGTGATCCAGCCCCGCCAGGACCTGCTCACTAGCTTCCACAGGCACGAGCAGGAAGATTCCCACGAGTTTCTGATGTTCACGCTGGATGCCATGCAGCAAGCGTGCTTGCGTGCCTGTGAGCTGTTGGGCTGTCCCTCCAACGACACCACCCTCATCCGTCAGATCTTTGGTGGGTCCTGGCGATCTCAGGTCCAGTGTCTCCACTGCCTTGGGGTTTCAGACACGTTCGACCCTTATCTGGACATCACCCTGGATATCACGGCAGCTCAGAGTGTGGACCAAGCTTTGAAAGAGCTGGTGAAGCCCGAGAAGCTGGACGGTGAAAATGCCTATCGTTGCAGTGTTTGTCTCCAGAAGGTGCCTGCCACCAAGAGGTTGACTCTGCACAGCGCCTCCAAGGTCCTGATCCTTGTGCTGAAACGCTTCACACAGATCGCCGGCGACAAAATGGCTCAGAAAGTGCACTATCCCCAGTGCCTCGACTTGCAACCCTACATGTCCGAGCAGACGGCAGGCCCACTGGATTATGTGCTCTATGCAGTGCTGGTGCACTCCGGGTGGAGCTGTCACCGAGGACACTACTTTTGTTATGTCCAAGCTGGCAACGGCCAGTGGTATCACATGGACGATGCCAAGGTTACTGCCTGTGACGTGACGTCTGCCCTGAGCCAAAGCGCCTATGTCCTCTTTTATGCCCAGAAGAGTGCCTTGGAAGGAGATGGTGGGCCAGTGGCACCGGGAGGGGCACCGACTTCCCTGGGGGCTGACCCCACAGGCACTGTTGTGGCCCACAGGGGACCGGAAAGAGATGCCAGCATCAGAGCTCCTGGGTCGGAGGAGCCCCTGGAGGAAACAGGCGTTCAAGCAATCAGCTTAGAGCAGTGGAGACGCCTCCAAGAACACGACCGACCTCGGCCTGAATTCAACCTCAGGAAGGTCGAGTCTGCCCTGCCTGCCGGTGCGGTCGTGATTCACCGGTCGAAATACGCAGCTGGCATGAACCCACAACTGCCTGAACCGGGGAACTACCAGCTCAACCATCCAACCAGGGACAGCCCACCTCAGGGGCCCATCAACATCAGCAACGTCCCTTGTCTCAGCGGGAGGGCCAAAACTACCAAGAAAAAGAACAAGAAGAAGCAGGGGGCTCTGGGTGCATTGCACTAGGCTCCGGTGCACATCCCTGCAGACACGCACACACACCCACGCACCAACCCACACACCCACCCGCTCACACACTTGCTGCCCAACCTACGCTCACCTAGAGGAAATCGGGTGTGCTACACGTGGGAATAATCTACCCTTGTGGAAGGACTGTTAGTCTGCAGTGTTCATGGGACGTGCTATTCACTTGGAACTTCTTACTACTGAGCTTTCAGGCGTGGCTCTCCACTGGCATGCTACTGGGGAGGGTGGGATTGATGACTGGGTCTAAGGACTGTCTCAGCACAATCCACGTCCACGGCACTGGAACAGTCCTTTGGGGATGGGGCATCTGGTAGGTTTCCTTTGGTTTTAACCCTCCCCTCCCCACCCCCAACCCCTTCATTTGCTGCACTATTGGCTTCTTGTGAAGGACGCAGCCTGGAGGCTCCTCAGAAAGGCTCATGCCCACCCAGGTGAGGAGGAAACCTCCTGAGCCCTTCAGAGGGTCCATGACCCTCTCCTGCCTGCTGGGGTCTCCCCGTCCTGGTCCAGTCAACTGGGGATGACCCCAGCCTCCCGGGTCACCAGCCCCCACACCCCCTCCCGCTGCACATAGCTCAGCACAGCACAGACAAATACGAATATTCCCAAGACCTGGTGCAGGATTCCATGGGAGCCGGGCAAGCAGGCTCTAAGGGTGGCTGTCAATCGGAGGCCTTGTGCAAATGCCTGAAAGGAATGACCCGGCCACCCATTCATCACTTGCCCTGGAGACTTCACAAGGATACTTCTCCAAAGACACCTGGGGCTGGATTTCATTTGAAAGGGATATGTTGGAGACTCTCCAAATGCCAACCAGGAGAAACGATGCAAACCACCCACCCCCGCAGCAACACCAGCAACAACGCCAAAACCCCAACAGCAAGAGACAGACTCAGTATATCTTCTGACAGACCCGCACAGGTGAGAGTGGGATGTCAGGTACTATGGGGACCAGTGTGACAGAGGGGTCTCCACGGTGGGGAGGAGGATCCCTGCAGCAAGTGGGAGCTTGAACACGTCCTCAATTTTCCCTCTAAAGCTGACAGCGATTGCCACTGGTTCACTGATTGCGGGTGCCTGCGAGGACCACAGTGTCTTCTGGCCACAGCACAGCAAGCGCACGAGTGAGCCAGTGGAGCGAGTGAGGGGGTGAGTGCAGGAGCTGTCCCACGAAGGGCAGAGGTGGGGCTCTGTTTCCCTAGCCCTTGGGTCGAATCGTGGGAGGGCGAACCCAGAGGACCTGGGGGGATCGTCAAAGCCCAGGATCCTTCCCCAAGACCGAAGGAAGGAACATAGACATTGGTGAGGAAGGGTTAGGGGGAGGGGGAGTGGACTGTGACCTGGAGGTGCTGTCTCTCCACCTCTGCACCAGGTGCGTGGCCATCTCCAGGCAAGGAGAGGCAACCGGAGGAGAAGCCACCTAGAGATCCGTATCCTGTGCAGGTCCACATGGAGGTAGGGGCTCGTTCTACCCTTTGAGAGTCCCTGAGCGGCATAGAACGGGGCACCTCTGGGAACGTGGGCCAAAACAACTGCATCATGCCTGGGAAAGCCTGGGACAACCCCCTGGAGTGGGCCAGTGGCTCCAGGTGAAGGAAGGGGCATTCTTGGCCGAGTTCACAGCACGTCAGTGCTCCCGCTCCCCCTCCTCCCGCCCCTCCCCCTCCCCCTCATCCCTTTATCCCCTGAAGCAAACACTGACTAACACTGGGGCCCAATCAGATTCTCCCTCGTGGGGACACAGCCTTGAGGCACATCCACTTACCATGGTTTGTCTTGTAAGTGAGGAAAGCCAAGGTGGAATGCCGAGGACCCCAATCCCCAGGGCGACTCTGCGGGAGACTCCACAGGGCCCGTGTGGGGAGGAGGGGGTGGACAGAATCGGTGAGCCCTTGCCCAGGCCATCCCGGTGCCTCATCCCCACCCCACACCCCACGCACCATCCCTCCACGCCCAGCCATCTTCCAGGCCAGCCCCTGGCATGGTGTTCACTCCACTGGAGAATGGATGGTGGAGATCATGGTTCCGAAGAGCTCCCTGCCTCTAGGATGCCTTTGAGCACGTGGAGTGGAGTGAGAAGCTCCCAGGGTAGCTCCGACCTGGGTTTCAGCCTCAGGGGACCTGGAAGGGGCTCTTGGACTGAGGGTGAAACCGCGAGGGGCAGGCCGTGTCTGACGGACCAGGCTTCCCTCAGACATCCTCAGGCACCTGCACCGTGGAAGGAGCCCTGTGGAGCCCCGCGAGACAGACACCCCGACACCACCTCTGCTAATGATGGGCGTGTCTGGGCCATGGGAAATGGATCAAACGAACCTGGCACGGGACAGGGTTTGGATGCAGTCTACTTGGTAATAAACTGAGTGAAATCATTGGCATGAGTGTTTAATTCGAGAAATGAAGACCTATGAAATTCATCGCGGGGTTGGGGGGGCAGGGCTGTGTATCTCTGGAGAGGTGGCCTGTCTTGTCTGGGCGGAAGTGCACTCCAGAAACCCGGAAGTGTCGTTCTTCAACACCAATGGAAAGCTGTGTTTCTAGAAGGGGTTTTCCTTTGACTCAAGCCACCAAGAGGGACGGTATTGCATGGGTGTTTTGGTGTGTAATCACCGCTGGTCCACGGGATAGGATGATTATTCTCAGTTTCATGTCTGAAGTTCATCCCCCTGGTACCGAGGGCAAATGAGGGTGCCTGTGGCTTCTGAGAAGGGCAGTCCCTTGGATGTCCAGGGCCCCACGCTCAGGAAAGAGGGTTCTGCCAGGTCGGATGGGCCCAGTGATGGGGACGCTGGTCCCCACACTTCCCTCCAGTAGCGCTAGGAGAAAGAGCAAGCAGAGCACAGCCTATGCCTTGGTGCCAGCCAGGCCCATCTCAACCCAGGACCGCTTGCTCCCAGGGGGGTGGCCGCTGCATCTCCGACAGATCCCACTGGGTGCTGAGCCTTCCCTCGCAAAGACAAGAAGGGAGAAGGCAGTGGGTTTGGAGCGAGGCAGTATCTGAGCACCGAAGAGCCTTCACTCCTTCCTAAAATGGGCACAGAGCATCTCCTGTGCTCTCTGAGGTGGGGTAGGGGGCACTGCATGCTGGCCACCATGCTGGGCACTGCAGTCCACGGAGCGCAGTGCATCCTCATGGAGACTTGAAGTGATCACAGTCGAGTCACACATGAGAGTGGAATGCATACGGTTGGGGAGTTAGAGGATTTCTCAGCTGAGAATTCCTGATTCCCAGGGGGACAGCATTCCAGCAGCAGGGGAGAGAGCAGTTCATTGTATCTGGCGGCAGTTTGGTTCACTTCTCCTAAAGTGCCTGGACGTCCTGTGACATCAGACATTTGGCTTCTGTCTCCCATGTTCATCCTCAAAGGAGCATGCCACCTGAACCTTACAGAAGGTAACTCAACAACACTTCGAGCTCAGGCAAAGAAACCAAACGAACAAATGAAAAACCCTAACCTCCCCACGCCCACCCCCCCACCCCCAACACCAGAAACAACAAAGAAATCCAGAGCAGTGAAAAATGCAGTGAACAGAGCAAACCAAGTGCACAAAATGGATTTGAAAGATTCACAGAAAAGAATCCTGCAGACCTATTGGGAGACGTCTACGGAGAGGGGGAGGCACAAGTACAAACTCTTTGCAGTATGGTATTGGAAAAATGTAAGTTGTGTGTTTGGGTGGTGTTGGCATTGGCATCAGGGTGGTTCGGGGTTAGGGGGTGGGGGTAGGGGTGGCGTGGTGAGCCTCTGTAGGAAAGGGAGGCATTCATACTATAACGTTGTACAAAGAAACCTGCCGACTAGTATTCCAATGATGCCTAAGTAGGAATGTGAAACTCAACGTTCATTTATAAAATCAAAGGTCCTCCCTGCACTGATGGAAGACCCTTCCCTAACGTCGTTGGGGAAAGCGAAACCACCTGACTTGCAGCTCTGCCCCTCCTATCTGTCAGTAGGTTCTCATCCAGGTGGTCCCAGGACAGACACACTCCACTGGACCACGTGCAGCTTCGAAGGGGGCTGGGCGGGCTTGGGGGCAGGGTCCGTGGGGGAACTCTCCTCTCCTAGCTGACTCTTCCACTGCCTCAAGATCACATGACCTCGAGGAGTCTCACCCAAGGAACCTTACGTATCACCTTTCTCCTTTCCCTCCCCACGCCCCCACCCCCTGCACCTAAGGTTCGACCAGCACGTTGTGATTGAGCGTCCTCGTGCATTTCCCACTGAGCCGCACAGCTGTGTCTAGTCTATCTGGGGACAGAACCGAGAATCGTTTTTGACAGATGGCTATTTACATATGCCCCCACCAAGATCCCATAGAGAGGGAAAGAAAGACCAATGATTGCCCCCACGAACACAAACAATCATGCCCTGGATAAAGAAGAGGTGACGTGCCCCACGGGGCGGGCTGTGGAGCAGGGTCAGTCGGGGACCTTCCCTCTCCTAGCTGAATCTCTGACTGCCTCAAGCTCACATGACCTCAGGGAGTCTCACCCAAGGAACTTTATCTATCACTTTTTTTTTTCCACACCCTACATCAAAGGGTCAACCAGCACCTTTGCATCCTCAGGCATTTTTGACTGAGCCGGACAGCTGTGTCTAGTTTCTTCGGGGCGGGAAGCAAAGAATCATTTCTCACCGATGCCTATATACATATGCCCCCACCATCATCTCCACAGAGAGGGAAAGGAAGTATAAATATGTCCCCCACAAACACAAACAAGCATGCCCCGGATTAAGAAGATGTAAGACGCCCCCCACTCCACACACCACCTCAGCCACCCCCTCCCCCCCCGGCCGTTTCCAAAACAGACAGCGGAAGACTGCTCAGCCCACCACCCCTCCCCCAAGAAAGAGGAAGGGAATCATGCGTTTGGAGCAATGACGATGGACTTGGGGGGAGGGGGGCTGGGGGGCTGGGGGCGGGAGGGCGTGATGCTGTGAGAAAGACGTCTGACAGAAAGACAAATACCGCACGACAGCGCTTCTATGTAGAATGCAAACCATGACAGCGATGTAGTGGATATATTCGCAACACAGGACAAACTGCTGGGTTACCAGTGGGCAGACGGAAGGCGAGGGGCATAAGAGGCACACACTTATCAGGTGTGAGATCAGCTAAAAGAATGTCCTGTATGACACCGGGACCTAGAGCCAATACTTTCTAGGAAGCATCAAGGAAATGTAAGCTTTGAGGAATTGTCAATCACTAGACTGTACACCTTCCATAATATTGTAGAGCAAGCATCGTTTCAATGAAAGAACAAAACCAAAGAGAACACAACAAAACACCAAAAACCAAAAGGTGGTGGTGGAGGGGGTGGGGGTGGGGAGGGGGGTGGGGAGAAAACACAGAAGAGATGAATACAAAATCAAAGCTACAGGTGGGCTGGCTTTGGGACACGATCATCGACATGAAGGAAAAGGACATGTTTCCACACTCCTTGAATCCCTTGCTAGGACACTGAACGCAAGAAGTGGCTCTCCTAACCTATGGGAATTGAAGTGGGAAGCTCTCAAGAACATCTGTCAGGAAAGGAGTAGAGTGGAATTTTGCACCATTGGGAAAAGTGTGAAAGTGTTTGTTTAGCCCTTGGGCAGGAATCGTTTTGAGCAAGTGTGTTGCCAACTGGCTTGTGTTCCCCCCAGTACCTGTGCTCAGCTTCTAAACCCCCGCGTGCATCCCTTGGGGGCAGGCTAAGGCCAACGCATCCCCTTGGCCGGCAAGTCATTTCCATTCTGAGCACCTTTCTACGTGAGCCTCTCAGAGGTGTTTCTGGAGGTGTGTAAACAGACATCCCGGAGAAAGGTGTGCATTGTTCCCACTGGGGATTGCGAGTGACCACGCCCTCAGGCCCTAAATCCGATCAGAAGCTTGCAGCGCATTGGTGGATTTCGTGCCCCCGGGGGTTGGGATGGGGGCGGAGTGGGTGGTGAGCCATCAAAGGGCTGGTGGGACTGGCCCAGGCTGTCACTTGCAGACTGGCCATCTCCGGGAAGGAGGCATCCCTGCTGCAGCTGGAGCTCCGAGATGGACACTCTCGACACTCTCGTGGGCCTCGTTTGCAGAGACATGGAGGCTGCTTCTCTCGACTCGGGAGGTGAGCCTCCAGCTCAGTTCCACGTCTTTCCCAAACTCCACTCTTCCCGGCCAAGTGCCGCTGCTGTGGATGCCCGCCGGGGACCCTCTCGGCAGGAGGAACCGTGCCCGCCGGCCCAGACCGTTGGGCGCTGCCAGCATGGTGACTTGGCGCGTGTGTCAGCAGGGCTGGCTCCCGCCCAGACACGTCTCCTGAGTTGGAGGAGACCGTCTGTGGTCGGGGCTGGGCTTTGCAATATGGGGAACACCTGCTACTTGAATGCAGCCCTGCAGTGTCTGACCCACACACCACCCCTGGCCAGCTGGCTGCTGTCCCAGCAGCACTCGACGATCTGTCCAACCCAGACCTTCTGCATGCTGTGTGCTATGCAAGCCCACATCACGCGAGCCCTCCTTCATCCTGGCGAGGTGATCCGGCCCCGCCAGGACCTGCTCACTAGCTTCCACAGGCACGAGCAGGAAGATTCCCACGAGTTTCTGATGTTCACGCTGGATGCCATGCAGCAAGCGTGCTTGCGTGCCTGTGAGCTGTTGGGCTGTCCCTCCAACGACACCACCCTCATCCGTCAGATCTTTGGTGGGTCCTGGCGATCTCAGGTCCAGTGTCTCCACTGCCTTGGGGTTTCAGACACGTTCGACCCTTATCTGGACATCACCCTGGATATCACGGCAGCTCAGAGTGTGGACCAAGCTTTGAAAGAGCTGGTGAAGCCCGAGAAGCTGGACGGTGAAAATGCCTATCGTTGCAGTGTTTGTCTCCAGAAGGTGCCTGCCACCAAGAGGTTGACTCTGCACAGCGCCTCCAAGGTCCTGATCCTTGTGCTGAAACGCTTCACACAGATCGCCGGCGACAAAATGGCTCAGAAAGTGCACTATCCCCAGTGCCTCGACTTGCAACCCTACATGTCCGAGCAGACGGCAGGCCCACTGGATTATGTGCTCTATGCAGTGCTGGTGCACTCCGGGTGGAGCTGTCACCGAGGACACTACTTTTGTTATGTCCAAGCTGGCAACGGCCAGTGGTATCACATGGACGATGCCAAGGTTACCACCTGTGACGTGACGTCTGCCCTGAGCCAAAGCGCCTATGTCCTCTTTTATGCCCAGAAGAGTGCCTTGGAAGGAGACGGTGGGCCAGTGGCACCGGGAGGGGCACCGACGTCCCTGGGGGCTGACCCCACAGGCACTGTTGTGGCCCACAGGGGACCGGAAAGAGATGCCAGCATCAGAGCTCCTGGGTCGGAGGAGCCCCTGGAGGAAACAGGCGTTCAAGCAATCAGCTTAGAGCAGTGGAGACGCCTCCAAGAACACGACCGACCTCGGCCTGAATTCAACCTCAGGAAGGTCGAGTCTGCCCTGCCTGCCGGTGCGGTCGTGATTCACCGGTCGAAATACGCAGCTGGCATGAACCCACAACTGCCTGAACCGGGGAACTACCAGCTCAACCATCCAACCAGGGACAGCCCACCTCAGGGGCCCATCAACATCAGCAACGTCCCTTGTCTCAGCGGGAGGGCCAAAACTACCAAGAAAAAGAACAAGAAGAAGCAGGGGGCTCTGGGTGCATTGCACTAGGCTCCGGTGCACATCCCTGCAGACACGCACACACACCCACGCACCAACCCACACACCCACCCGCTCACACACTTGCTGCCCAACCTACGCTCACCTAGAGGAAATCGGGTGTGCTACACGTGGGAATAATCTACCCTTGTGGAAGGACTGTTAGTCTGCAGTGTTCATGGGACGTGCTATTCACTTGGAACTTCTTACTACTGAGCTTTCAGGCGTGGCTCTCCACTGGCATGCTACTGGGGAGGGTGGGATTGATGACTGGGTCTAAGGACTGTCTCAGCACAATCCACGTCCACGGCACTGGAACAGTCCTTTGGGGATGGGGCGTCTGGTAGGTTTCCTTTGGTTTTAACCCTCCCCTCCCCACCCCCAACCCCTTCATTTGCTGCACTATTGGCTTCTTGTGAAGGACGCAGCCTGGAGGCTCCTCAGAAAGGCTCACGCCCACCCAGGTGAGGAGGAAACCTCCTGAGCCCTTCAGAGGGTCCATGACCCTCTCCTGCCTGCTGGGGTCTCCCCCTCCTGGTCCAGTCAACTGGGGATGACCCCAGCCTCCCAGGTCACCAGCCCCCACACCCCATCCCGCTGCGCATAGCTCAGCACAGCACAGACAAATACGAATATTCCCAAGACCTGGTGCAGGATTCCATGGGAGCCGGGCAAGCAGGCTCTAAGGGTGGCTGTCAATCGGAGGCCTTGTGCAAATGCCTGAAAGGAATGACCCGGCCACCCATTCATCACTTGCCCTGGAGACTTCACAAGGATACTTCTCCAAAGACACCTGGGGCTGGATTTCATTTGAAAGGGATATGTTGGAGACTCTCCAAATGCCAACCAGGAGAAACGATGCAAACCACCCACCCCCGCAGCAACACCAGCAACAACGCCAAAACCCCAACAGCAAGAGACAGACTCGGTACATCTTCTGACAGACCCGCACAGGTGAGAGTGGGATGTCAGGTACTATGGGGACCAGTGTGACAGAGGGGTCTCCACGGTGGGGAGGAGGATCCCTGCGGCAAGTGGGAGCTTGAACACGTCCTCAATTTTCCCTCTAAAGCTGACAGCGATTGCCACTGGTTCACTGATTGCAGGTGCCTGCGAGGACCACAGTGTCTTCTGGCCACAGCACAGCAAGCGCACGAGTGAGCCAGCGGAGCGAGTGAGGGGGTGAGTGCAGGAGCTGTCCCACGAAGGGCAGAGGTGGGGCTCTGTTTCCCTAGCCCTTGGGTCGAATCGTGGGAGGGCAAACCCAGAGGACCTGGGGGGATCGTCAAAGCCCAGGATCCTTCCCCAAGACTGAAGGAAGGAACATAGACATTGGTGAGGAAGGGTTAGGGGGAGGGGGAGTGGACTGTGACCTGGAGGTGCTGTCTCTCCACCTCTGCACCAGGTGCGTGGCCATCTCCAGGCAAGGAGAGGCAACCGGAGGAGAAGCCACCAAGAGATCCGTATCCTCTGCAGGTCCACATGGAGGAAGGGGCTCGTTCTACCCTTTGAGAGTCCCTGAGCGGCATAGAACGGGGCACCTCTGGGAACGTGGGCCAAAACAACTGCATCATGCCTGGGAAAGCCTGGGACAACCCCCTGGAGTGGGCCAGTGGCTCCAGGTGAAGGAAGGGGCATTCTTGGCCGAGTTCACAGCACGTCAGTGCTCCCGCTCCCCCTCCTCCCGCCCCTCCCCCTCCCCCTCATCCCTTTATCCCCTGAAGCAAACACTGACTAACACTGGGGCCCAATCAGATTCTCCCTCGTGGGGACACAGCCTTGAGGCACATCCACTTACCATGGTTTGTCTTGTAAGTGAGGAAAGCCAAGGTGGAATGCCGAGGACCCCAATCCCCAGGGCGACTCTGCGGGAGACTCCACAGGGCCCGTGTGGGGAGGAGGGGGTGGACAGAATCGGGGAGCCCTTGCTCAGGCCTGCCCAGTGCCTCATCCCCACCCCACACCCCACGCACCGTCCCTCCACGCCCAGCCATCTTCCAGGCCAGCCCCTAGCATGGTGTTCACTCCACTGGAGAATGGATGGTGGAGATCGTGGTTCCAAAGAGCTCCCTGCCTCTAGGATGCCTTTGAGCACGTGGAGTGGAGTGAGAAGCTCCCAGGGTAGCTCCGACCTGGGTTTCAGCCTCGGGGGACCTGGAAGGGGCTCTTGGACTGAGGGTGAAACCGCGAGGGGCAGGCCGTGTCTGACGGACCAGGCTTCCCTCAGACATCCTCAGGCACCTGCACCGTGGAAGGAGCCCTGTGGAGCCCCGCGAGACAGACACCCCGACACCACCTCTGCTAATGATGGGCGTGTCTGGGCCATGGGAAATGGATCAAACGAACCTGGCACGGGACAGGGTTTGGATGCAGTCTACTTGGTAATAAACTGAGTGAAATCATTGGCATGAGTGTTTAATTCGAGAAATGAAGACCTATGAAATTCATCGCGGGGTTGGGGGGGCAGGGCTGTGTATCTCTGGAGAGGTGCCCTGTCTTGTCTGGGCGGAAGTGCACTCCAGAAACCCGGAAGTGTCGTTCTTCAACACCAATGGAAAGCTGTGTTTCTAGAAGGGGTTTTCCTTTGACTCAAGCCACCAAGAGGGACGGTATTGCATGGGTGTTTTGGTGTGTAATCACCGCTGGTCCACGGGATAGGATGATTATTCTCAGTTTCATGTCTGAAGTTCATCCCCCTGGTACCGAGGGCAAACGAGGGTGCCTGTGGCTTCTGAGAAGGGCAGTCCCTTGGATGTCCAGGGCCCCACGCTCAGGAAAGAGGGTTCTGCCAGGTCGGATGGGCCCAGTGATGGGGACGCTGGTCCCCACACTTCCCTCCAGTAGCGCTAGGAGAAAGAGCAAGCAGAGCACAGCCTATGCCTTGGTGCCAGCCAGGCCCATCTCAACCCAGGACCGCTTGCTCCCAGGGGGGTGGCCGCTGCATCTCCGACAGATCCCACTGGGTGCTGAGCCTTCCCTCGCAAAGACAAGAAGGGAGAAGGCAGTGGGTTTGGAGCGAGGCAGTATCTGAGCACCGAAGAGCCTTCACTCCTTCCTAAAATGGGCACAGAGCATCTCCTGTGCTCTCTGAGGTGGGGTAGGGGGCACTGCATGCTGGCCACCATGCTGGGCACTGCAGTCCACGGAGCGCAGTGCATCCTCATGGAGACTTGAAGTGATCACAGTCGAGTCACACATGAGAGTGGAATGCATACGGTTGGGGAGTTAGAGGATTTCTCAGCTGAGAATTCCTGATTCCCAGGGGGACAGCATTCCAGCAGCAGGGGAGAGAGCAGTTCATTGTATCTGGCGGCAGTTTGGTTCACTTCTCCTAAAGTGCCTGGACGTCCTGTGACATCAGACATTTGGCTTCTGTCTCCCATGTTCATCCTCAAAGGAGCATGCCACCTGAACCTTACAGAAGGTAACTCAACAACACTTCGAGCTCAGGCAAAGAAACCAAACGAACAAATGAAAAACCCTAACCTCCCCACGCCCACCCCCCCCACCCCCAACACCAGAAACAACAAAGAAATCCAGAGCAGTGAAAAATGCAGTGAACAGAGCAAACCAAGTGCACAAAATGGATTTGAAAGATTCACAGAAAAGAATCCTGCAGACCTATTGGGAGACGTCTACGGAGAGGGGGAGGCACAAGTACAAACTCTTTGCAGTATGGTATTGGAAAAATGTAAGTTGTATGTTTGGGTGGTGTTGGCATTGGCATCAGGGTGGTTGGGGGTTAGGGGGTGGGGGTAGGGGTGGCGTGGTGAGCCTCTGTAGGAAAGGGAGGCATTCATACTATAACGTTGTACAAAGAAACCTGCCGACTAGTATTCCAATGATGCCTAAGTAGGAATGTGAAACTCAACGTTCATTTATAAAATCAAAGGTCCTCCCTGCACTGACGGAAGACCCTTCCCTAACGTCGTTGGGGACAGCGAAACCACCTGACTTGCAGCTCTGCCCCTCCTATCTGTCAGTAGGTTCTCATCCAGGTGGTCCCAGGACAGACACACTCCACTGGACCACGTGCAGCTTCGAAGGGGGCTGGGCGGGCTTGGGGGCAGGGTCCGTGGGGGAACTCTCCTCTCCTAGCTGACTCTTCCACTGCCTCAAGATCACATGACCTCGAGGAGTCTCACCCAAGGAACCTTACGTATCACCTTTCTCCTTTCCCTCCCCACGCCCCCACCCCCTGCACCTAAGGTTCGACCAGCACGTTGTGATTGAGCGTCCTCGTGCATTTCCCACTGAGCCGCACAGCTGTGTCTAGTCTATCTGGGGACAGAACCGAGAATCGTTTTTGACAGATGGCTATTTACATATGCCCCCACCAAGATCCCATAGAGAGGGAAAGAAAGACCAATGATTGCCCCCACGAACACAAACAATCATGCCCTGGATAAAGAAGAGGTGACGTGCCCCACGGGGCGGGCTGTGGAGCAGGGTCAGTCGGGGACCTTCCCTCTCCTAGCTGAATCTCTGACTGCCTCAAGGTCACATGACCTCAGGGAGTCTCACCCAAGGAACTTTATCTATCACTTTTTTTTTTCCACACCCTACATCAAAGGGTCAACCGGCACCTTTGCATCCTCAGGCATTTTTGACTGAGCCGGACAGCTGTGTCTAGTTTCTTCGGGGCGGGAAGCAAAGAATCATTTCTCACCGATGCCTATATACATATGCCCCCACCATCATCTCCACAGAGAGGGAAAGGAAGTATAAATATGTCCCCCACAAACACAAACAAGCATGCCCCGGATTAAGAAGATGTAAGACGCCCCCCACTCCACACACCACCTCAGCCACCCCCTCCCCCCCCGGCCGTTTCCAAAACAGACAGCGGAAGACTGCTCAGCCCACCACCCCTCCCCCAAGAAAGAGGAAGGGAATCATGCGTTTGGAGCAATGACGATGGACTTGGGGGGAGGGGGGCTGGGGGGCTGGGGGCGGGAGGGCGTGATGCTGTGAGAAAGACGTCTGACAGAAAGACAAATACCGCACGACAGCGCTTCTATGTAGAATGCAAACCATGACAGCGATGTAGTGGATATATTCGCAACACAGGACAAACTGCTGGGTTACCAGTGGGCAGACGGAAGGCGAGGGGCATAAGAGGCACACACTTATCAGGTGTGAGATCAGCTAAAAGAATGTCCTGTATGACACCGGGACCTAGAGCCAATACTTTCTAGGAAGCATCAAGGAAATGTAAGCTTTGAGGAATTGTCAATCACTAGACTGTACACCTTCCATAATATTGTAGAGCAAGCATCGTTTCAATGAAAGAACAAAACCAAAGAGAACACAACAAAACACCAAAAACCAAAAGGTGGTGGTGGAGGGGGTGGGGGTGGGGAGGGGGGTGGGGAGAAAACACAGAAGAGATGAATACAAAATCAAAGCTACAGGCGGGCTGGCTTTGGGACACGATCATCGACATGAAGGAAAAGGACATGTTTCCACACTCCTTGAATCCCTTGCTAGGACACTGAACGCAAGAAGTGGCTCTCCTAACCTATGGGAATTGAAGTGGGAAGCTCTCAAGAACATCTGTCAGGAAAGGAGTAGAGTGGAATTTTGCACCATTGGGAAAAGTGTGAAAGTGTTTGTTTAGCCCTTGGGCAGGAATCGTTTTGAGCAAGTGTGTTGCCAACTGGCTTGTGTTCCCCCCAGTACCTGTGCTCAGCTTCTAAACCCCCGCGTGCATCCCTTGGGGGCAGGCTAAGGCCAACGCATCCCCTTGGCCGGCAAGTCATTTCCATTCTGAGCACCTTTCTACGTGAGCCTCTCAGAGGTGTTTCTGGAGGTGTGTAAACAGACATCCCGGAGAAAGGTGTGCATTGTTCCCGCTGGGGATTGCGAGTGACCACGCCCTCAGGCCCTAAATCCGATCAGAAGCTTGCAGCGCATTGGTGGATTTCGTGCCCCCGGGGGTTGGGATGGGGGCGGAGTGGGTGGTGAGCCATCAAAGGGCTGGTGGGACTGGCCCAGGCTGTCACTTGCAGACCGGCCGTCTCTGGGAAGGAGGCATCCCTGCTGCAGCTGGAGCTCCGAGATGGACACTCTCGACACTCTCGTGGGCCTCGTTTGCAGAGACATGGAGGCTGCTTCTCTCGACTCGGGAGGTGAGCCTCCAGCTCAGTTCCACGTCTTTCCCAAACTCCACTCTTCCCGGCCAAGTGCCGCTGCTGTGGATGCCCGCCGGGGACCCTCTCGGCAGGAGGAACCGTGCCCGCCGGCCCAGACCGTTGGGCGCTGCCAGCGTGGTGACTTGGCGCGTGTGTCAGCAGGGCTGGCTCCCGCCCAGACACGTCTCCTGAGTTGGAGGAGACCGTCTGTGGTCGGGGCTGGGCTTTGCAATATGGGGAACACCTGCTACTTGAATGCAGCCCTGCAGTGTCTGACCCACACACCACCCCTGGCCAGCTGGCTGCTGTCCCAGCAGCACTCGACGATCTGTCCAACCCAGACCTTCTGCATGCTGTGTGCTATGCAAGCCCACATCACGCGAGCCCTCCTTCATCCTGGCGAGGTGATCCGGCCCCGCCAGGACCTGCTCACTAGCTTCCACAGGCACGAGCAGGAAGATTCCCACGAGTTTCTGATGTTCACGCTGGATGCCATGCAGCAAGCGTGCTTGCGTGCCTGTGAGCTGTTGGGCTGTCCCTCCAACGACACCACCCTCATCCGTCAGATCTTTGGTGGGTCCTGGCGATCTCAGGTCCAGTGTCTCCACTGCCTTGGGGTTTCAGACACGTTCGACCCTTATCTGGACATCACCCTGGATATCACGGCAGCTCAGAGTGTGGACCAAGCTTTGAAAGAGCTGGTGAAGCCCGAGAAGCTGGACGGTGAAAATGCCTATCGTTGCAGTGTTTGTCTCCAGAAGGTGCCTGCCACCAAGAGGTTGACTCTGCACAGCGCCTCCAAGGTCCTGATCCTTGTGCTGAAACGCTTCACACAGATCGCCGGCGACAAAATGGCTCAGAAAGTGCACTATCCCCAGTGCCTCGACTTGCAACCCTACATGTCCGAGCAGACGGCAGGCCCACTGGATTATGTGCTCTATGCAGTGCTGGTGCACTCCGGGTGGAGCTGTCACCGAGGACACTACTTTTGTTATGTCCAAGCTGGCAACGGCCAGTGGTATCACATGGACGATGCCAAGGTTACCACCTGTGACGTGACGTCTGCCCTGAGCCAAAGCGCCTATGTCCTCTTTTATGCCCAGAAGAGTGCCTTGGAAGGAGACGGTGGGCCAGTGGCACCGGGAGGGGCACCGACGTCCCTGGGGGCTGACCCCACAGGCACTGTCGTGGCCCACAGGGGACCGGAAAGAGATGCCAGCATCAGAGCTCCTGGGTCGGAGGAGCCCCTGGAGGAAACAGGCGTTCAAGCAATCAGCTTAGAGCAGTGGAGACGCCTCCAAGAACACGACCGACCTCGGCCTGAATTCAACCTCAGGAAGGTCGAGTCTGCCCTGCCTGCCGGTGCGGTCGTGATTCACCGGTCGAAATACGCAGCTGGCATGAACCCACAACTGCCTGAACCGGGGAACTACCAGCTCAACCATCCAACCAGGGACAGCCCACCTCAGGGGCCCATCAACATCAGCAACGTCCCTTGTCTCAGCGGGAGGGCCAAAACTACCAAGAAAAAGAACAAGAAGAAGCAGGGGGCTCTGGGTGCATTGCACTAGGCTCCGGTGCACATCCCTGCAGACACGCACACACACCCACGCACCAACCCACACACCCACCCGCTCACACACTTGCTGCCCAACCTACGCTCACCTAGAGGAAATCGGGTGTGCTACACGTGGGAATAATCTACCCTTGTGGAAGGACTGTTAGTCTGCAGTGTTCATGGGACGTGCTATTCACTTGGAACTTCTTACTACTGAGCTTTCAGGCGTGGCTCTCCACTGGCATGCTACTGGGGAGGGTGGGATTGATGACTGGGTCTAAGGACTGTCTCAGCACAATCCACGTCCACGGCACTGGAACAGTCCTTTGGGGATGGGGCGTCTGGTAGGTTTCCTTTGGTTTTAACCCTCCCCTCCCCACCCCCAACCCCTTCATTTGCTGCACTATTGGCTTCTTGTGAAGGACGCAGCCTGGAGGCTCCTCAGAAAGGCTCACGCCCACCCAGGTGAGGAGGAAACCTCCTGAGCCCTTCAGAGGGTCCATGACCCTCTCCTGCCTGCTGGGGTCTCCCCCTCCTGGTCCAGTCAACTGGGGATGACCCCAGCCTCCCAGGTCACCAGCCCCCACACCCCATCCCGCTGCGCATAGCTCAGCACAGCACAGACAAATACGAATATTCCCAAGACCTGGTGCAGGATTCCATGGGAGCCGGGCAAGCAGGCTCTAAGGGTGGCTGTCAATCGGAGGCCTTGTGCAAATGCCTGAAAGGAATGACCCGGCCACCCATTCATCACTTGCCCTGGAGACTTCACAAGGATACTTCTCCAAAGACACCTGGGGCTGGATTTCATTTGAAAGGGATATGTTGGAGACTCTCCAAATGCCAACCAGGAGAAACGATGCAAACCACCCACCCCCGCAGCAACACCAGCAACAACGCCAAAACCCCAACAGCAAGAGACAGACTCGGTACATCTTCTGACAGACCCGCACAGGTGAGAGTGGGATGTCAGGTACTATGGGGACCAGTGTGACAGAGGGGTCTCCACGGTGGGGAGGAGGATCCCTGCGGCAAGTGGGAGCTTGAACACGTCCTCAATTTTCCCTCTAAAGCTGACAGCTATTGCCACTGGTTCACTGATTGCAGGTGCCTGCGAGGACCACAGTGTCTTCTGGCCACAGCACAGCAAGCGCACGAGTGAGCCAGCGGAGCGAGTGAGGGGGTGAGTGCAGGAGCTGTCCCACGAAGGGCAGAGGTGGGGCTCTGTTTCCCTAGCCCTTGGGTCGAATCGTGGGAGGGCGAACCCAGAGGACCTGGGGGGATCGTCAAAGCCCAGGATCCTTCCCCAAGACCGAAGGAAGGAACATAGACATTGGTGAGGAAGGGTTAGGGGGAGGGGGAGTGGACTGTGACCTGGAGGTGCTGTCTCTCCACCTCTGCACCAGGTGCGTGGCCATCTCCAGGCAAGGAGAGGCAACCGGAGGAGAAGCCACCAAGAGATCCGTATCCTCTGCAGGTCCACATGGAGGAAGGGGCTCGTTCTACCCTTTGAGAGTCCCTGAGCGGCATAGAACGGGGCACCTCTGGGAACGTGGGCCAAAACAACTGCATCATGCCTGGGAAAGCCTGGGACAACCCCCTGGAGTGGGCCAGTGGCTCCAGGTGAAGGAAGGGGCATTCTTGGCCGAGTTCACAGCACGTCAGTGCTCCCGCTCCCCCTCCTCCCGCCCCTCCCCCTCCCCCTCATCCCTTTATCCCCTGAAGCAAACACTGACTAACACTGGGGCCCAATCAGATTCTCCCTCGTGGGGACACAGCCTTGAGGCACATCCACTTACCATGGTTTGTCTTGTAAGTGAGGAAAGCCAAGGTGGAATGCCGAGGACCCCAATCCCCAGGGCGACTCTGCGGGAGACGCCACAGGGCCCGTGTGGGGAGGAGGGGGTGGACAGAATCGGGGAGCCCTTGCTCAGGCCTGCCCAGTGCCTCATCCCCACCCCACACCCCACGCACCGTCCCTCCACGCCCAGCCATCTTCCAGGCCAGCCCCTAGCATGGTGTTCACTCCACTGGAGAATGGATGGTGGAGATCGTGGTTCCAAAGAGCTCCCTGCCTCTAGGATGCCTTTGAGCACGTGGAGTGGAGTGAGAAGCTCCCAGGGTAGCTCCGACCTGGGTTTCAGCCTCGGGGGACCTGGAAGGGGCTCTTGGACTGAGGGTGAAACCGCGAGGGGCAGGCCGTGTCTGACGGACCAGGCTTCCCTCAGACATCCTCAGGCACCTGCACCGTGGAAGGAGCCCTGTGGAGCCCCGCGAGACAGACACCCCGACACCACCTCTGCTAATGATGGGCGTGTCTGGGCCATGGGAAATGGATCAAACGAACCTGGCACGGGACAGGGTTTGGATGCAGTCTACTTGGTAATAAACTGAGTGAAATCATTGGCATGAGTGTTTAATTCGAGAAATGAAGACCTATGAAATTCATCGCGGGGTTGGGGGGGCAGGGCTGTGTATCTCTGGAGAGGTGCCCTGTCTTGTCTGGGCGGAAGTGCACTCCAGAAACCCGGAAGTGTCGTTCTTCAACACCAATGGAAAGCTGTGTTTCTAGAAGGGGTTTTCCTTTGACTCAAGCCACCAAGAGGGACGGTATTGCATGGGTGTTTTGGTGTGTAATCACCGCTGGTCCACGGGATAGGATGATTATTCTCAGTTTCATGTCTGAAGTTCATCCCCCTGGTACCGAGGGCAAACGAGGGTGCCTGTGGCTTCTGAGAAGGGCAGTCCCTTGGATGTCCAGGGCCCCACGCTCAGGAAAGAGGGTTCTGCCAGGTCGGATGGGCCCAGTGATGGGGACGCTGGTCCCCACACTTCCCTCCAGTAGCGCTAGGAGAAAGAGCAAGCAGAGCACAGCCTATGCCTTGGTGCCAGCCAGGCCCATCTCAACCCAGGACCGCTTGCTCCCAGGGGGGTGGCCGCTGCATCTCCGACAGATCCCACTGGGTGCTGAGCCTTCCCTCGCAAAGACAAGAAGGGAGAAGGCAGTGGGTTTGGAGCGAGGCAGTATCTGAGCACCGAAGAGCCTTCACTCCTTCCTAAAATGGGCACAGAGCATCTCCTGTGCTCTCTGAGGTGGGGTAGGGGGCACTGCATGCTGGCCACCATGCTGGGCACTGCAGTCCACGGAGCGCAGTGCATCCTCATGGAGACTTGAAGTGATCACAGTCGAGTCACACATGAGAGTGGAATGCATACGGTTGGGGAGTTAGAGGATTTCTCAGCTGAGAATTCCTGATTCCCAGGGGGACAGCATTCCAGCAGCAGGGGAGAGAGCAGTTCATTGTATCTGGCGGCAGTTTGGTTCACTTCTCCTAAAGTGCCTGGACGTCCTGTGACATCAGACATTTGGCTTCTGTCTCCCATGTTCATCCTCAAAGGAGCATGCCACCTGAACCTTACAGAAGGTAACTCAACAACACTTTGAGCTCAGGCAAAGAAACCAAACGAACAAATGAAAAACCCTAACCTCCCCACGCCCACCCCCCCACCCCCAACACCAGAAACAACAAAGAAATCCAGAGCAGTGAAAAATGCAGTGAACAGAGCAAACCAAGTGCACAAAATGGATTTGAAAGATTCACAGAAAAGAATCCTGCAGACCTATTGGGAGACGTCTACGGAGAGGGGGAGGCACAAGTACAAACTCTTTGCAGTATGGTATTGGAAAAATGTAAGTTGTATGTTTGGGTGGTGTTGGCATTGGCATCAGGGTGGTTGGGGGTTAGGGGGTGGGGGTAGGGGTGGCGTGGTGAGCCTCTGTAGGAAAGGGAGGCATTCATACTATAACGTTGTACAAAGAAACCTGCCGACTAGTATTCCAATGATGCCTAAGTAGGAATGTGAAACTCAACGTTCATTTATAAAATCAAAGGTCCTCCCTGCACTGACGGAAGACCCTTCCCTAACGTCGTTGGGGACAGCGAAACCACCTGACTTGCAGCTCTGCCCCTCCTATCTGTCAGTAGGTTCTCATCCAGGTGGTCCCAGGACAGACACACTCCACTGGACCACGTGCAGCTTCGAAGGGGGCTGGGCGGGCTTGGGGGCAGGGTCCGTGGGGGAACTCTCCTCTCCTAGCTGACTCTTCCACTGCCTCAAGATCACATGACCTCGAGGAGTCTCACCCAAGGAACCTTACGTATCACCTTTCTCCTTTCCCTCCCCACGCCCCCACCCCCTGCACCTAAGGTTCGACCAGCACGTTGTGATTGAGCGTCCTCGTGCATTTCCCACTGAGCCGCACAGCTGTGTCTAGTCTATCTGGGGACAGAACCGAGAATCGTTTTTGACAGATGGCTATTTACATATGCCCCCACCAAGATCCCATAGAGAGGGAAAGAAAGACCAATGATTGCCCCCACGAACACAAACAATCATGCCCTGGATAAAGAAGAGGTGACGTGCCCCACGGGGCGGGCTGTGGAGCAGGGTCAGTCGGGGACCTTCCCTCTCCTAGCTGAATCTCTGACTGCCTCAAGGTCACATGACCTCAGGGAGTCTCACCCAAGGAACTTTATCTATCACTTTTTTTTTTCCACACCCTACATCAAAGGGTCAACCGGCACCTTTGCATCCTCAGGCATTTTTGACTGAGCCGGACAGCTGTGTCTAGTTTCTTCGGGGCGGGAAGCAAAGAATCATTTCTCACCGATGCCTATATACATATGCCCCCACCATCATCTCCACAGAGAGGGAAAGGAAGTATAAATATGTCCCCCACAAACACAAACAAGCATGCCCCGGATTAAGAAGATGTAAGACGCCCCCCACTCCACACACCACCTCAGCCACCCCCTCCCCCCCCGGCCATTTCCAAAACAGACAGCGGAAGACTGCTCAGCCCACCACCCCTCCCCCAAGAAAGAGGAAGGGAATCATGCGTTTGGAGCAATGACGATGGACTTGGGGGGAGGGGGGCTGGGGGGCTGGGGGCGGGAGGGCGTGATGCTGTGAGAAAGACGTCTGACAGAAAGACAAATACCGCACGACAGCGCTTCTATGTAGAATGCAAACCATGACAGCGATGTAGTGGATATATTCGCAACACAGGACAAACTGCTGGGTTACCAGTGGGCAGACGGAAGGCGAGGGGCATAAGAGGCACACACTTATCAGGTGTGAGATCAGCTAAAAGAATGTCCTGTATGACACCGGGACCTAGAGCCAATACTTTCTAGGAAGCATCAAGGAAATGTAAGCTTTGAGGAATTGTCAATCACTAGACTGTACACCTTCCATAATATTGTAGAGCAAGCATCGTTTCAATGAAAGAACAAAACCAAAGAGAACACAACAAAACACCAAAAACCAAAAGGTGGTGGTGGAGGGGGTGGGGGTGGGGAGGGGGGTGGGGAGAAAACACAGAAGAGATGAATACAAAATCAAAGCTACAGGCGGGCTGGCTTTGGGACACGATCATCGACATGAAGGAAAAGGACATGTTTCCACACTCCTTGAATCCCTTGCTAGGACACTGAACGCAAGAAGTGGCTCTCCTAACCTATGGGAATTGAAGTGGGAAGCTCTCAAGAACATCTGTCAGGAAAGGAGTAGAGTGGAATTTTGCACCATTGGGAAAAGTGTGAAAGTGTTTGTTTAGCCCTTGGGCAGGAATCGTTTTGAGCAAGTGTGTTGTGAACTGGCTTGTGTTCCCCCCAGTACCTGTGCTCAGCTTCTAAACCCCCGCGTGCATCCCTTGGGGGCAGGCTAAGGCCAACGCATCCCCTTGGCCCGCAAGTCATTTCCATTCTGAGCACCTTTCTACGTGAGCCTCTCAGAGGTGTTTCTGGAGGTGTGTAAACAGACTTCCCGGAGAAAGGTGTGCATTGTTCCCGCTGGGGATTGCGAGTGACCACGCCCTCAGGCCCTAAATCCGATCAGAAGCTTGCAGCGCATTGGTGGATTTCGTGCCCCCGGGGGTTGGGATGGGGGCGGAGTGGGTGGTGAGCCATCAAAGGGCTGGTGGGACTGGCCCAGGCTGTCACTTGCAGACCGGCCATCTCCGGGAAGGAGGCATCCCTGCTGCAGCTGGAGCTCCGAGATGGACACTCTCGACACTCTCGTGGGCCTCGTTTGCAGAGACATGGAGGCTGCTTCTCTCGACTCGGGAGGTGAGCCTCCAGCTCAGTTCCACGTCTTTCCCAAACTCCACTCTTCCCGGCCAAGTGCCGCTGCTGTGGATGCCCGCCGGGGACCCTCTCGGCAGGAGGAACCGTGCCCGCCGGCCCAGACCGTTGGGCGCTGCCAGCGTGGTGACTTGGCGCGTGTGTCAGCAGGGCTGGCTCCCGCCCAGACACGTCTCCTGAGTTGGAGGAGACCGTCTGTGGTCGGGGCTGGGCTTTGCAATATGGGGAACACCTGCTACTTGAATGCAGCCCTGCAGTGTCTGACCCACACACCACCCCTGGCCAGCTGGCTGCTGTCCCAGCAGCACTCGACGATCTGTCCAACCCAGACCTTCTGCATGCTGTGTGCTATGCAAGCCCACATCACGCGAGCCCTCCTTCATCCTGGCGAGGTGATCCGGCCCCGCCAGGACCTGCTCACTAGCTTCCACAGGCACGAGCAGGAAGATTCCCACGAGTTTCTGATGTTCACGCTGGATGCCATGCAGCAAGCGTGCTTGCGTGCCTGTGAGCTGTTGGGCTGTCCCTCCAACGACACCACCCTCATCCGTCAGATCTTTGGTGGGTCCTGGCGATCTCAGGTCCAGTGTCTCCACTGCCTTGGGGTTTCAGACACGTTCGACCCTTATCTGGACATCACCCTGGATATCACGGCAGCTCAGAGTGTGGACCAAGCTTTGAAAGAGCTGGTGAAGCCCGAGAAGCTGGACGGTGAAAATGCCTATCGTTGCAGTGTTTGTCTCCAGAAGGTGCCTGCCACCAAGAGGTTGACTCTGCACAGCGCCTCCAAGGTCCTGATCCTTGTGCTGAAATGCTTCACACAGATCGCCGGCGACAAAATGGCTCAGAAAGTGCACTATCCCCAGTGCCTCGACTTGCAACCCTACATGTCCGAGCAGACGGCAGGCCCACTGGATTATGTGCTCTATGCAGTGCTGGTGCACTCCGGGTGGAGCTGTCACCGAGGACACTACTTTTGTTATGTCCAAGCTGGCAACGGCCAGTGGTATCACATGGACGATGCCAAGGTTACCGCCTGTGACGTGACGTCTGCCCTGAGCCAAAGCGCCTATGTCCTCTTTTATGCCCAGAAGAGTGCCTTGGAAGGAGACGGTGGGCCAGTGGCACCGGGAGGGGCACCGACGTCCCTGGGGGCTGACCCCACAGGCACTGTCGTGGCCCACAGGGGACCGGAAAGAGATGCCAGCATCAGAGCTCCTGGGTCGGAGGAGCCCCTGGAGGAAACAGGCGTTCAAGCAATCAGCTTAGAGCAGTGGAGACGCCTCCAAGAACACGACCGACCTCGGCCTGAATTCAACCTCAGGAAGGTCGAGTCTGCCCTGCCTGCCGGTGCGGTCGTGATTCACCGGTCGAAATACGCAGCTGGCATGAACCCACAACTGCCTGAACCGGGGAACTACCAGCTCAACCATCCAACCAGGGACAGCCCACCTCAGGGGCCCATCAACATCAGCAACGTCCCTTGTCTCAGCGGGAGGGCCAAAACTACCAAGAAAAAGAACAAGAAGAAGCAGGGGGCTCTGGGTGCATTGCACTAGGCTCCGGTGCACATCCCTGCAGACACGCACACACACCCACGCACCAACCCACACACCCACCCGCTCACACACTTGCTGCCCAACCTACGCTCACCTAGAGGAAATCGGGTGTGCTACACGTGGGAATAATCTACCCTTGTGGAAGGACTGTTAGTCTGCAGTGTTCATGGGACGTGCTATTCACTTGGAACTTCTTACTACTGAGCTTTCAGGCGTGGCTCTCCACTGGCATGCTACTGGGGAGGGTGGGATTGATGACTGGGTCTAAGGACTGTCTCAGCACAATCCACATCCACGGCACTGGAACAGTCCTTTGGGGATGGGGCCTCTGGTAGGTTTCCTTTGGTTTTAACACTCCCCTCCCCACCCCCAACCCCTTCATTTGCTGCACTATTGGCTTCTTGTGAGGGACGCAGCCTGGAGGCTCCTCAGAAAGGCTCACGCCCACCCAGGTGAGGAGGAAACCTCCTGAGCCCTTCAGAGGGTCCATGACCCTCTCCTGCCTGCTGGGGTCTCCCCCTCCTGGTCCAGTCAACTGGGGATGACCCCAGCCTCCCAGGTCACCAGCGCCCACACCCCCTCCCGCTGCGCATAGCTCAGCACAGCACAGACAAATACGAATATTCCCAAGACCTGGTGCAGGATTCCATGGGAGCCGGGCAAGCAGGCTCTAAGCGTGGCTGTCAATCGGAGGCCTTGTGCAAATGCCTGAAAGGAATGACCCGGCCACCCATTCATCACTTGCCCTGGAGACTTCACAAGGATACTTCTCCAAAGACACCTGGGGCTGGATTTCATTTGAAAGGGATATGTTGGAGACTCTCCAAATGCCAACCAGGAGAAACGATGCAAACCACCCACCCCCGCAGCAACACCAGCAACAACGCCAAAACCCCAACAGCAAGAGACAGACTCGGTACATCTTCTGACAGACCCGCACAGGTGAGAGTGGGATGTCAGGTACTATGGGGACCAGTGTGACAGAGGGGTCTCCACGGTGGGGAGGAGGATCCCTGCGGCAAGTGGGAGCTTGAACACGTCCTCAATTTTCCCTCTAAAGCTGACAGCGATTGCCACTGGTTCACTGATTGCAGGTGCCTGCGAGGACCACAGTGTCTTCTGGCCACAGCACAGCAAGCGCACGAGTGAGCCAGCGGAGCGAGTGAGGGGGTGAGTGCAGGAGCTGTCCCACGAAGGGCAGAGGTGGGGCTCTGTTTCCCTAGCCCTTGGGTCGAATCGTGGGAGGGCGAACCCAGAGGACCTGGGGGGATCGTCAAAGCCCAGGATCCTTCCCCAAGACCGAAGGAAGGAACATAGACATTGGTGAGGAAGGGTTAGGGGGAGGGGGAGTGGACTGTGACCTGGAGGTGCTGTCTCTCCACCTCTGCACCAGGTGCGTGGCCATCTCCAGGCAAGGAGAGGCAACCGGAGGAGAAGCCACCAAGAGATCCGTATCCTGTGCAGGTCCACATGGAGGAAGGGGCTCGTTCTACCCTTTGAGAGTCCCTGAGCGGCATAGAACGGGGCACCTCTGGGAACGTGGGCCAAAACAACTGCATCATGCCTGGGAAAGCCTGGGACAACCCCCTGGAGTGGGCCAGTGGCTCCAGGTGAAGGAAGGGGCATTCTTGGCCGAGTTCACAGCACGTCAGTGCTCCCGCTCCCCCTCCTCCCGCCCCTCCCCCTCCCCCTCATCCCTTTATCCCCTGAAGCAAACACTGACTAACACTGGGGCCCAATCAGATTCTCCCTCGTGGGGACACAGCCTTGAGGCACATCCACTTACCATGGTTTGTCTTGTAAGTGAGGAAAGCCAAGGTGGAATGCCGAGGACCCCAATCCCCAGGGCGACTCTGCGGGAGACGCCACAGGGCCCGTGTGGGGAGGAGGGGGTGGACAGAATCGGGGAGCCCTTGCTCAGGCCTGCCCAGTGCCTCATCCCCACCCCACACCCCACGCACCGTCCCTCCACGCCCAGCCATCTTCCAGGCCAGCCCCTAGCATGGTGTTCACTCCACTGGAGAATGGATGGTGGAGATCGTGGTTCCGAAGAGCTCCCTGCCTCTAGGATGCCTTTGAGCACGTGGAGTGGAGTGAGAAGCTCCCAGGGTAGCTCCGACCTGGGTTTCAGCCTCGGGGGACCTGGAAGGGGCTCTTGGACTGAGGGTGAAACCGCGAGGGGCAGGCCGTGTCTGACGGACCAGGCTTCCCTCAGACATCCTCAGGCACCTGCACCGTGGAAGGAGCCCTGTGGAGCCCCGCGAGACAGACACCCCGACACCACCTCTGCTAATGATGGGCGTGTCTGGGCCATGGGAAATGGATCAAACGAACCTGGCACGGGACAGGGTTTGGATGCAGTCTACTTGGTAATAAACTGAGTGAAATCATTGGCATGAGTGTTTAATTCGAGAAATGAAGACCTATGAAATTCATCACGGGGTTGGGGGGGCAGGGCTGTGTATCTCTGGAGAGGTGCCCTGTCTTGTCTGGGCGGAAGTGCACTCCAGAAACCCGGAAGTGTCGTTCTTCAACACCAATGGAAAGCTGTGTTTCTAGAAGGGGTTTTCCTTTGACTCAAGCCACCAAGAGGGACGGTATTGCATGGGTGTTTTGGTGTGTAATCACCGCTGGTCCACGGGATAGGATGATTATTCTCAGTTTCATGTCTGAAGTTCATCCCCCTGGTACCGAGGGCAAACGAGGGTGCCTGTGGCTTCTGAGAAGGGCAGTCCCTTGGATGTCCAGGGCCCCACGCTCAGGAAAGAGGGTTCTGCCAGGTCGGATGGGCCCAGTGATGGGGACGCTGGTCCCCACACTTCCCTCCAGTAGCGCTAGGAGAAAGAGCAAGCAGAGCACAGCCTATGCCTTGGTGCCAGCCAGGCCCATCTCAACCCAGGACCGCTTGCTCCCAGGGGGGTGGCCGCTGCATCTCCGACAGATCCCACTGGGTGCTGAGCCTTCCCTCGCAAAGACAAGAAGGGAGAAGGCAGTGGGTTTGGAGCGAGGCAGTATCTGAGCACCGAAGAGCCTTCACTCCTTCCTAAAATGGGCACAGAGCATCTCCTGTGCTCTCTGAGGTGGGGTAGGGGGCACTGCATGCTGGCCACCATGCTGGGCACTGCAGTCCACGGAGCGCAGTGCATCCTCATGGAGACTTGAAGTGATCACAGTCGAGTCACACATGAGAGTGGAATGCATACGGTTGTGGAGTTAGAGGATTTCTCAGCTGAGAATTCCTGATTCCCAGGGGGACAGCATTCCAGCAGCAGGGGAGAGAGCAGTTCATTGTATCTGGCGGCAGTTTGGTTCACTTCTCCTAAAGTGCCTGGACGTCCTGTGACATCAGACATTTGGCTTCTGTCTCCCATGTTCATCCTCAAAGGAGCATGCCACCTGAACCTTACAGAAGGTAACTCAACAACACTTCGAGCTCAGGCAAAGAAACCAAACGAACAAATGAAAAACCCTAACCTCCCCACGCCCACCCCCCCACCCCCAACACCAGAAACAACAAAGAAATCCAGAGCAGTGAAAAATGCAGTGAACAGAGCAAACCAAGTGCACAAAATGGATTTGAAAGATTCACAGAAAAGAATCCTGCAGACCTATTGGGAGACGTCTACGGAGAGGGGGAGGCACAAGTACAAACTCTTTGCAGTATGGTATTGGAAAAATGTAAGTTGTGTGTTTGGGTGGTGTTGGCATTGGCATCAGGGTGGTTGGGGGTTAGGGGGTGGGGGTAGGGGTGGCGTGGTGAGCCTCTGTAGGAAAGGGAGGCATTCATACTATAACGTTGTACAAAGAAACCTGCCGACTAGTATTCCAATGATGCCTAAGTAGGAATGTGAAACTCAACGTTCATTTATAAAATCAAAGGTCCTCCCTGCACTGACGGAAGACCCTTCCCTAACGTCGTTGGGGACAGCGAAACCACCTGACTTGCAGCTCTGCCCCTCCTATCTGTCAGTAGGTTCTCATCCAGGTGGTCCCAGGACAGACACACTCCACTGGACCACGTGCAGCTTCGAAGGGGGCTGGGCGGGCTTGGGGGCAGGGTCCGTGGGGGAACTCTCCTCTCCTAGCTGACTCTTCCACTGCCTCAAGATCACATGACCTCGAGGAGTCTCACCCAAGGAACCTTACGTATCACCTTTCTCCTTTCCCTCCCCACGCCCCCACCCCCTGCACCTAAGGTTCGACCAGCACGTTGTGATTGAGCGTCCTCGTGCATTTCCCACTGAGCCGCACAGCTGTGTCTAGTCTATCTGGGGACAGAACCGAGAATCGTTTTTGACAGATGGCTATTTACATATGCCCCCACCAAGATCCCATAGAGAGGGAAAGAAAGACCAATGATTGCCCCCACGAACACAAACAATCATGCCCTGGATAAAGAAGAGGTGACGTGCCCCACGGGGCGGGCTGTGGAGCAGGGTCAGTCGGGGACCTTCCCTCTCCTAGCTGAATCTCTGACTGCCTCAAGGTCACATGACCTCAGGGAGTCTCACCCAAGGAACTTTATCTATCACTTTTTTTTTTCCACACCCTACATCAAAGGGTCAACCGGCACCTTTGCATCCTCAGGCATTTTTGACTGAGCCGGACAGCTGTGTCTAGTTTCTTCGGGGCGGGAAGCAAAGAATCATTTCTCACCGATGCCTATATACATATGCCCCCACCATCATCTCCACAGAGAGGGAAAGGAAGTATAAATATGTCCCCCACAAACACAAACAAGCATGCCCCGGATTAAGAAGATGTAAGACGCCCCCCACTCCACACACCACCTCAGCCACCCCCTCCCCCCCCGGCCGTTTCCAAAACAGACAGCGGAAGACTGCTCAGCCCACCACCCCTCCCCCAAGAAAGAGGAAGGGAATCATGCGTTTGGAGCAATGACGATGGACTTGGGGGGAGGGGGGCTGGGGGGCTGGGGGCGGGAGGGCGTGATGCTGTGAGAAAGACGTCTGACAGAAAGACAAATACCGCACGACAGCGCTTCTATGTAGAATGCAAACCATGACAGCGATGTAGTGGATATATTCGCAACACAGGACAAACTGCTGGGTTACCAGTGGGCAGACGGAAGGCGAGGGGCGTAAGAGGCACACACTTATCAGGTGTGAGATCAGCTAAAAGAATGTCCTGTATGACACCGGGACCTAGAGCCAATACTTTCTAGGAAGCATCAAGGAAATGTAAGCTTTGAGGAATTGTCAATCACTAGACTGTACACCTTCCATAATATTGTAGAGCAAGCATCGTTTCAATGAAAGAACAAAACCAAAGAGAACACAACAAAACACCAAAAACCAAAAGGTGGTGGTGGAGGGGGTGGGGGTGGGGAGGGGGGTGGGGAGAAAACAGAAGAGATGAATACAAAATCAAAGCTACAGGTGGGCTGGCTTTGGGACACGATCATCGACATGAAGGAAAAGGACATGTTTCCACACTCCTTGAATCCCTTGCTAGGACACTGAACGCAAGAAGTGGCTCTCCTAACCTATGGGAATTGAAGTGGGAAGCTCTCAAGAACATCTGTCAGGAAAGGAGTAGAGTGGAATTTTGCACCATTGGGAAAAGTGTGAAAGTGTTTGTTTAGCCCTTGGGCAGGAATCGTTTTGAGCAAGTGTGTTGTGAACTGGCTTGTGTTCCCCCCAGTACCTGTGCTCAGCTTCTAAACCCCCGCGTGCATCCCTTGGGGGCAGGCTAAGGCCAACGCATCCCCTTGGCCGGCAAGTCATTTCCATTCTGAGCACCTTTCTACGTGAGCCTCTCAGAGGTGTTTCTGGAGGTGTGTAAACAGACTTCCCGGAGAAAGGTGTGCATTGTTCCCGCTGGGGATTGCGAGTGACCACGCCCTCAGGCCCTAAATCCGATCAGAAGCTTGCAGCGCATTGGTGGATTTCGTGCCCCCGGGGGTTGGGATGGGGGCGGAGTGGGTGGTGAGCCATCAAAGGGCTGGTGGGACTGGCCCAGGCTGTCACTTGCAGACCGGCCATCTCCGGGAAGGAGGCATCCCTGCTGCAGCTGGAGCTCCGAGATGGACACTCTCGACACTCTCGTGGGCCTCGTTTGCAGAGACATGGAGGCTGCTTCTCTCGACTCGGGAGGTGAGCCTCCAGCTCAGTTCCACGTCTTTCCCAAACTCCACTCTTCCCGGCCAAGTGCCGCTGCTGTGGATGCCCGCCGGGGACCCTCTCGGCAGGAGGAACCGTGCCCGCCGGCCCAGACCGTTGGGCGCTGCCAGCGTGGTGACTTGGCGCGTGTGTCAG
This sequence comes from Hippopotamus amphibius kiboko, assembly GCF_030028045.1. NCBI lineage: Eukaryota > Metazoa > Chordata > Mammalia > Artiodactyla > Hippopotamidae > Hippopotamus > Hippopotamus amphibius. The sequence goes on from NC_080193.1 coordinate 34,667,528, forward strand.
CAGGGCTGGCTCCCGCCCAGACACGTCTCCTGAGTTGGAGGAGACCGTCTGTGGTCGGGGCTGGGCTTTGCAATATGGGGAACACCTGCTACTTGAATGCAGCCCTGCAGTGTCTGACCCACACACCACCCCTGGCCAGCTGGCTGCTGTCCCAGCAGCACTCGACGATCTGTCCAACCCAGACCTTCTGCATGCTGTGTGCTATGCAAGCCCACATCACACGAGCCCTCCTTCATCCTGGCGAGGTGATCCGGCCCCGCCAGGACCTGCTCACTAGCTTCCACAGGCACGAGCAGGAAGATTCCCACGAGTTTCTGATGTTCACGCTGGACGCCATGCAGCAAGCGTGCTTGCGTGCCTGTGAGCTGTTGGGCTGTCCCTCCAATGACACCACCCTCATCCGTCAGATCTTTGGTGGGTCCTGGCGATCTCAGGTCCAGTGTCTCCACTGCCTTGGGGTTTCAGACACGTTCGACCCTTATCTGGACATCACCCTGGATATCACGGCAGCTCAGAGTGTGGACCAAGCTTTGAAAGAGCTGGTGAAGCCCGAGAAGCTGGACGGTGAAAATGCCTATCGTTGCAGTGTTTGTCTCCAGAAGGTGCCTGCCACCAAGAGGTTGACTCTGCACAGCGCCTCCAAGGTCCTGATCCTTGTGCTGAAACGCTTCACACAGATCGCCGGCGACAAAATGGCTCAGAAAGTGCACTATCCCCAGTGCCTCGACTTGCAACCCTACATGTCCGAGCAGACGGCAGGCCCACTGGATTATGTGCTCTATGCAGTGCTGGTGCACTCCGGGTGGAGCTGTCACCAAGGACACTACTTTTGTTATGTCCAAGCTGGCAACGGCCAGTGGTATCACATGGACGATGCCAAGGTTACCGCCTGTGACGTGACGTCTGCCCTGAGCCAAAGCGCCTATGTCCTCTTTTATGCCCAGAAGAGTGCCTTGGAAGGAGACGGTGGGCCAGTGGCACCGGGAGGGGCACCGACGTCCCTGGGGGCTGACCCCACAGGCACTGTCGTGGCCCACAGGGGACCGGAAAGAGATGCCAGCATCAGAGCTCCTGGGTCGGAGGAGCCCCTGGAGGAAACAGGCGTTTAAGCAATCAGCTTAGAGCAGTGGAGACGCCTCCAAGAACACAACCGACCTCGGCCTGAATTCAACCTCAGGAAGGTCGAGTCTGCCCTGCCTGCCGGTGCGGTCGTGATTCACCAGTCGAAATACGCAGCTGGCATGAACCCACAACTGCCTGAACCGGGGAACTACCAGCTCAACCATCCAACCAGGGACAGCCCACCTCAGGGGCCCATCAACATCAGCAACGTCCCTTGTCTCAGCGGGAGGGCCAAAACTACCAAGAAAAAGAACAAGAAGAAGCAGGGGGCTCTGGGTGCATTGCACTAGGCTCCGGTGCACATCCCTGCAGACACGCACACACACCCACGCACCAACCCACACACCCACCCGCTCACACACTTGCTGCCCAACCTATGCTCACCTAGAGGAAATCGGGTGTGCTACACGTGGGAATAATCTACCCTTGTGGAAGGACTGTTAGTCTGCAGTGTTCATGGGACGTGCTATTCACTTGGAACTTCTTACTACTGAGCTTTCAGGCGTGGCTCTCCACTGGCATGCTACTGGGGAGGGTGGGATTGATGACTGGGTCTAAGGACTGTCTCAGCACAATCCACGTCCACGGCACTGGAACAGTCCTTTGGGGATGGGGCGTCTGGTAGGTTTCCTTTGGTTTTAACCCTCCCCTCCCCACCCCCAACCCCTTCATTTGCTGCACTATTGGCTTCTTGTGAAGGACGCAGCCTGGAGGCTCCTCAGAAAGGCTCACGCCCACCCAGGTGAGGAGGAAACCTCCTGAGCCCTTCAGAGGGTCCATGACCCTCTCCTGCCTGCTGGGGTCTCCCCCTCCTGGTCCAGTCAACTGGGGATGACCCCAGCCTCCCAGGTCACCAGCCCCCACACCCCATCCCGCTGCGCATAGCTCAGCACAGCACAGACAAATACGAATATTCCCAAGACCTGGTGCAGGATTCCATGGGAGCCGGGCAAGCAGGCTCTAAGGGTGGCTGTCAATCGGAGGCCTTGTGCAAATGCCTGAAAGGAATGACCCGGCCACCCATTCATCACTTGCCCTGGAGACTTCACAAGGATACTTCTCCAAAGACACCTGGGGCTGGATTTCATTTGAAAGGGATATGTTGGAGACTCTCCAAATGCCAACCAGGAGAAACGATGCAAACCACCCACCCCCGCAGCAACACCAGCAACAACGCCAAAACCCCAACAGCAAGAGACAGACTCGGTACATCTTCTGACAGACCCGCACAGGTGAGAGTGGGATGTCAGGTACTATGGGGACCAGTGTGACAGAGGGGTCTCCACGGTGGGGAGGAGGATCCCTGCGGCAAGTGGGAGCTTGAACACGTCCTCAATTTTCCCTCTAAAGCTGACAGCGATTGCCACTGGTTCACTGATTGCAGGTGCCTGCGAGGACCACAGTGTCTTCTGGCCACAGCACAGCAAGCGCACGAGTGAGCCAGCGGAGCGAGTGAGGGGGTGAGTGCAGGAGCTGTCCCACGAAGGGCAGAGGTGGGGCTCTGTTTCCCTAGCCCTTGGGTCGAATCGTGGGAGGGCGAACCCAGAGGACCTGGGGGGATCGTCAAAGCCCAGGATCCTTCCCCAAGACCAAAGGAAGGAACATAGACATTGGTGAGGAAGGGTTAGGGGGAGGGGGAGTGGACTGTGACCTGGAGGTGCTGTCTCTCCACCTCTGCACCAGGTGCGTGGCCATCTCCAGGCAAGGAGAGGCAACCGGAGGAGAAGCCACCAAGAGATCCGTATCCTGTGCAGGTCCACATGGAGGAAGGGGCTCGTTCTACCCTTTGAGAGTCCCTGAGCGGCATAGAACGGGGCACCTCTGGGAACGTGGGCCAAAACAACTGCATCATGCCTGGGAAAGCCTGGGACAACCCCCTGGAGTGGGCCAGTGGCTCCAGGTGAAGGAAGGGGCATTCTTGGCCGAGTTCACAGCACGTCAGTGCTCCCGCTCCCCCTCCTCCCGCCCCTCCCCCTCCCCCTCATCCCTTTATCCCCTGAAGCAAACACTGACTAACACTGGGGCCCAATCAGATTCTCCCTCGTGGGGACACAGCCTTGAGGCACATCCACTTACCATGGTTTGTCTTGTAAGTGAGGAAAGCCAAGGTGGAATGCCGAGGACCCCAATCCCCAGGGCGACTCTGCGGGAGACGCCACAGGGCCCGTGTGGGGAGGAGGGGGTGGACAGAATCGGGGAGCCCTTGCTCAGGCCTGCCCAGTGCCTCATCCCCACCCCACACCCCACGCACCGTCCCTCCACGCCCAGCCATCTTCCAGGCCAGCCCCTGGCATGGTGTTCACTCCACTGGAGAATGGATGGTGGAGATCGTGGTTCCAAAGAGCTCCCTGCCTCTAGGATGCCTTTGAGCACGTGGAGTGGAGTGAGAAGCTCCCAGGGTAGCTCCGACCTGGGTTTCAGCCTCAGGGGACCTGGAAGGGGCTCTTGGACTGAGGGTGAAACCGCGAGGGGCAGGCCGTGTCTGACGGACCAGGCTTCCCTCAGACATCCTCAGGCACCTGCACCGTGGAAGGAGCCCTGTGGAGCCCCGCGAGACAGACACCCCGACACCACCTCTGCTAATGATGGGCGTGTCTGGGCCATGGGAAATGGATCAAACGAACCTGGCACGGGACAGGGTTTGGATGCAGTCTACTTGGTAATAAACTGAGTGAAATCATTGGCATGAGTGTTTAATTCGAGAAATGAAGACCTATGAAATTCATCGCGGGGTTGGGGGGGCAGGGCTGTGTATCTCTGGAGAGGTGCCCTGTCTTGTCTGGGCGGAAGTGCACTCCAGAAACCCGGAAGTGTCGTTCTTCAACACCAATGGAAAGCTGTGTTTCTAGAAGGGGTTTTCCTTTGACTCAAGCCACCAAGAGGGACGGTATTGCATGGGTGTTTTGGTGTGTAATCACCGCTGGTCCACGGGATAGGATGATTATTCTCAGTTTCATGTCTGAAGTTCATCCCCCTGGTACCGAGGGCAAACGAGGGTGCCTGTGGCTTCTGAGAAGGGCAGTCCCTTGGATGTCCAGGGCCCCACGCTCAGGAAAGAGGGTTCTGCCAGGTCGGATGGGCCCAGTGATGGGGACGCTGGTCCCCACACTTCCCTCCAGTAGTGCTAGGAGAAAGAGCAAGCAGAGCACAGCCTATGCCTTGGTGCCAGCCAGGCCCATCTCAACCCAGGACCGCTTGCTCCCAGGGGGGTGGCCGCTGCATCTCCGACAGATCCCACTGGGTGCTGAGCCTTCCCTCACAAAGACAAGAAGGGAGAAGGCAGTGGGTTTGGAGCGAGGCAGTATCTGAGCACTGAAGAGCCTTCACTCCTTCCTAAAATGGGCACAGAGCATCTCCTGTGCTCTCTGAGGTGGGGTAGGGGGCACTGCATGCTGGCCACCATGCTGGGCACTGCAGTCCACGGAGCGCAGTGCATCCTCATGGAGACTTGAAGTGATCACAGTCGAGTCACACATGAGAGTGGAATGCGTACGGTTGTGGAGTTAGAGGATTTCTCAGCTGAGAATTCCTGATTCCCAGGGGGACAGCATTCCAGCAGCAGGGGAGAGAGCAGTTCATTGTATCTGGCGGCAGTTTGGTTCACTTCTCCTAAAGTGCCTGGACGTCCTGTGACATCAGACATTTGGCTTCTGTCTCCCATGTTCATCCTCAAAGGAGCATGCCACCTGAACCTTACAGAAGGTAACTCAACAACACTTCGAGCTCAGGCAAAGAAACCAAATGAACAAATGAAAAACCCTAACCTCCCCACGCCCACCCCCCCACCCCCAACACCAGAAACAACAAAGAAATCCAGAGCAGTGAAAAATGCAGTGAACAGAGCAAACCAAGTGCACAAAATGGATTTGAAAGATTCACAGAAAAGAATCCTGCAGACCTATTGGGAGACGTCTACGGAGAGGGGGAGGCACAAGTACAAACTCTTTGCAGTATGGTATTGGAAAAATGTAAGTTGTGTGTTTGGGTGGTGTTGGCATTGGCATCAGGGTGGTTGGGGGTTAGGGGGTGGGGGTAGGGGTGGCGTGGTGAGCCTCTGTAGGAAAGGGAGGCATTCATACTATAACGTTGTACAAAGAAACCTGCCGACTAGTATTCCAATGATGCCTAAGTAGGAATGTGAAACTCAACGTTCATTTATAAAATCAAAGGTCCTCCCTGCACTGACGGAAGACCCTTCCCTAACGTCGTTGGGGACAGCGAAACCACCTGACTTGCAGCTCTGCCCCTCCTATCTGTCAGTAGGTTCTCATCCAGGTGGTCCCAGGACAGACACACTCCACTGGACCACGTGCAGCTTCGAAGGGGGCTGGGCGGGCTTGGGGGCAGGGTCCGTGGGGGAACTCTCCTCTCCTAGCTGACTCTTCCACTGCCTCAAGATCACATGACCTCGAGGAGTCTCACCCAAGGAACCTTACGTATCACCTTTCTCCTTTCCCTCCCCACGCCCCCACCCCCTGCACCTAAGGTTCGACCAGCACGTTGTGATTGAGCGTCCTCGTGCATTTCCCACTGAGCCGCACAGCTGTGTCTAGTCTATCTGGGAACAGAACCGAGAATCGTTTTTGACAGATGGCTATTTACATATGCCCCCACCAAGATCCCATAGAGAGGGAAAGAAAGACCAATGATTGCCCCCACGAACACAAACAATCATGCCCTGGATAAAGAAGAGGTGACGTGCCCCACGGGGCGGGCTGTGGAGCAGGGTCAGTCGGGGACCTTCCCTCTCCTAGCTGAATCTCTGACTGCCTCAAGGTCACATGACCTCAGGGAGTCTCACCCAAGGAACTTTATCTATCACTTTTTTTTTCCACACCCTACATCAAAGGGTCAACCGGCACCTTTGCATCCTCAGGCATTTTTGACTGAGCCGGACAGCTGTGTCTAGTTTCTTCGGGGCGGGAAGCAAAGAATCATTTCTCACCGATGCCTATATACATATGCCCCCACCATCATCTCCACAGAGAGGGAAAGGAAGTATAAATATGTCCCCCACAAACACAAACAAGCATGCCCCGGATTAAGAAGATGTAAGACGCCCCCCACTCCACACACCACCTCAGCCACCCCCTTCCCCCCCCGCCCGTTTCCAAAACAGACAGCAGAAGACTGCTCAGCCCACCACCCCTCCCCCAAGAAAGAGGAAGGGAATCATGCGTTTGGAGCAATGACGATGGACTTGGGGGGAGGGGGGCTGGGGGGCTGGGGGCGGGAGGGCGTGATGCTGTGAGAAAGACGTCTGACAGAAAGACAAATACCGCACGACAGCGCTTCTATGTAGAATGCAAACCATGACAGCGATGTAGTGGATATATTCGCAACACAGGACAAACTGCTGGGTTACCAGTGGGCAGACGGAAGGCGAGGGGCGTAAGAGGCACACACTTATCAGGTGTGAGATCAGCTAAAAGAATGTCCTGTATGACACCGGGACCTAGAGCCAATACTTTCTAGGAAGCATCAAGGAAATGTAAGCTTTGAGGAATTGTCAATCACTAGACTGTACACCTTCCATAATATTGTAGAGCAAGCATCGTTTCAATGAAAGAACAAAACCAAAGAGAACACAACAAAACACCAAAAACCAAAAGGTGGTGGTGGAGGGGGTGGGGGTGGGGAGGGGGGTGGGGAGAAAACAGAAGAGATGAATACAAAATCAAAGCTACAGGTGGGCTGGCTTTGGGACACGATCATCGACATGAAGGAAAAGGACATGTTTCCACACTCCTTGAATCCCTTGCTAGGACACTGAACGCAAGAAGTGGCTCTCCTAACCTATGGGAATTGAAGTGGGAAGCTCTCAAGAACATCTGTCAGGAAAGGAGTAGAGTGGAATTTTGCACCATTGGGAAAAGTGTGAAAGTGTTTGTTTAGCCCTTGGGCAGGAATCGTTTTGAGCAAGTGTGTTGCCAACTGGCTTGTGTTCCTCCCAGTACCTGTGCTCAGCTTCTAAACCCCCGCGTGCATCCCTTGGGGGCAGGCTAAGGCCAACGCATCCCCTTGGCCCGCAAGTCATTTCCATTCTGAGCACCTTTCTACGTGAGCCTCTCAGAGGTGTTTCTGGAGGTGTGTAAACAGACTTCCCAGAGAAAGGTGTGCATTGTTCCCGCTGGGGATTGCGAGTGACCACGCCCTCAGGCCCTAAATCCGATCAGAAGCTTGCAGCGCATTGGTGGATTTCGTGCCCCCGGGGGTTGGGATGGGGGCGGAGTGGGTGGTGAGCCATCAAAGGGCTGGTGGGACTGGCCCAGGCTGTCACTTGCAGACCGGCCGTCTCTGGGAAGGAGGCATCCCTGCTGCAGCTGGAGCTCCGAGATGGACACTCTCGACACTCTCGTGGGCCTCGTTTGCAGAGACATGGAGGCTGCTTCTCTCGACTCGGGAGGTGAGCCTCCAGCTCAGTTCCACGTCTTTCCCAAACTCCACTCTTCCCGGCCAAGTGCCGCTGCTGTGGATGCCCGCCGGGGACCCTCTCGGCAGGAGGAACCGTGCCCGCCGGCCCAGACCGTTGGGCGCTGCCAGCGTGGTGACTTGGCGCGTGTGTCAGCAGGGCTGGCTCCCGCCCAGACACGTCTCCTGAGTTGGAGGAGACCGTCTGTGGTCGGGGCTGGGCTTTGCAATATGGGGAACACCTGCTACTTGAATGCAGCCCTGCAGTGTCTGACCCACACACCACCCCTGGCCAGCTGGCTGCTGTCCCAGCAGCACTCGACGATCTGTCCAACCCAGACCTTCTGCATGCTGTGTGCTATGCAAGCCCACATCACGCGAGCCCTCCTTCATCCTGGCGAGGTGATCCGGCCCCGCCAGGACCTGCTCACTAGCTTCCACAGGCACGAGCAGGAAGATTCCCACGAGTTTCTGATGTTCACGCTGGATGCCATGCAGCAAGCGTGCTTGCGTGCCTGTGAGCTGTTGGGCTGTCCCTCCAACAACACCACCCTCATCCGTCAGATCTTTGGTGGGTCCTGGCGATCTCAGGTCCAGTGTCTCCACTGCCTTGGGGTTTCAGACACGTTCGACCCTTATCTGGACATCACCCTGGATATCACGGCAGCTCAGAGTGTGGACCAAGCTTTGAAAGAGCTGGTGAAGCCCGAGAAGCTGGATGGTGAAAATGCCTATCGTTGCAGTGTTTGTCTCCAGAAGGTGCCTGCCACCAAGAGGTTGACTCTGCACAGCGCCTCCAAGGTCCTGATCCTTGTGCTGAAACGCTTCACACAGATCGCCGGCGACAAAATGGCTCAGAAAGTGCACTATCCCCAGTGCCTCGACTTGCAACCCTACATGTCCGAGCAGACGGCAGGCCCACTGGATTATGTGCTCTATGCAGTGCTGGTGCACTCCGGGTGGAGCTGTCACCGAGGACACTACTTTTGTTATGTCCAAGCTGGCAACGGCCAGTGGTATCACATGGACGATGCCAAGGTTACCGCCTGTGACGTGACGTCTGCCCTGAGCCAAAGCGCCTATGTCCTCTTTTATGCCCAGAAGAGTGCCTTGGAAGGAGACGGTGGGCCAGTGGCACCGGGAGGGGCACCGACGTCCCTGGGGGCTGACCCCACAGGCACTGTCGTGGCCCACAGGGGACCGGAAAGAGATGCCAGCATCAGAGCTCCTGGGTCGGAGGAGCCCCTGGAGGAAACAGGCGTTCAAGCAATCAGCTTAGAGCAGTGGAGACGCCTCCAAGAACACGACCGACCTCGGCCTGAATTCAACCTCAGGAAGGTCGAGTCTGCCCTGCCTGCCGGTGCGGTCGTGATTCACCGGTCGAAATACGCAGCTGGCATGAACCCACAACTGCCTGAAACGGGGAACTACCAGCTCAACCATCCAACCAGGGACAGCCCACCTCAGGGGCCCATCAACATCAGCAACGTCCCTTGTCTCAGCGGGAGGGCCAAAACTACCAAGAAAAAGAACAAGAAGAAGCAGGGGGCTCTGGATGCATTGCACTAGGCTCCGGTGCACATCCCTGCAGACACGCACACACACCCACGCACCAACCCACACACCCACCCGCTCACACACTTGCTGCCCAACCTACGCTCACCTAGAGGAAATCGGGTGTGCTACACGTGGGAATAATCTACCCTTGTGGAAGGACTGTTAGTCTGCAGTGTTCATGGGACGTGCTATTCACTTGGAACTTCTTACTACTGAGCTTTCAGGCGTGGCTCTCCACTGGCATGCTACTGGGGAGGGTGGGATTGATGACTGGGTCTAAGGACTGTCTCAGCACAATCCACGTCCACGGCACTGGAACAGTCCTTTGGGGATGGGGCGTCTGGTAGGTTTCCTTTGGTTTTAACCCTCCCCTCCCCACCCCCAACCCCTTCATTTGCTGCACTATTGGCTTCTTGTGAAGGACGCAGCCTGGAGGCTCCTCAGAAAGGCTCACGCCCACCCAGGTGAGGAGGAAACCTCCTGAGCCCTTCAGAGGGTCCATGACCCTCTCCTGCCTGCTGGGGTCTCCCCCTCCTGGTCCAGTCAACTGGGGATGACCCCAGCCTCCCAGGTCACCAGCCCCCACACCCCATCCCGCTGCGCATAGCTCAGCACAGCACAGTCAAATACGAATATTCCCAAGACCTGGTGCAGGATTCCATGGGAGCCGGGCAAGCAGGCTCTAAGGGTGGCTGTCAATCGGAGGCCTTGTGCAAATGCCTGAAAGGAATGACCCGGCCACCCATTCATCACTTGCCCTGGAGACTTCACAAGGATACTTCTCCAAAGACACCTGGGGCTGGATTTCATTTGAAAGGGATATGTTGGAGACTCTCCAAATGCCAACCAGGAGAAACGATGCAAACCACCCACCCCCGCAGCAACACCAGCAACAACGTCAAAACCCCAACAGCAAGAGACAGACTTGGTACATCTTCTGACAGACCCGCACAGGTGAGAGTGGGATGTCAGGTACTATGGGGACCAGTGTGACAGAGGGGTCTCCACGGTGGGGAGGAGGATCCCTGCGGCAAGTGGGAGCTTGAACACGTCCTCAATTTTCCCTCTAAAGCTGACAGCGATTGCCACTGGTTCACTGATTGCAGGTGCCTGCGAGGACCACAGTGTCTTCTGGCCACAGCACAGCAAGCGCACGAGTGAGCCAGTGGAGCGAGTGAGGGGGTGAGTGCAGGAGCTGTCCCACGAAGGGCAGAGGTGGGGCTCTGTTTCCCTAGCCCTTGGGTCGAATCGTGGGAGGGCGAACCCAGAGGACCTGGGGGGATCGTCAAAGCCCAGGATCCTTCCCCAAGACCGAAGGAAGGAACATAGACATTGGTGAGGAAGGGTTAGGGGGAGGGGGAGTGGACTGTGACCTGGAGGTGCTGTCTCTCCACCTCTGCACCAGGTGCGTGGCCATCTCCAGGCAAGGAGAGGCAACCGGAGGAGAAGCCACCAAGAGATCCGTATCCTGTGCAGGTCCACATGGAGGAAGGGGCTCGTTCTACCCTTTGAGAGTCCCTGAGCGGCATAGAACGGGGCACCTCTGGGAACGTGGGCCAAAACAACTGCATCATGCCTGGGAAAGCCTGGGACAACCCCCTGGAGTGGGCCAGTGGCTCCAGGTGAAGGAAGGGGCATTCTTGGCCGAGTTCACAGCACGTCAGTGCTCCCGCTCCCCCTCCTCCCGCCCCTCCCCCTCCCCCTCATCCCTTTATCCCCTGAAGCAAACACTGACTAACACTGGGGCCCAATCAGATTCTCCCTCGTGGGGACACAGCCTTGAGGCACATCCACTTACCATGGTTTGTCTTGTAAGTGAGGAAAGCCAAGGTGGAATGCCGAGGACCCCAATCCCCAGGGCGACTCTGCGGGAGACGCCACAGGGCCCGTGTGGGGAGGAGGGGGTGGACAGAATCGGGGAGCCCTTGCTCAGGCCTGCCCAGTGCCTCATCCCCACCCCACACCCCACGCACCATCCCTCCACGCCCAGCCATCTTCCAGGCCAGCCCCTGGCATGGTGTTCACTCCACTGGAGAATGGATGGTGGAGATCGTGGTTCCAAAGAGCTCCCTGCCTCTAGGATGCCTTTGAGCACGTGGAGTGGAGTGAGAAGCTCCCAGGGTAGCTCCGACCTGGGTTTCAGCCTCGGGGGACCTGGAAGGGGCTCTTGGACTGAGGGTGAAACCGCGAGGGGCAGGCCGTGTCTGACGGACCAGGCTTCCCTCAGACATCCTCAGGCACCTGCACCGTGGAAGGAGCCCTGTGGAGCCCCGCGAGACAGACACCCCGACACCACCTCTGCTAATGATGGGCGTGTCTGGGCCATGGGAAATGGATCAAACGAACCTGGCACGGGACAGGGTTTGGATGCAGTCTACTTGGTAATAAACTGAGTGAAATCATTGGCATGAGTGTTTAATTCGAGAAATGAAGACCTATGAAATTCATCGCGGGGTTGGGGGGGCAGGGCTGTGTATCTCTGGAGAGGTGCCCTGTCTTGTCTGGGCGGAAGTGCACTCCAGAAACCCGGAAGTGTCGTTCTTCAACACCAATGGAAAGCTGTGTTTCTAGAAGGGGTTTTCCTTTGACTCAAGCCACCAAGAGGGACGGTATTGCATGGGTGTTTTGGTGTGTAATCACCGCTGGTCCACGGGATAGGATGATTATTCTCAGTTTCATGTCTGAAGTTCATCCCCCTGGTACCGAGGGCAAACGAGGGTGCCTGTGGCTTCTGAGAAGGGCAGTCCCTTGGATGTCCAGGGCCCCACGCTCAGGAAAGAGGGTTCTGCCAGGTCGGATGGGCCCAGTGATGGGGACGCTGGTCCCCACACTTCCCTCCAGTAGCGCTAGGAGAAAGAGCAAGCAGAGCACAGCCTATGCCTTGGTGCCAGCCAGGCCCATCTCAACCCAGGACCGCTTGCTCCCAGGGGGGTGGCCGCTGCATCTCCGACAGATCCCACTGGGTGCTGAGCCTTCCCTCGCAAAGACAAGAAGGGAGAAGGCAGTGGGTTTGGAGCGAGGCAGTATCTGAGCACCGAAGAGCCTTCACTCCTTCCTAAAATGGGCACAGAGCATCTCCTGTGCTCTCTGAGGTGGGGTAGGGGGCACTGCATGCTGGCCACCATGCTGGGCACTGCAGTCCACGGAGCGCAGTGCATCCTCATGGAGACTTGAAGTGATCACAGTCGAGTCACACATGAGAGTGGAATGCGTACGGTTGTGGAGTTAGAGGATTTCTCAGCTGAGAATTCCTGATTCCCAGGGGGACAGCATTCCAGCAGCAGGGGAGAGAGCAGTTCATTGTATCTGGCGGCAGTTTGGTTCACTTCTCCTAAAGTGCCTGGACGTCCTGTGACATCAGACATTTGGCTTCTGTCTCCCATGTTCATCCTCAAAGGAGCATGCCACCTGAACCTTACAGAAGGTAACTCAACAACACTTCGAGCTCAGGCAAAGAAACCAAACGAACAAATGAAAAACCCTAACCTCCCCACGCCCACCCCCCCCACCCCCAACACCAGAAACAACAAAGAAATCCAGAGCAGTGAAAAATGCAGTGAACAGAGCAAACCAAGTGCACAAAATGGATTTGAAAGATTCACAGAAAAGAATCCTGCAGACCTATTGGGAGACGTCTACGGAGAGGGGGAGGCACAAGTACAAACTCTTTGCAGTATGGTATTGGAAAAATGTAAGTTGTGTGTTTGGGTGGTGTTGGCATTGGCATCAGGGTGGTTGGGGGTTAGGGGGTGGGGGTAGGGGTGGCGTGGTGAGCCTCTGTAGGAAAGGGAGGCATTCATACTATAACGTTGTACAAAGAAACCTGCCGACTAGTATTCCAATGATGCCTAAGTAGGAATGTGAAACTCAACGTTCATTTATAAAATCAAAGGTCCTCCCTGCACTGACGGAAGACCCTTCCCTAACGTCGTTGGGGACAGCGAAACCACCTGACTTGCAGCTCTGCCCCTCCTATCTGTCAGTAGGTTCTCATCCAGGTGGTCCCAGGACAGACACACTCCACTGGACCACGTGCAGCTTCGAAGGGGGCTGGGCGGGCTTGGGGGCAGGGTCCGTGGGGGAACTCTCCTCTCCTAGCTGACTCTTCCACTGCCTCAAGATCACATGACCTCGAGGAGTCTCACCCAAGGAACCTTACGTATCACCTTTCTCCTTTCCATCCCCACGCCCCCACCCCCTGCACCTAAGGTTCGACCAGCACGTTGTGATTGAGCGTCCTCGTGCATTTCCCACTGAGCCACACAGCTGTGTCTAGTCTATCTGGGAACAGAACCGAGAATCGTTTTTGACAGATGGCTATTTACATATGCCCCCACCAAGATCCCATAGAGAGGGAAAGAAAGACCAATGATTGCCCCCACGAACACAAACAATCATGCCCTGGATAAAGAAGAGGTGACGTGCCCCACGGGGCGGGCTGTGGAGCAGGGTCAGTCGGGGACCTTCCCTCTCCTAGCTGAATCTCTGACTGCCTCAAGGTCACATGACCTCAGGGAGTCTCACCCAAGGAACTTTATCTATCACTTTTTTTTTTCCACACCCTACATCAAAGGGTCAACCGGCACCTTTGCATCCTCAGGCATTTTTGACTGAGCCGGACAGCTGTGTCTAGTTTCTTCGGGGCGGGAAGCAAAGAATCATTTCTCACCGATGCCTATATACATATGCCCCCACCATCATCTCCACAGAGAGGGAAAGGAAGTATAAATATGTCCCCCACAAACACAAACAAGCATGCCCCGGATTAAGAAGATGTAAGACGCCCCCCACTCCACACACCACCTCAGCCACCCCCTTCCCCCCCCGCCCGTTTCCAAAACAGACAGCAGAAGACTGCTCAGCCCACCACCCCTCCCCCAAGAAAGAGGAAGGGAATCATGCGTTTGGAGCAATGACGATGGACTTGGGGGGAGGGGGGCTGGGGGGCTGGGGGCGGGAGGGCGTGATGCTGTGAGAAAGACGTCTGACAGAAAGACAAATACCGCACGACAGCGCTTCTATGTAGAATGCAAACCATGACAGCGATGTAGTGGATATATTCGCAACACAGGACAAACTGCTGGGTTACCAGTGGGCAGACGGAAGGCGAGGGGCGTAAGAGGCACACACTTATCAGGTGTGAGATCAGCTAAAAGAATGTCCTGTATGACACCGGGACCTAGAGCCAATACTTTCTAGGAAGCATCAAGGAAATGTAAGCTTTGAGGAATTGTCAATCACTAGACTGTACACCTTCCATAATATTGTAGAGCAAGCATCGTTTCAATGAAAGAACAAAACCAAAGAGAACACAACAAAACACCAAAAACCAAAAGGTGGTGGTGGAGGGGGTGGGGGTGGGGAGGGGGGTGGGGAGAAAACAGAAGAGATGAATACAAAATCAAAGCTACAGGTGGGCTGGCTTTGGGACACGATCATCGACATGAAGGAAAAGGACATGTTTCCACACTCCTTGAATCCCTTGCTAGGACACTGAACGCAAGAAGTGGCTCTCCTAACCTATGGGAATTGAAGTGGGAAGCTCTCAAGAACATCTGTCAGGAAAGGAGTAGAGTGGAATTTTGCACCATTGGGAAAAGTGTGAAAGTGTTTGTTTAGCCCTTGGGCAGGAATCGTTTTGAGCAAGTGTGTTGTGAACTGGCTTGTGTTCCCCCCAGTACCTGTGCTCAGCTTCTAAACCCCCGCGTGCATCCCTTGGGGGCAGGCTAAGGCCAACGCATCCCCTTGGCCCGCAAGTCATTTCCATTCTGAGCACCTTTCTACGTGAGCCTCTCAGAGGTGTTTCTGGAGGTGTGTAAACAGACTTCCCAGAGAAAGGTGTGCATTGTTCCCGCTGGGGATTGCGAGTGACCACGCCCTCAGGCCCTAAATCCGATCAGAAGCTTGCAGCGCATTGGTGGATTTCGTGCCCCTGGGGGTTGGGATGGGGGCGGAGTGGGTGGTGAGCCATCAAAGGGCTGGTGGGACTGGCCCAGGCTGTCACTTGCAGACCGGCCGTCTCTGGGAAGGAGGCATCCCTGCTGCAGCTGGAGCTCCGAGATGGACACTCTCGACACTCTCGTGGGCCTCGTTTGCAGAGACATGGAGGCTGCTTCTCTCAACTCGGGAGGTGAGCCTCCAGCTCAGTTCCACGTCTTTCCCAAACTCCACTCTTCCCGGCCAAGTGCCGCTGCTGTGGATGCCCGCCGGGGACCCTCTCGGCAGGAGGAACCGTGCCCGCCGGCCCAGACCGTTGGGCGCTGCCAGCGTGGTGACTTGGCGCGTGTGTCAGCAGGGCTGGCTCCCGCCC
The DNA here is from genome assembly GCF_030028045.1 of Hippopotamus amphibius kiboko. Taxonomy (NCBI): domain Eukaryota; kingdom Metazoa; phylum Chordata; class Mammalia; order Artiodactyla; family Hippopotamidae; genus Hippopotamus; species Hippopotamus amphibius. The sequence continues at coordinate 34,682,928 of NC_080193.1, forward strand.
AGACACGTCTCCTGAGTTGGAGGAGACCGTCTGTGGTCGGGGCTGGGCTTTGCAATATGGGGAACACCTGCTACTTGAATGCAGCCCTGCAGTGTCTGACCCACACACCACCCCTGGCCAGCTGGCTGCTGTCCCAGCAGCACTCGACGATCTGTCCAACCCAGACCTTCTGCATGCTGTGTGCTATGCAAGCCCACATCACGCGAGCCCTCCTTCATCCTGGCGAGGTGATCCGGCCCCGCCAGGACCTGCTCACTAGCTTCCACAGGCACGAGCAGGAAGATTCCCACGAGTTTCTGATGTTCACGCTGGATGCCATGCAGCAAGCGTGCTTGCGTGCCTGTGAGCTGTTGGGCTGTCCCTCCAACAACACCACCCTCATCCGTCAGATCTTTGGTGGGTCCTGGCGATCTCAGGTCCAGTGTCTCCACTGCCTTGGGGTTTCAGACACGTTCGACCCTTATCTGGACATCACCCTGGATATCACGGCAGCTCAGAGTGTGGACCAAGCTTTGAAAGAGCTGGTGAAGCCCGAGAAGCTGGATGGTGAAAATGCCTATCGTTGCAGTGTTTGTCTCCAGAAGGTGCCTGCCACCAAGAGGTTGACTCTGCACAGCGCCTCCAAGGTCCTGATCCTTGTGCTGAAACGCTTCACACAGATCGCCGGCGACAAAATGGCTCAGAAAGTGCACTATCCCCAGTGCCTCGACTTGCAACCCTACATGTCCGAGCAGACGGCAGGCCCACTGGATTATGTGCTCTATGCAGTGCTGGTGCACTCCGGGTGGAGCTGTCACCGAGGACACTACTTTTGTTATGTCCAAGCTGGCAACGGCCAGTGGTATCACATGGACGATGCCAAGGTTACCGCCTGTGACGTGACGTCTGCCCTGAGCCAAAGCGCCTATGTCCTCTTTTATGCCCAGAAGAGTGCCTTGGAAGGAGACGGTGGGCCAGTGGCACCGGGAGGGGCACCGACGTCCCTGGGGGCTGACCCCACAGGCACTGTCGTGGCCCACAGGGGACCGGAAAGAGATGCCAGCATCAGAGCTCCTGGGTCGGAGGAGCCCCTGGAGGAAACAGGCGTTCAAGCAATCAGCTTAGAGCAGTGGAGACGCCTCCAAGAACACGACCGACCTCGGCCTGAATTCAACCTCAGGAAGGTCGAGTCTGCCCTGCCTGCCGGTGCGGTCGTGATTCACCGGTCGAAATACGCAGCTGGCATGAACCCACAACTGCCTGAACCGGGGAACTACCAGCTCAACCATCCAACCAGGGACAGCCCACCTCAGGGGCCCATCAACATCAGCAACGTCCCTTGTCTCAGCGGGAGGGCCAAAACTACCAAGAAAAAGAACAAGAAGAAGCAGGGGGCTCTGGGTGCATTGCACTAGGCTCCGGTGCACATCCCTGCAGACACGCACACACACCCACGCACCAACCCACACACCCACCCGCTCACACACTTGCTGCCCAACCTATGCTCACCTAGAGGAAATCGGGTGTGCTACACGTGGGAATAATCTACCCTTGTGGAAGGACTGTTAGTCTGCAGTGTTCATGGGACGTGCTATTCACTTGGAACTTCTTACTACTGAGCTTTCAGGCGTGGCTCTCCACTGGCATGCTACTGGGGAGGGTGGGATTGATGACTGGGTCTAAGGACTGTCTCAGCACAATCCACGTCCACGGCACTGGAACAGTCCTTTGGGGATGGGGCGTCTGGTAGGTTTCCTTTGGTTTTAACCCTCCCCTCCCCACCCCCAACCCCTTCATTTGCTGCACTATTGGCTTCTTGTGAAGGACGCAGCCTGGAGGCTCCTCAGAAAGGCTCACGCCCACCCAGGTGAGGAGGAAACCTCCTGAGCCCTTCAGAGGGTCCATGACCCTCTCCTGCCTGCTGGGGTCTCCCCCTCCTGGTCCAGTCAACTGGGGATGACCCCAGCCTCCCAGGTCACCAGCCCCCACACCCCATCCCGCTGCGCATAGCTCAGCACAGCACAGACAAATACGAATATTCCCAAGACCTGGTGCAGGATTCCATGGGAGCCGGGCAAGCAGGCTCTAAGGGTGGCTGTCAATCGGAGGCCTTGTGCAAATGCCTGAAAGGAATGACCCGGCCACCCATTCATCACTTGCCCTGGAGACTTCACAAGGATACTTCTCCAAAGACACCTGGGGCTGGATTTCATTTGAAAGGGATATGTTGGAGACTCTCCAAATGCCAACCAGGAGAAACGATGCAAACCACCCACCCCCGCAGCAACACCAGCAACAACGCCAAAACCCCAACAGCAAGAGACAGACTCGGTACATCTTCTGACAGACCCGCACAGGTGAGAGTGGGATGTCAGGTACTATGGGGACCAGTGTGACAGAGGGGTCTCCACGGTGGGGAGGAGGATCCCTGCGGCAAGTGGGAGCTTGAACACGTCCTCAATTTTCCCTCTAAAGCTGACAGCGATTGCCACTGGTTCACTGATTGCAGGTGCCTGCGAGGACCACAGTGTCTTCTGGCCACAGCACAGCAAGCGCACGAGTGAGCCAGTGGAGCGAGTGAGGGGGTGAGTGCAGGAGCTGTCCCACGAAGGGCAGAGGTGGGGCTCTGTTTCCCTAGCCCTTGGGTCGAATCGTGGGAGGGTGAACCCAGAGGACCTGGGGGGATCGTCAAAGCCCAGGATCCTTCCCCAAGACCGAAGGAAGGAACATAGACATTGGTGAGGAAGGGTTAGGGGGAGGGGGAGTGGACTGTGACCTGGAGGTGCTGTCTCTCCACCTCTGCACCAGGTGCGTGGCCATCTCCAGGCAAGGAGAGGCAACCGGAGGAGAAGCCACCAAGAGATCCGTATCCTGTGCAGGTCCACATGGAGGAAGGGGCTCGTTCTACCCTTTGAGAGTCCCTGAGCGGCATAGAACGGGGCACCTCTGGGAACGTGGGCCAAAACAACTGCATCATGCCTGGGAAAGCCTGGGACAACCCCCTGGAGTGGGCCAGTGGCTCCAGGTGAAGGAAGGGGCATTCTTGGCCGAGTTCACAGCACGTCAGTGCTCCCGCTCCCCCTCCTCCCGCCCCTCCCCCTCCCCCTCATCCCTTTATCCCCTGAAGCAAACACTGACTAACACTGGGGCCCAATCAGATTCTCCCTCGTGGGGACACAGCCTTGAGGCACATCCACTTACCATGGTTTGTCTTGTAAGTGAGGAAAGCCAAGGTGGAATGCCGAGGACCCCAATCCCCAGGGCGACTCTGCGGGAGACGCCACAGGGCCCGTGTGGGGAGGAGGGGGTGGACAGAATCGGGGAGCCCTTGCTCAGGCCTGCCCAGTGCCTCATCCCCACCCCACACCCCACGCACCATCCCTCCACGCCCAGCCATCTTCCAGGCCAGCCCCTGGCATGGTGTTCACTCCACTGGAGAATGGATGGTGGAGATCGTGGTTCCAAAGAGCTCCCTGCCTCTAGGATGCCTTTGAGCACGTGGAGTGGAGTGAGAAGCTCCCAGGGTAGCTCCGACCTGGGTTTCAGCCTCAGGGGACCTGGAAGGGGCTCTTGGACTGAGGGTGAAACCGCGAGGGGCAGGCCGTGTCTGACGGACCAGGCTTCCCTCAGACATCCTCAGGCACCTGCACCGTGGAAGGAGCCCTGTGGAGCCCCGCGAGACAGACACCCCGACACCACCTCTGCTAATGATGGGCGTGTCTGGGCCATGGGAAATGGATCAAACGAACCTGGCACGGGACAGGGTTTGGATGCAGTCTACTTGGTAATAAACTGAGTGAAATCATTGGCATGAGTGTTTAATTCGAGAAATGAAGACCTATGAAATTCATCGCGGGGTTGGGGGGGCAGGGCTGTGTATCTCTGGAGAGGTGCCCTGTCTTGTCTGGGCGGAAGTGCACTCCAGAAACCCGGAAGTGTCGTTCTTCAACACCAATGGAAAGCTGTGTTTCTAGAAGGGGTTTTCCTTTGACTCAAGCCACCAAGAGGGACGGTATTGCATGGGTGTTTTGGTGTGTAATCACCGCTGGTCCACGGGATAGGATGATTATTCTCAGTTTCATGTCTGAAGTTCATCCCCCTGGTACCGAGGGCAAACGAGGGTGCCTGTGGCTTCTGAGAAGGGCAGTCCCTTGGATGTCCAGGGCCCCACGCTCAGGAAAGAGGGTTCTGCCAGGTCGGATGGGCCCAGTGATGGGGACGCTGGTCCCCACACTTCCCTCCAGTAGTGCTAGGAGAAAGAGCAAGCAGAGCACAGCCTATGCCTTGGTGCCAGCCAGGCCCATCTCAACCCAGGACCGCTTGCTCCCAGGGGGGTGGCCGCTGCATCTCCGACAGATCCCACTGGGTGCTGAGCCTTCCCTCACAAAGACAAGAAGGGAGAAGGCAGTGGGTTTGGAGCGAGGCAGTATCTGAGCACTGAAGAGCCTTCACTCCTTCCTAAAATGGGCACAGAGCATCTCCTGTGCTCTCTGAGGTGGGGTAGGGGGCACTGCATGCTGGCCACCATGCTGGGCACTGCAGTCCACGGAGCGCAGTGCATCCTCATGGAGACTTGAAGTGATCACAGTCGAGTCACACATGAGAGTGGAATGCGTACGGTTGTGGAGTTAGAGGATTTCTCAGCTGAGAATTCCTGATTCCCAGGGGGACAGCATTCCAGCAGCAGGGGAGAGAGCAGTTCATTGTATCTGGCGGCAGTTTGGTTCACTTCTCCTAAAGTGCCTGGACGTCCTGTGACATCAGACATTTGGCTTCTGTCTCCCATGTTCATCCTCAAAGGAGCATGCCACCTGAACCTTACAGAAGGTAACTCAACAACACTTCGAGCTCAGGCAAAGAAACCAAACGAACAAATGAAAAACCCTAACCTCCCCACGCCCACCCCCCCACCCCCAACACCAGAAACAACAAAGAAATCCAGAGCAGTGAAAAATGCAGTGAACAGAGCAAACCAAGTGCACAAAATGGATTTGAAAGATTCACAGAAAAGAATCCTGCAGACCTATTGGGAGACGTCTACGGAGAGGGGGAGGCACAAGTACAAACTCTTTGCAGTATGGTATTGGAAAAATGTAAGTTGTGTGTTTGGGTGGTGTTGGCATTGGCATCAGGGTGGTTGGGGGTTAGGGGGTGGGGGTAGGGGTGGCGTGGTGAGCCTCTGTAGGAAAGGGAGGCATTCATACTATAACGTTGTACAAAGAAACCTGCCGACTAGTATTCCAATGATGCCTAAGTAGGAATGTGAAACTCAACGTTCATTTATAAAATCAAAGGTCCTCCCTGCACTGACGGAAGACCCTTCCCTAACGTCGTTGGGGACAGCGAAACCACCTGACTTGCAGCTCTGCCCCTCCTATCTGTCAGTAGGTTCTCATCCAGGTGGTCCCAGGACAGACACACTCCACTGGACCACGTGCAGCTTCGAAGGGGGCTGGGCGGGCTTGGGGGCAGGGTCCGTGGGGGAACTCTCCTCTCCTAGCTGACTCTTCCACTGCCTCAAGATCACATGACCTCGAGGAGTCTCACCCAAGGAACCTTACGTATCACCTTTCTCCTTTCCCTCCCCACGCCCCCACCCCCTGCACCTAAGGTTCGACCAGCACGTTGTGATTGAGCGTCCTCGTGCATTTCCCACTGAGCCGCACAGCTGTGTCTAGTCTATCTGGGAACAGAACCGAGAATCGTTTTTGACAGATGGCTATTTACATATGCCCCCACCAAGATCCCATAGAGAGGGAAAGAAAGACCAATGATTGCCCCCACGAACACAAACAATCATGCCCTGGATAAAGAAGAGGTGACGTGCCCCACGGGGCGGGCTGTGGAGCAGGGTCAGTCGGGGACCTTCCCTCTCCTAGCTGAATCTCTGACTGCCTCAAGGTCACATGACCTCAGGGAGTCTCACCCAAGGAACTTTATCTATCACTTTTTTTTTTCCACACCCTACATCAAAGGGTCAACCGGCACCTTTGCATCCTCAGGCATTTTTGACTGAGCCGGACAGCTGTGTCTAGTTTCTTCGGGGCGGGAAGCAAAGAATCATTTCTCACCGATGCCTATATACATATGCCCCCACCATCATCTCCACAGAGAGGGAAAGGAAGTATAAATATGTCCCCCACAAACACAAACAAGCATGCCCCGGATTAAGAAGATGTAAGACGCCCCCCACTCCACACACCACCTCAGCCACCCCCTTCCCCCCCCGCCCGTTTCCAAAACAGACAGCAGAAGACTGCTCAGCCCACCACCCCTCCCCCAAGAAAGAGGAAGGGAATCATGCGTTTGGAGCAATGACGATGGACTTGGGGGGAGGGGGGCTGGGGGGCTGGGGGCGGGAGGGCGTGATGCTGTGAGAAAGACGTCTGACAGAAAGACAAATACCGCACGACAGCGCTTCTATGTAGAATGCAAACCATGACAGCGATGTAGTGGATATATTCGCAACACAGGACAAACTGCTGGGTTACCAGTGGGCAGACGGAAGGCGAGGGGCATAAGAGGCACACACTTATCAGGTGTGAGATCAGCTAAAAGAATGTCCTGTATGACACCGGGACCTAGAGCCAATACTTTCTAGGAAGCATCAAGGAAATGTAAGCTTTGAGGAATTGTCAATCACTAGACTGTACACCTTCCATAATATTGTAGAGCAAGCATCGTTTCAATGAAAGAACAAAACCAAAGAGAACACAACAAAACACCAAAAACCAAAAGGTGGTGGTGGAGGGGGTGGGGGTGGGGAGGGGGGTGGGGAGAAAACAGAAGAGATGAATACAAAATCAAAGCTACAGGTGGGCTGGCTTTGGGACACGATCATCGACATGAAGGAAAAGGACATGTTTCCACACTCCTTGAATCCCTTGCTAGGACACTGAACGCAAGAAGTGGCTCTCCTAACCTATGGGAATTGAAGTGGGAAGCTCTCAAGAACATCTGTCAGGAAAGGAGTAGAGTGGAATTTTGCACCATTGGGAAAAGTGTGAAAGTGTTTGTTTAGCCCTTGGGCAGGAATCGTTTTGAGCAAGTGTGTTGCCAACTGGCTTGTGTTCCTCCCAGTACCTGTGCTCAGCTTCTAAACCCCCGCGTGCATCCCTTGGGGGCAGGCTAAGGCCAACGCATCCCCTTGGCCCGCAAGTCATTTCCATTCTGAGCACCTTTCTACGTGAGCCTCTCAGAGGTGTTTCTGGAGGTGTGTAAACAGACTTCCCAGAGAAAGGTGTGCATTGTTCCCGCTGGGGATTGCGAGTGACCACGCCCTCAGGCCCTAAATCCGATCAGAAGCTTGCAGCGCATTGGTGGATTTCGTGCCCCCGGGGGTTGGGATGGGGGCGGAGTGGGTGGTGAGCCATCAAAGGGCTGGTGGGACTGGCCCAGGCTGTCACTTGCAGACCGGCCGTCTCTGGGAAGGAGGCATCCCTGCTGCAGCTGGAGCTCCGAGATGGACACTCTCGACACTCTCGTGGGCCTCGTTTGCAGAGACATGGAGGCTGCTTCTCTCGACTCGGGAGGTGAGCCTCCAGCTCAGTTCCACGTCTTTCCCAAACTCCACTCTTCCCGGCCAAGTGCCGCTGCTGTGGATGCCCGCCGGGGACCCTCTCGGCAGGAGGAACCGTGCCCGCCGGCCCAGACCGTTGGGCGCTGCCAGCGTGGTGACTTGGCGCGTGTGTCAGCAGGGCTGGCTCCCGCCCAGACACGTCTCCTGAGTTGGAGGAGACCGTCTGTGGTCGGGGCTGGGCTTTGCAATATGGGGAACACCTGCTACTTGAATGCAGCCCTGCAGTGTCTGACCCACACACCACCCCTGGCCAGCTGGCTGCTGTCCCAGCAGCACTCGACGATCTGTCCAACCCAGACCTTCTGCATGCTGTGTGCTATGCAAGCCCACATCACGCGAGCCCTCCTTCATCCTGGCGAGGTGATCCGGCCCCGCCAGGACCTGCTCACTAGCTTCCACAGGCACGAGCAGGAAGATTCCCACGAGTTTCTGATGTTCACGCTGGATGCCATGCAGCAAGCGTGCTTGCGTGCCTGTGAGCTGTTGGGCTGTCCCTCCAACAACACCACCCTCATCCGTCAGATCTTTGGTGGGTCCTGGCGATCTCAGGTCCAGTGTCTCCACTGCCTTGGGGTTTCAGACACGTTCGACCCTTATCTGGACATCACCCTGGATATCACGGCAGCTCAGAGTGTGGACCAAGCTTTGAAAGAGCTGGTGAAGCCCGAGAAGCTGGATGGTGAAAATGCCTATCGTTGCAGTGTTTGTCTCCAGAAGGTGCCTGCCACCAAGAGGTTGACTCTGCACAGCGCCTCCAAGGTCCTGATCCTTGTGCTGAAACGCTTCACACAGATCGCCGGCGACAAAATGGCTCAGAAAGTGCACTATCCCCAGTGCCTCGACTTGCAACCCTACATGTCCGAGCAGACGGCAGGCCCACTGGATTATGTGCTCTATGCAGTGCTGGTGCACTCCGGGTGGAGCTGTCACCGAGGACACTACTTTTGTTATGTCCAAGCTGGCAACGGCCAGTGGTATCACATGGACGATGCCAAGGTTACCGCCTGTGACGTGACGTCTGCCCTGAGCCAAAGCGCCTATGTCCTCTTTTATGCCCAGAAGAGTGCCTTGGAAGGAGACGGTGGGCCAGTGGCACCGGGAGGGGCACCGACGTCCCTGGGGGCTGACCCCACAGGCACTGTCGTGGCCCACAGGGGACCGGAAAGAGATGCCAGCATCAGAGCTCCTGGGTCGGAGGAGCCCCTGGAGGAAACAGGCGTTCAAGCAATCAGCTTAGAGCAGTGGAGACGCCTCCAAGAACACGACCGACCTCGGCCTGAATTCAACCTCAGGAAGGTCGAGTCTGCCCTGCCTGCCGGTGCGGTCGTGATTCACCGGTCGAAATACGCAGCTGGCATGAACCCACAACTGCCTGAACCGGGGAACTACCAGCTCAACCATCCAACCAGGGACAGCCCACCTCAGGGGCCCATCAACATCAGCAACGTCCCTTGTCTCAGCGGGAGGGCCAAAACTACCAAGAAAAAGAACAAGAAGAAGCAGGGGGCTCTGGATGCATTGCACTAGGCTCCGGTGCACATCCCTGCAGACACGCACACACACCCACGCACCAACCCACACACCCACCCGCTCACACACTTGCTGCCCAACCTACGCTCACCTAGAGGAAATCGGGTGTGCTACACGTGGGAATAATCTACCCTTGTGGAAGGACTGTTAGTCTGCAGTGTTCATGGGACGTGCTATTCACTTGGAACTTCTTACTACTGAGCTTTCAGGCGTGGCTCTCCACTGGCATGCTACTGGGGAGGGTGGGATTGATGACTGGGTCTAAGGACTGTCTCAGCACAATCCACGTCCACGGCACTGGAACAGTCCTTTGGGGATGGGGCGTCTGGTAGGTTTCCTTTGGTTTTAACCCTCCCCTCCCCACCCCCAACCCCTTCATTTGCTGCACTATTGGCTTCTTGTGAAGGACGCAGCCTGGAGGCTCCTCAGAAAGGCTCACGCCCACCCAGGTGAGGAGGAAACCTCCTGAGCCCTTCAGAGGGTCCATGACCCTCTCCTGCCTGCTGGGGTCTCCCCCTCCTGGTCCAGTCAACTGGGGATGACCCCAGCCTCCCAGGTCACCAGCCCCCACACCCCATCCCGCTGCGCATAGCTCAGCACAGCACAGTCAAATACGAATATTCCCAAGACCTGGTGCAGGATTCCATGGGAGCCGGGCAAGCAGGCTCTAAGGGTGGCTGTCAATCGGAGGCCTTGTGCAAATGCCTGAAAGGAATGACCCGGCCACCCATTCATCACTTGCCCTGGAGACTTCACAAGGATACTTCTCCAAAGACACCTGGGGCTGGATTTCATTTGAAAGGGATATGTTGGAGACTCTCCAAATGCCAACCAGGAGAAACGATGCAAACCACCCACCCCCGCAGCAACACCAGCAACAACGTCAAAACCCCAACAGCAAGAGACAGACTTGGTACATCTTCTGACAGACCCGCACAGGTGAGAGTGGGATGTCAGGTACTATGGGGACCAGTGTGACAGAGGGGTCTCCACGGTGGGGAGGAGGATCCCTGCGGCAAGTGGGAGCTTGAACACGTCCTCAATTTTCCCTCTAAAGCTGACAGCGATTGCCACTGGTTCACTGATTGCAGGTGCCTGCGAGGACCACAGTGTCTTCTGGCCACAGCACAGCAAGCGCACGAGTGAGCCAGTGGAGCGAGTGAGGGGGTGAGTGCAGGAGCTGTCCCACGAAGGGCAGAGGTGGGGCTCTGTTTCCCTAGCCCTTGGGTCGAATCGTGGGAGGGCGAACCCAGAGGACCTGGGGGGATCGTCAAAGCCCAGGATCCTTCCCCAAGACCGAAGGAAGGAACATAGACATTGGTGAGGAAGGGTTAGGGGGAGGGGGAGTGGACTGTGACCTGGAGGTGCTGTCTCTCCACCTCTGCACCAGGTGCGTGGCCATCTCCAGGCAAGGAGAGGCAACCGGAGGAGAAGCCACCAAGAGATCCGTATCCTGTGCAGGTCCACATGGAGGAAGGGGCTCGTTCTACCCTTTGAGAGTCCCTGAGCGGCATAGAACGGGGCACCTCTGGGAACGTGGGCCAAAACAACTGCATCATGCCTGGGAAAGCCTGGGACAACCCCCTGGAGTGGGCCAGTGGCTCCAGGTGAAGGAAGGGGCATTCTTGGCCGAGTTCACAGCACGTCAGTGCTCCCGCTCCCCCTCCTCCCGCCCCTCCCCCTCCCCCTCATCCCTTTATCCCCTGAAGCAAACACTGACTAACACTGGGGCCCAATCAGATTCTCCCTCGTGGGGACACAGCCTTGAGGCACATCCACTTACCATGGTTTGTCTTGTAAGTGAGGAAAGCCAAGGTGGAATGCCGAGGACCCCAATCCCCAGGGCGACTCTGCGGGAGACGCCACAGGGCCCGTGTGGGGAGGAGGGGGTGGACAGAATCGGGGAGCCCTTGCTCAGGCCTGCCCAGTGCCTCATCCCCACCCCACACCCCACGCACCGTCCCTCCACGCCCAGCCATCTTCCAGGCCAGCCCCTGGCATGGTGTTCACTCCACTGGAGAATGGATGGTGGAGATCGTGGTTCCAAAGAGCTCCCTGCCTCTAGGATGCCTTTGAGCACGTGGAGTGGAGTGAGAAGCTCCCAGGGTAGCTCCGACCTGGGTTTCAGCCTCGGGGGACCTGGAAGGGGCTCTTGGACTGAGGGTGAAACCGCGAGGGGCAGGCCGTGTCTGACGGACCAGGCTTCCCTCAGACATCCTCAGGCACCTGCACCGTGGAAGGAGCCCTGTGGAGCCCCGCGAGACAGACACCCCGACACCACCTCTGCTAATGATGGGCGTGTCTGGGCCATGGGAAATGGATCAAACGAACCTGGCACGGGACAGGGTTTGGATGCAGTCTACTTGGTAATAAACTGAGTGAAATCATTGGCATGAGTGTTTAATTCGAGAAATGAAGACCTATGAAATTCATCGCGGGGTTGGGGGGGCAGGGCTGTGTATCTCTGGAGAGGTGCCCTGTCTTGTCTGGGCGGAAGTGCACTCCAGAAACCCGGAAGTGTCGTTCTTCAACACCAATGGAAAGCTGTGTTTCTAGAAGGGGTTTTCCTTTGACTCAAGCCACCAAGAGGGACGGTATTGCATGGGTGTTTTGGTGTGTAATCACCGCTGGTCCACGGGATAGGATGATTATTCTCAGTTTCATGTCTGAAGTTCATCCCCCTGGTACCGAGGGCAAACGAGGGTGCCTGTGGCTTCTGAGAAGGGCAGTCCCTTGGATGTCCAGGGCCCCACGCTCAGGAAAGAGGGTTCTGCCAGGTCGGATGGGCCCAGTGATGGGGACGCTGGTCCCCACACTTCCCTCCAGTAGCGCTAGGAGAAAGAGCAAGCAGAGCACAGCCTATGCCTTGGTGCCAGCCAGGCCCATCTCAACCCAGGACCGCTTGCTCCCAGGGGGGTGGCCGCTGCATCTCCGACAGATCCCACTGGGTGCTGAGCCTTCCCTCGCAAAGACAAGAAGGGAGAAGGCAGTGGGTTTGGAGCGAGGCAGTATCTGAGCACCGAAGAGCCTTCACTCCTTCCTAAAATGGGCACAGAGCATCTCCTGTGCTCTCTGAGGTGGGGTAGGGGGCACTGCATGCTGGCCACCATGCTGGGCACAGCAGTCCACGGAGCGCAGTGCATCCTCATGGAGACTTGAAGTGATCACAGTCGAGTCACACATGAGAGTGGAATGCGTACGGTTGTGGAGTTAGAGGATTTCTCAGCTGAGAATTCCTGATTCCCAGGGGGACAGCATTCCAGCAGCAGGGGAGAGAGCAGTTCATTGTATCTGGCGGCAGTTTGGTTCACTTCTCCTAAAGTGCCTGGACGTCCTGTGACATCAGACATTTGGCTTCTGTCTCCCATGTTCATCCTCAAAGGAGCATGCCACCTGAACCTTACAGAAGGTAACTCAACAACACTTCGAGCTCAGGCAAAGAAACCAAACGAACAAATGAAAAACCCTAACCTCCCCACGCCCACCCCCCCCACCCCCAACACCAGAAACAACAAAGAAATCCAGAGCAGTGAAAAATGCAGTGAACAGAGCAAACCAAGTGCACAAAATGGATTTGAAAGATTCACAGAAAAGAATCCTGCAGACCTATTGGGAGACGTCTACGGAGAGGGGGAGGCACAAGTACAAACTCTTTGCAGTATGGTATTGGAAAAATGTAAGTTGTGTGTTTGGGTGGTGTTGGCATTGGCATCAGGGTGGTTGGGGGTTAGGGGGTGGGGGTAGGGGTGGCGTGGTGAGCCTCTGTAGGAAAGGGAGGCATTCATACTATAACGTTGTACAAAGAAACCTGCCGACTAGTATTCCAATGATGCCTAAGTAGGAATGTGAAACTCAACGTTCATTTATAAAATCAAAGGTCCTCCCTGCACTGACGGAAGACCCTTCCCTAACGTCGTTGGGGACAGCGAAACCACCTGACTTGCAGCTCTGCCCCTCCTATCTGTCAGTAGGTTCTCATCCAGGTGGTCCCAGGACAGACACACTCCACTGGACCACGTGCAGCTTCGAAGGGGGCTGGGCGGGCTTGGGGGCAGGGTCCGTGGGGGAACTCTCCTCTCCTAGCTGACTCTTCCACTGCCTCAAGATCACATGACCTCGAGGAGTCTCACCCAAGGAACCTTACGTATCACCTTTCTCCTTTCCATCCCCACGCCCCCACCCCCTGCACCTAAGGTTCGACCAGCACGTTGTGATTGAGCGTCCTCGTGCATTTCCCACTGAGCCACACAGCTGTGTCTAGTCTATCTGGGAACAGAACCGAGAATCGTTTTTGACAGATGGCTATTTACATATGCCCCCACCAAGATCCCATAGAGAGGGAAAGAAAGACCAATGATTGCCCCCACGAACACAAACAATCATGCCCTGGATAAAGAAGAGGTGACGTGCCCCACGGGGCGGGCTGTGGAGCAGGGTCAGTCGGGGACCTTCCCTCTCCTAGCTGAATCTCTGACTGCCTCAAGGTCACATGACCTCAGGGAGTCTCACCCAAGGAACTTTATCTATCACTTTTTTTTTTCCACACCCTACATCAAAGGGTCAACCGGCACCTTTGCATCCTCAGGCATTTTTGACTGAGCCGGACAGCTGTGTCTAGTTTCTTCGGGGCGGGAAGCAAAGAATCATTTCTCACCGATGCCTATATACATATGCCCCCACCATCATCTCCACAGAGAGGGAAAGGAAGTATAAATATGTCCCCCACAAACACAAACAAGCATGCCCCGGATTAAGAAGATGTAAGACGCCCCCCACTCCACACACCACCTCAGCCACCCCCTTCCCCCCCCGCCCGTTTCCAAAACAGACAGCAGAAGACTGCTCAGCCCACCACCCCTCCCCCAAGAAAGAGGAAGGGAATCATGCGTTTGGAGCAATGACGATGGACTTGGGGGGAGGGGGGCTGGGGGGCTGGGGGCGGGAGGGCGTGATGCTGTGAGAAAGACGTCTGACAGAAAGACAAATACCGCACGACAGCGCTTCTATGTAGAATGCAAACCATGACAGCGATGTAGTGGATATATTCGCAACACAGGACAAACTGCTGGGTTACCAGTGGGCAGACGGAAGGCGAGGGGCGTAAGAGGCACACACTTATCAGGTGTGAGATCAGCTAAAAGAATGTCCTGTATGACACCGGGACCTAGAGCCAATACTTTCTAGGAAGCATCAAGGAAATGTAAGCTTTGAGGAATTGTCAATCACTAGACTGTACACCTTCCATAATATTGTAGAGCAAGCATCGTTTCAATGAAAGAACAAAACCAAAGAGAACACAACAAAACACCAAAAACCAAAAGGTGGTGGTGGAGGGGGTGGGGGTGGGGAGGGGGGTGGGGAGAAAACAGAAGAGATGAATACAAAATCAAAGCTACAGGTGGGCTGGCTTTGGGACACGATCATCGACATGAAGGAAAAGGACATGTTTCCACACTCCTTGAATCCCTTGCTAGGACACTGAACGCAAGAAGTGGCTCTCCTAACCTATGGGAATTGAAGTGGGAAGCTCTCAAGAACATCTGTCAGGAAAGGAGTAGAGTGGAATTTTGCACCATTGGGAAAAGTGTGAAAGTGTTTGTTTAGCCCTTGGGCAGGAATCGTTTTGAGCAAGTGTGTTGTGAACTGGCTTGTGTTCCCCCCAGTACCTGTGCTCAGCTTCTAAACCCCCGCGTGCATCCCTTGGGGGCAGGCTAAGGCCAACGCATCCCCTTGGCCCGCAAGTCATTTCCATTCTGAGCACCTTTCTACGTGAGCCTCTCAGAGGTGTTTCTGGAGGTGTGTAAACAGACTTCCCGGAGAAAGGTGTGCATTGTTCCCGCTGGGGATTGCGAGTGACCACGCCCTCAGGCCCTAAATCCGATCAGAAGCTTGCAGCGCATTGGTGGATTTCGTGCCCCTGGGGGTTGGGATGGGGGCGGAGTGGGTGGTGAGCCATCAAAGGGCTGGTGGGACTGGCCCAGGCTGTCACTTGCAGACCGGCCGTCTCTGGGAAGGAGGCATCCCTGCTGCAGCTGGAGCTCCGAGATGGACACTCTCGACACTCTCGTGGGCCTCGTTTGCAGAGACATGGAGGCTGCTTCTCTCGACTCGGGAGGTGAGCCTCCAGCTCAGTTCCACGTCTTTCCCAAACTCCACTCTTCCCGGCCAAGTGCCGCTGCTGTGGATGCCCGCCGGGGACCCTCTCGGCAGGAGGAACCGTGCCCGCCGGCCCAGACCGCTGGGCGCTGCCAGCGTGGTGACTTGGCGCGTGTGTCAGCAGGGCTGGCTCCCGCCCAGACACGTCTCCTGAGTTGGAGGAGACCGTCTGTGGTCGGGGCTGGGCTTTGCAATATGGGGAACACCTGCTACTTGAATGCAGCCCTGCAGTGTCTGACCCACACACCACCCCTGGCCAGCTGGCTGCTGTCCCAGCAGCACTCGACGATCTGTCCAACCCAGACCTTCTGCATGCTGTGTGCTATGCAAGCCCACATCACGCGAGCCCTCCTTCATCCTGGCGAGGTGATCCGGCCCCGCCAGGACCTGCTCACTAGCTTCCACAGGCACGAGCAGGAAGATTCCCACGAGTTTCTGATGTTCACGCTGGATGCCATGCAGCAAGCGTGCTTGCGTGCCTGTGAGCTGTTGGGCTGTCCCTCCAACAACACCACCCTCATCCGTCAGATCTTTGGTGGGTCCTGGCGATCTCAGGTCCAGTGTCTCCACTGCCTTGGGGTTTCAGACACGTTCGACCCTTATCTGGACATCACCCTGGATATCACGGCAGCTCAGAGTGTGGACCAAGCTTTGAAAGAGCTGGTGAAGCCCGAGAAGCTGGATGGTGAAAATGCCTATCGTTGCAGTGTTTGTCTCCAGAAGGTGCCTGCCACCAAGAGGTTGACTCTGCACAGCGCCTCCAAGGTCCTGATCCTTGTGCTGAAACGCTTCACACAGATCGCCGGCGACAAAATGGCTCAGAAAGTGCACTATCCCCAGTGCCTCGACTTGCAACCCTACATGTCCGAGCAGACGGCAGGCCCACTGGATTATGTGCTCTATGCAGTGCTGGTGCACTCCGGGTGGAGCTGTCACCGAGGACACTACTTTTGTTATGTCCAAGCTGGCAACGGCCAGTGGTATCACATGGACGATGCCAAGGTTACCGCCTGTGACGTGACGTCTGCCCTGAGCCAAAGCGCCTATGTCCTCTTTTATGCCCAGAAGAGTGCCTTGGAAGGAGACGGTGGGCCAGTGGCACCGGGAGGGGCACCGACGTCCCTGGGGGCTGACCCCACAGGCACTGTCGTGGCCCACAGGGGACCGGAAAGAGATGCCAGCATCAGAGCTCCTGGGTCGGAGGAGCCCCTGGAGGAAACAGGCGTTCAAGCAATCAGCTTAGAGCAGTGGAGACGCCTCCAAGAACACGACCGACCTCGGCCTGAATTCAACCTCAGGAAGGTCGAGTCTGCCCTGCCTGCCGGTGCGGTCGTGATTCACCGGTCGAAATACGCAGCTGGTATGAACCCACAACTGCCTGAACCGGGGAACTACCAGCTCAACCATCCAACCAGGGACAGCCCACCTCAGGGGCCCATCAACATCAGCAACGTCCCTTGTCTCAGCGGGAGGGCCAAAACTACCAAGAAAAAGAACAAGAAGAAGCAGGGGGCTCTGGATGCATTGCACTAGGCTCCGGTGCACATCCCTGCAGACACGCACACACACCCACGCACCAACCCACACACCCACCCGCTCACACACTTGCTGCCCAACCTACGCTCACCTAGAGGAAATCGGGTGTGCTACACGTGGGAATAATCTACCCTTGTGGAAGGACTGTTAGTCTGCAGTGTTCATGGGACGTGCTATTCACTTGGAACTTCTTACTACTGAGCTTTCAGGCGTGGCTCTCCACTGGCATGCTACTGGGGAGGGTGGGATTGATGACTGGGTCTAAGGACTGTCTCAGCACAATCCACGTCCACGGCACTGGAACAGTCCTTTGGGGATGGGGCGTCTGGTAGGTTTCCTTTGGTTTTAACCCTCCCCTCCCCACCCCCAACCCCTTCATTTGCTGCACTATTGGCTTCTTGTGAAGGACGCAGCCTGGAGGCTCCTCAGAAAGGCTCACGCCCACCCAGGTGAGGAGGAAACCTCCTGAGCCCTTCAGAGGGTCCATGACCCTCTCCTGCCTGCTGGGGTCTCCCCCTCCTGGTCCAGTCAACTGGGGATGACCCCAGCCTCCCAGGTCACCAGCCCCCACACCCCATCCCGCTGCGCATAGCTCAGCACAGCACAGTCAAATACGAATATTCCCAAGACCTGGTGCAGGATTCCATGGGAGCCGGGCAAGCAGGCTCTAAGGGTGGCTGTCAATCGGAGGCCTTGTGCAAATGCCTGAAAGGAATGACCCGGCCACCCATTCATCACTTGCCCTGGAGACTTCACAAGGATACTTCTCCAAAGACACCTGGGGCTGGATTTCATTTGAAAGGGATATGTTGGAGACTCTCCAAATGCCAACCAGGAGAAACGATGCAAACCACCCACCCCCGCAGCAACACCAGCAACAACGCCAAAACCCCAACAGCAAGAGACAGACTCGGTACATCTTCTGACAGACCCGCACAGGTGAGAGTGGGATGTCAGGTACTATGGGGACCAGTGTGACAGAGGGGTCTCCACGGTGGGGAGGAGGATCCCTGCGGCAAGTGGGAGCTTGAACACGTCCTCAATTTTCCCTCTAAAGCTGACAGCGATTGCCACTGGTTCACTGATTGCAGGTGCCTGCGAGGACCACAGTGTCTTCTGGCCACAGCACAGCAAGCGCACGAGTGAGCCAGTGGAGCGAGTGAGGGGGTGAGTGCAGGAGCTGTCCCACGAAGGGCAGAGGTGGGGCTCTGTTTCCCTAGCCCTTGGGTCGAATCGTGGGAGGGTGAACCCAGAGGACCTGG
The DNA here is from genome assembly GCF_030028045.1 of Hippopotamus amphibius kiboko. Taxonomy (NCBI): domain Eukaryota; kingdom Metazoa; phylum Chordata; class Mammalia; order Artiodactyla; family Hippopotamidae; genus Hippopotamus; species Hippopotamus amphibius. The sequence continues at coordinate 34,700,970 of NC_080193.1, forward strand.
GGGGATCGTCAAAGCCCAGGATCCTTCCCCAAGACCGAAGGAAGGAACATAGACATTGGTGAGGAAGGGTTAGGGGGAGGGGGAGTGGACTGTGACCTGGAGGTGCTGTCTCTCCACCTCTGCACCAGGTGCGTGGCCATCTCCAGGCAAGGAGAGGCAACCGGAGGAGAAGCCACCAAGAGATCCGTATCCTGTGCAGGTCCACATGGAGGAAGGGGCTCGTTCTACCCTTTGAGAGTCCCTGAGCGGCATAGAACGGGGCACCTCTGGGAACGTGGGCCAAAACAACTGCATCATGCCTGGGAAAGCCTGGGACAACCCCCTGGAGTGGGCCAGTGGCTCCAGGTGAAGGAAGGGGCATTCTTGGCCGAGTTCACAGCACGTCAGTGCTCCCGCTCCCCCTCCTCCCGCCCCTCCCCCTCCCCCTCATCCCTTTATCCCCTGAAGCAAACACTGACTAACACTGGGGCCCAATCAGATTCTCCCTCGTGGGGACACAGCCTTGAGGCACATCCACTTACCATGGTTTGTCTTGTAAGTGAGGAAAGCCAAGGTGGAATGCCGAGGACCCCAATCCCCAGGGCGACTCTGCGGGAGACGCCACAGGGCCCGTGTGGGGAGGAGGGGGTGGACAGAATCGGGGAGCCCTTGCTCAGGCCTGCCCAGTGCCTCATCCCCACCCCACACCCCACGCACCATCCCTCCACGCCCAGCCATCTTCCAGGCCAGCCCCTGGCATGGTGTTCACTCCACTGGAGAATGGATGGTGGAGATCGTGGTTCCAAAGAGCTCCCTGCCTCTAGGATGCCTTTGAGCACGTGGAGTGGAGTGAGAAGCTCCCAGGGTAGCTCCGACCTGGGTTTCAGCCTCAGGGGACCTGGAAGGGGCTCTTGGACTGAGGGTGAAACCGCGAGGGGCAGGCCGTGTCTGACGGACCAGGCTTCCCTCAGACATCCTCAGGCACCTGCACCGTGGAAGGAGCCCTGTGGAGCCCCGCGAGACAGACACCCCGACACCACCTCTGCTAATGATGGGCGTGTCTGGGCCATGGGAAATGGATCAAACGAACCTGGCACGGGACAGGGTTTGGATGCAGTCTACTTGGTAATAAACTGAGTGAAATCATTGGCATGAGTGTTTAATTCGAGAAATGAAGACCTATGAAATTCATCGCGGGGTTGGGGGGGCAGGGCTGTGTATCTCTGGAGAGGTGCCCTGTCTTGTCTGGGCGGAAGTGCACTCCAGAAACCCGGAAGTGTCGTTCTTCAACACCAATGGAAAGCTGTGTTTCTAGAAGGGGTTTTCCTTTGACTCAAGCCACCAAGAGGGACGGTATTGCATGGGTGTTTTGGTGTGTAATCACCGCTGGTCCACGGGATAGGATGATTATTCTCAGTTTCATGTCTGAAGTTCATCCCCCTGGTACCGAGGGCAAACGAGGGTGCCTGTGGCTTCTGAGAAGGGCAGTCCCTTGGATGTCCAGGGCCCCACGCTCAGGAAAGAGGGTTCTGCCAGGTCGGATGGGCCCAGTGATGGGGACGCTGGTCCCCACACTTCCCTCCAGTAGCGCTAGGAGAAAGAGCAAGCAGAGCACAGCCTATGCCTTGGTGCCAGCCAGGCCCATCTCAACCCAGGACCGCTTGCTCCCAGGGGGGTGGCCGCTGCATCTCCGACAGATCCCACTGGGTGCTGAGCCTTCCCTCGCAAAGACAAGAAGGGAGAAGGCAGTGGGTTTAGAGCGAGGCAGTATCTGAGCACCGAAGAGCCTTCACTCCTTCCTAAAATGGGCACAGAGCATCTCCTGTGCTCTCTGAGGTGGGGTAGGGGGCACTGCATGCTGGCCACCATGCTGGGCACTGCAGTCCACGGAGCGCAGTGCATCCTCATGGAGACTTGAAGTGATCACAGTCGAGTCACACATGAGAGTGGAATGCGTACGGTTGTGGAGTTAGAGGATTTCTCAGCTGAGAATTCCTGATTCCCAGGGGGACAGCATTCCAGCAGCAGGGGAGAGAGCAGTTCATTGTATCTGGCGGCAGTTTGGTTCACTTCTCCTAAAGTGCCTGGACGTCCTGTGACATCAGACATTTGGCTTCTGTCTCCCATGTTCATCCTCAAAGGAGCATGCCACCTGAACCTTACAGAAGGTAACTCAACAACACTTCGAGCTCAGGCAAAGAAACCAAACGAACAAATGAAAAACCCTAACCTCCCCACGCCCACCCCCCCCACCCCCAACACCAGAAACAACAAAGAAATCCAGAGCAGTGAAAAATGCAGTGAACAGAGCAAACCAAGTGCACAAAATGGATTTGAAAGATTCACAGAAAAGAATCCTGCAGACCTATTGGGAGACGTCTACGGAGAGGGGGAGGCACAAGTACAAACTCTTTGCAGTATGGTATTGGAAAAATGTAAGTTGTGTGTTTGGGTGGTGTTGGCATTGGCATCAGGGTGGTTGGGGGTTAGGGGGTGGGGGTAGGGGTGGCGTGGTGAGCCTCTGTAGGAAAGGGAGGCATTCATACTATAACGTTGTACAAAGAAACCTGCCGACTAGTATTCCAATGATGCCTAAGTAGGAATGTGAAACTCAACGTTCATTTATAAAATCAAAGGTCCTCCCTGCACTGACGGAAGACCCTTCCCTAACGTCGTTGGGGACAGCGAAACCACCTGACTTGCAGCTCTGCCCCTCCTATCTGTCAGTAGGTTCTCATCCAGGTGGTCCCAGGACAGACACACTCCACTGGACCACGTGCAGCTTCGAAGGGGGCTGGGCGGGCTTGGGGGCAGGGTCCGTGGGGGAACTCTCCTCTCCTAGCTGACTCTTCCACTGCCTCAAGATCACATGACCTCGAGGAGTCTCACCCAAGGAACCTTACGTATCACCTTTCTCCTTTCCATCCCCACGCCCCCACCCCCTGCACCTAAGGTTCGACCAGCACGTTGTGATTGAGCGTCCTCGTGCATTTCCCACTGAGCCACACAGCTGTGTCTAGTCTATCTGGGAACAGAACCGAGAATCGTTTTTGACAGATGGCTATTTACATATGCCCCCACCAAGATCCCATAGAGAGGGAAAGAAAGACCAATGATTGCCCCCACGAACACAAACAATCATGCCCTGGATAAAGAAGAGGTGACGTGCCCCACGGGGCGGGCTGTGGAGCAGGGTCAGTCGGGGACCTTCCCTCTCCTAGCTGAATCTCTGACTGCCTCAAGGTCACATGACCTCAGGGAGTCTCACCCAAGGAACTTTATCTATCACTTTTTTTTTTCCACACCCTACATCAAAGGGTCAACCGGCACCTTTGCATCCTCAGGCATTTTTGACTGAGCCGGACAGCTGTGTCTAGTTTCTTCGGAGCGGGAAGCAAAGAATCATTTCTCACCGATGCCTATATACATATGCCCCCACCATCATCTCCACAGAGAGGGAAAGGAAGTATAAATATGTCCCCCACAAACACAAACAAGCATGCCCCGGATTAAGAAGATGTAAGACGCCCCCCATGCCACACACCACCTCAGCCACCCCCTTCCCCCCCCGCCCGTTTCCAAAACAGACAGCGGAAGACTGCTCAGCCCACCACCCCTCCCCCAAGAAAGAGGAAGGGAATCATGCGTTTGGAGCAATGACGATGGACTTGGGGGGAGGGGGGCTGGGGGGCTGGGGGCGGGAGGGCATGATGCTGTGAGAAAGACGTCTGACAGAAAGACAAATACCGCACGACAGCGCTTCTATGTAGAATGCAAACCATGACAGCGATGTAGTGGATATATTCGCAACACAGGACAAACTGCTGGGTTACCAGTGGGCAGACGGAAGGCGAGGGGCGTAAGAGGCACACACTTATCAGGTGTGAGATCAGCTAAAAGAATGTCCTGTATGACACCGGGACCTAGAGCCAATACTTTCTAGGAAGCATCAAGGAAATGTAAGCTTTGAGGAATTGTCAATCACTAGACTGTACACCTTCCATAATATTGTAGAGCAAGCATCGTTTCAATGAAAGAACAAAACCAAAGAGAACACAACAAAACACCAAAAACCAAAAGGTGGTGGTGGAGGGGGTGGGGGTGGGGAGGGGGGTGGGGAGAAAACAGAAGAGATGAATACAAAATCAAAGCTACAGGTGGGCTGGCTTTGGGACACGATCATCGACATGAAGGAAAAGGACATGTTTCCACACTCCTTGAATCCCTTGCTAGGACACTGAACGCAAGAAGTGGCTCTCCTAACCTATGGGAATTGAAGTGGGAAGCTCTCAAGAACATCTGTCAGGAAAGGAGTAGAGTGGAATTTTGCACCATTGGGAAAAGTGTGAAAGTGTTTGTTTAGCCCTTGGGCAGGAATCGTTTTGAGCAAGTGTGTTGCCAACTGGCTTGTGTTCCCCCCAGTACCTGTGCTCAGCTTCTAAACCCCCGCGTGCATCCCTTGGGGGCAGGCTAAGGCCAACGCATCCCCTTGGCCCGCAAGTCATTTCCATTCTGAGCACCTTTCTACGTGAGCCTCTCAGAGGTGTTTCTGGAGGTGTGTAAACAGACTTCCCGGAGAAAGGTGTGCATTGTTCCCGCTGGGGATTGCGAGTGACCACGCCCTCAGGCCCTAAATCCGATCAGAAGCTTGCAGCGCATTGGTGGATTTCGTGCCCCCGGGGGTTGGGATGGGGGCGGAGTGGGTGGTGAGCCATCAAAGGGCTGGTGGGACTGGCCCAGGCTGTCACTTGCAGACCGGCCGTCTCTGGGAAGGAGGCATCCCTGCTGCAGCTGGAGCTCCGAGATGGACACTCTCGACACTCTCGTGGGCCTCGTTTGCAGAGACATGGAGGCTGCTTCTCTCGACTTGGGAGGTGAGCCTCCAGCTCAGTTCCACGTCTTTCCCAAACTCCACTCTTCCCGGCCAAGTGCCGCTGCTGTGGATGCCCGCCGGGGACCCTCTCGGCAGGAGGAACCGTGCCCGCCGGCCCAGACCGTTGGGCGCTGCCAGCGTGGTGACTTGGCGCGTGTGTCAGCAGGGCTGGCTCCCGCCCAGACACGTCTCCTGAGTTGGAGGAGACCGTCTGTGGTCGGGGCTGGGCTTTGCAATATGGGGAACACCTGCTACTTGAATGCAGCCCTGCAGTGTCTGACCCACACACCACCCCTGGCCAGCTGGCTGCTGTCCCAGCAGCACTCGACGATCTGTCCAACCCAGACCTTCTGCATGCTGTGTGCTATGCAAGCCCACATCACGCGAGCCCTCCTTCATCCTGGCGAGGTGATCCGGCCCCGCCAGGACCTGCTCACTAGCTTCCACAGGCACGAGCAGGAAGATTCCCACGAGTTTCTGATGTTCACGCTGGATGCCATGCAGCAAGCATGCTTGCGTGCCTGTGAGCTGTTGGGCTGTCCCTCCAACAACACCACCCTCATCCGTCAGATCTTTGGTGGGTCCTGGCGATCTCAGGTCCAGTGTCTCCACTGCCTTGGGGTTTCAGACACGTTCGACCCTTATCTGGACATCACCCTGGATATCACGGCAGCTCAGAGTGTGGACCAAGCTTTGAAAGAGCTGGTGAAGCCCGAGAAGCTGGATGGTGAAAATGCCTATCGTTGCAGTGTTTGTCTCCAGAAGGTGCCTGCCACCAAGAGGTTGACTCTGCACAGCGCCTCCAAGGTCCTGATCCTTGTGCTGAAACGCTTCACACAGATCGCCGGCGACAAAATGGCTCAGAAAGTGCACTATCCCCAGTGCCTCGACTTGCAACCCTACATGTCCGAGCAGACGGCAGGCCCACTGGATTATGTGCTCTATGCAGTGCTGGTGCACTCCGGGTGGAGCTGTCACCGAGGACACTACTTTTGTTATGTCCAAGCTGGCAACGGCCAGTGGTATCACATGGACGATGCCAAGGTTACCGCCTGTGACGTGACGTCTGCCCTGAGCCAAAGCGCCTATGTCCTCTTTTATGCCCAGAAGAGTGCCTTGGAAGGAGACGGTGGGCCAGTGGCACCGGGAGAGGCACCGACGTCCCTGGGGGCTGACCCCACAGGCACTGTCGTGGCCCACAGGGGACCGGAAAGAGATGCCAGCATCAGAGCTCCTGGGTCGGAGGAGCCCCTGGAGGAAACAGGCGTTCAAGCAATCAGCTTAGAGCAGTGGAGACGCCTCCAAGAACACGACCGACCTCGGCCTGAATTCAACCTCAGGAAGGTCGAGTCTGCCCTGCCTGCCGGTGCGGTCGTGATTCACCGGTCGAAATACGCAGCTGGCATGAACCCACAACTGCCTGAAACGGGGAACTACCAGCTCAACCATCCAACCAGGGACAGCCCACCTCAGGGGCCCATCAACATCAGCAACGTCCCTTGTCTCAGCGGGAGGGCCAAAACTACCAAGAAAAAGAACAAGAAGAGGCAGGGGGCTCTGGATGCATTGCACTAGGCTCCGGTGCACATCCCTGCAGACACGCACACACACCCACGCACCAACCCACACACCCACCCGCTCACACACTTGCTGCCCAACCTACGCTCACCTAGAGGAAATCGGGTGTGCTACACGTGGGAATAATCTACCCTTGTGGAAGGACTGTTAGTCTGCAGTGTTCATGGGACGTGCTATTCACTTGGAACTTCTTACTACTGAGCTTTCAGGCGTGGCTCTCCACTGGCATGCTACTGGGGAGGGTGGGATTGATGACTGGGTCTAAGGACTGTCTCAGCACAATCCACGTCCACGGCACTGGAACAGTCCTTTGGGGATGGGGCGTCTGGTAGGTTTCCTTTGGTTTTAACCCTCCCCTCCCCACCCCCAACCCCTTCATTTGCTGCACTATTGGCTTCTTGTGAAGGACGCAGCCTGGAGGCTCCTCAGAAAGGCTCACGCCCACCCAGGTGAGGAGGAAACCTCCTGAGCCCTTCAGAGGGTCCATGACCCTCTCCTGCCTGCTGGGGTCTCCCCCTCCTGGTCCAGTCAACTGGGGATGACCCCAGCCTCCCAGGTCACCAGCCCCCACACCCCATCCCGCTGCGCATAGCTCAGCACAGCACAGTCAAATACGAATATTCCCAAGACCTGGTGCAGGATTCCATGGGAGCCGGGCAAGCAGGCTCTAAGGGTGGCTGTCAATCGGAGGCCTTGTGCAAATGCCTGAAAGGAATGACCCGGCCACCCATTCATCACTTGCCCTGGAGACTTCACAAGGATACTTCTCCAAAGACACCTGGGGCTGGATTTCATTTGAAAGGGATATGTTGGAGACTCTCCAAATGCCAACCAGGAGAAACGATGCAAACCACCCACCCCCGCAGCAACACCAGCAACAACGCCAAAACCCCAACAGCAAGAGACAGACTCGGTACATCTTCTGACAGACCCGCACAGGTGAGAGTGGGATGTCAGGTACTATGGGGACCAGTGTGACAGAGGGGTCTCCACGGTGGGGAGGAGGATCCCTGCGGCAAGTGGGAGCTTGAACACGTCCTCAATTTTCCCTCTAAAGCTGACAGCGATTGCCACTGGTTCACTGATTGCAGGTGCCTGCGAGGACCACAGTGTCTTCTGGCCACAGCACAGCAAGCGCACGAGTGAGCCAGTGGAGCGAGTGAGGGGGTGAGTGCAGGAGCTGTCCCACGAAGGGCAGAGGTGGGGCTCTGTTTCCCTAGCCCTTGGGTCGAATCGTGGGAGGGTGAACCCAGAGGACCTGGGGGGATCGTCAAAGCCCAGGATCCTTCCCCAAGACCGAAGGAAGGAACATAGACATTGGTGAGGAAGGGTTAGGGGGAGGGGGAGTGGACTGTGACCTGGAGGTGCTGTCTCTCCACCTCTGCACCAGGTGCGTGGCCATCTCCAGGCAAGGAGAGGCAACCGGAGGAGAAGCCACCAAGAGATCCGTATCCTGTGCAGGTCCACATGGAGGAAGGGGCTCGTTCTACCCTTTGAGAGTCCCTGAGTGGCATAGAACGGGGCACCTCTGGGAACGTGGGCCAAAACAACTGCATCATGCCTGGGAAAGCCTGGGACAACCCCCTGGAGTGGGCCAGTGGCTCCAGGTGAAGGAAGGGGCATTCTTGGCCGAGTTCACAGCACGTCAGTGCTCCCGCTCCCCCTCCTCCCGCCCCTCCCCCTCCCCCTCATCCCTTTATCCCCTGAAGCAAACACTGACTAACACTGGGGCCCAATCAGATTCTCCCTCGTGGGGACACAGCCTTGAGGCACATCCACTTACCATGGTTTGTCTTGTAAGTGAGGAAAGCCAAGGTGGAATGCCGAGGACCCCAATCCCCAGGGCGACTCTGCGGGAGACGCCACAGGGCCCGTGTGGGGAGGAGGGGGTGGACAGAATCGGGGAGCCCTTGCTCAGGCCTGCCCAGTGCCTCATCCCCACCCCACACCCCACGCACCGTCCCTCCACGCCCAGCCATCTTCCAGGCCAGCCCCTGGCATGGTGTTCACTCCACTGGAGAATGGATGGTGGAGATCGTGGTTCCAAAGAGCTCCCTGCCTCTAGGATGCCTTTGAGCACGTGGAGTGGAGTGAGAAGCTCCCAGGGTAGCTCCGACCTGGGTTTCAGCCTCAGGGGACCTGGAAGGGGCTCTTGGACTGAGGGTGAAACCGCGAGGGGCAGGCCGTGTCTGACGGACCAGGCTTCCCTCAGACATCCTCAGGCACCTGCACCGTGGAAGGAGCCCTGTGGAGCCCCGCGAGACAGACACCCCGACACCACCTCTGCTAATGATGGGCGTGTCTGGGCCATGGGAAATGGATCAAACGAACCTGGCACGGGACAGGGTTTGGATGCAGTCTACTTGGTAATAAACTGAGTGAAATCATTGGCATGAGTGTTTAATTCGAGAAATGAAGACCTATGAAATTCATCGCGGGGTTGGGGGGGCAGGGCTGTGTATCTCTGGAGAGGTGCCCTGTCTTGTCTGGGCGGAAGTGCACTCCAGAAACCCGGAAGTGTCGTTCTTCAACACCAATGGAAAGCTGTGTTTCTAGAAGGGGTTTTCCTTTGACTCAAGCCACCAAGAGGGACGGTATTGCATGGGTGTTTTGGTGTGTAATCACCGCTGGTCCACGGGATAGGATGATTATTCTCAGTTTCATGTCTGAAGTTCATCCCCCTGGTACCGAGGGCAAACGAGGGTGCCTGTGGCTTCTGAGAAGGGCAGTCCCTTGGATGTCCAGGGCCCCACGCTCAGGAAAGAGGGTTCTGCCAGGTCGGATGGGCCCAGTGATGGGGACGCTGGTCCCCACACTTCCCTCCAGTAGCGCTAGGAGAAAGAGCAAGCAGAGCACAGCCTATGCCTTGGTGCCAGCCAGGCCCATCTCAACCCAGGACCGCTTGCTCCCAGGGGGGTGGCCGCTGCATCTCCGACAGATCCCACTGGGTGCTGAGCCTTCCCTCGCAAAGACAAGAAGGGAGAAGGCAGTGGGTTTGGAGCGAGGCAGTATCTGAGCACCGAAGAGCCTTCACTCCTTCCTAAAATGGGCACAGAGCATCTCCTGTGCTCTCTGAGGTGGGGTAGGGGGCACTGCATGCTGGCCACCATGCTGGGCACTGCAGTCCACGGAGCGCAGTGCATCCTCATGGAGACTTGAAGTGATCACAGTCGAGTCACACATGAGAGTGGAATGCGTACGGTTGTGGAGTTAGAGGATTTCTCAGCTGAGAATTCCTGATTCCCAGGGGGACAGCATTCCAGCAGCAGGGGAGAGAGCAGTTCATTGTATCTGGCGGCAGTTTGGTTCACTTCTCCTAAAGTGCCTGGACGTCCTGTGACATCAGACATTTGGCTTCTGTCTCCCATGTTCATCCTCAAAGGAGCATGCCACCTGAACCTTACAGAAGGTAACTCAACAACACTTCGAGCTCAGGCAAAGAAACCAAACGAACAAATGAAAAACCCTAACCTCCCCACGCCCACCCCCCCCACCCCCAACACCAGAAACAACAAAGAAATCCAGAGCAGTGAAAAATGCAGTGAACAGAGCAAACCAAGTGCACAAAATGGATTTGAAAGATTCACAGAAAAGAATCCTGCAGACCTATTGGGAGACGTCTACGGAGAGGGGGAGGCACAAGTACAAACTCTTTGCAGTATGGTATTGGAAAAATGTAAGTTGTGTGTTTGGGTGGTGTTGGCATTGGCATCAGGGTGGTTGGGGGTTAGGGGGTGGGGGTAGGGGTGGCGTGGTGAGCCTCTGTAGGAAAGGGAGGCATTCATACTATAACGTTGTACAAAGAAACCTGCCGACTAGTATTCCAATGATGCCTAAGTAGGAATGTGAAACTCAACGTTCATTTATAAAATCAAAGGTCCTCCCTGCACTGACGGAAGACCCTTCCCTAACGTCGTTGGGGACAGCGAAACCACCTGACTTGCAGCTCTGCCCCTCCTATCTGTCAGTAGGTTCTCATCCAGGTGGTCCCAGGACAGACACACTCCACTGGACCACGTGCAGCTTCGAAGGGGGCTGGGCGGGCTTGGGGGCAGGGTCCGTGGGGGAACTCTCCTCTCCTAGCTGACTCTTCCACTGCCTCAAGATCACATGACCTCGAGGAGTCTCACCCAAGGAACCTTACGTATCACCTTTCTCCTTTCCCTCCCCACGCCCCCACCCCCTGCACCTAAGGTTCGACCAGCACGTTGTGATTGAGCGTCCTCGTGCATTTCCCACTGAGCCGCACAGCTGTGTCTAGTCTATCTGGGGACAGAACCGAGAATCGTTTTTGACAGATGGCTATTTACATATGCCCCCACCAAGATCCCATAGAGAGGGAAAGAAAGACCAATGATTGCCCCCACGAACACAAACAATCATGCCCTGGATAAAGAAGAGGTGACGTGCCCCACGGGGCGGGCTGTGGAGCAGGGTCAGTCGGGGACCTTCCCTCTCCTAGCTGAATCTCTGACTGCCTCAAGGTCACATGACCTCAGGGAGTCTCACCCAAGGAACTTTATCTATCACTTTTTTTTTTCCACACCCTACATCAAAGGGTCAACCGGCACCTTTGCATCCTCAGGCATTTTTGACTGAGCCGGACAGCTGTGTCTAGTTTCTTCGGGGCGGGAAGCAAAGAATCATTTCTCACCGATGCCTATATACATATGCCCCCACCATCATCTCCACAGAGAGGGAAAGGAAGTATAAATATGTCCCCCACAAACACAAACAAGCATGCCCCGGATTAAGAAGATGTAAGACGCCCCCCATGCCACACACCACCTCAGCCACCCCCTTCCCCCCCCGCCCGTTTCCAAAACAGACAGCAGAAGACTGCTCAGCCCACCACCCCTCCCCCAAGAAAGAGGAAGGGAATCATGCGTTTGGAGCAATGACGATGGACTTGGGGGGAGGGGGGCTGGGGGGCTGGGGGCGGGAGGGCGTGATGCTGTGAGAAAGACGTCTGACAGAAAGACAAATACCGCACGACAGCGCTTCTATGTAGAATGCAAACCATGACAGCGATGTAGTGGATATATTCGCAACACAGGACAAACTGCTGGGTTACCAGTGGGCAGACGGAAGGCGAGGGGCGTAAGAGGCACACACTTATCAGGTGTGAGATCAGCTAAAAGAATGTCCTGTATGACACCGGGACCTAGAGCCAATACTTTCTAGGAAGCATCAAGGAAATGTAAGCTTTGAGGAATTGTCAATCACTAGACTGTACACCTTCCATAATATTGTAGAGCAAGCATCGTTTCAATGAAAGAACAAAACCAAAGAGAACACAACAAAACACCAAAAACCAAAAGGTGGTGGTGGAGGGGGTGGGGGTGGGGAGGGGGGTGGGGAGAAAACAGAAGAGATGAATACAAAATCAAAGCTACAGGTGGGCTGGCTTTGGGACACAATCATCGACATGAAGGAAAAGGACATGTTTCCACACTCCTTGAATCCCTTGCTAGGACACTGAACGCAAGAAGTGGCTCTCCTAACCTATGGGAATTGAAGTGGGAAGCTCTCAAGAACATCTGTCAGGAAAGGAGTAGAGTGGAATTTTGCACCATTGGGAAAAGTGTGAAAGTGTTTGTTTAGCCCTTGGGCAGGAATCGTTTTGAGCAAGTGTGTTGCCAACTGGCTTGTGTTCACCCCAGTACCTGTGCTCAGCTTCTAAACCCCCGCGTGCATCCCTTGGGGGCAGGCTAAGGCCAACGCAGCCCCTTGGCCCGCAAGTCATTTCCATTCTGAGCACCTTTCTACGTGAGCCTCTCAGAGGTGTTTCTGGAGGTGTGTAAACAGACTTCCCGGAGAAAGGTGTGCATTGTTCCCGCTGGGGATTGCGAGTGACCACGCCCTCAGGCCCTAAATCCGATCAGAAGCTTGCAGCGCATTGGTGGATTTCGTGCCCCCGGGGGTTGGGATGGGGGCGGAGTGGGTGGTGAGCCATCAAAGGGCTGGTGGGACTGGCCCAGGCTGTCACTTGCAGACCGGCCGTCTCTGGGAAGGAGGCATCCCTGCTGCAGCTGGAGCTCCGAGATGGACACTCTCGACACTCTCGTGGGCCTCGTTTGCAGAGACATGGAGGCTGCTTCTCTCGACTCGGGAGGTGAGCCTCCAGCTCAGTTCCACGTCTTTCCCAAACTCCACTCTTCCCGGCCAAGTGCCGCTGCTGTGGATGCCCGCCGGGGACCCTCTCGGCAGGAGGAACCGTGCCCGCCGGCCCAGACCGTTGGGCGCTGCCAGCGTGGTGACTTGGCGCGTGTGTCAGCAGGGCTGGCTCCCGCCCAGACACGTCTCCTGAGTTGGAGGAGACCGTCTGTGGTCGGGGCTGGGCTTTGCAATATGGGGAACACCTGCTACTTGAATGCAGCCCTGCAGTGTCTGACCCACACACCACCCCTGGCCAGCTGGCTGCTGTCCCAGCAGCACTCGACGATCTGTCCAACCCAGACCTTCTGCATGCTGTGTGCTATGCAAGCCCACATCACGCGAGCCCTCCTTCATCCTGGCGAGGTGATCCGGCCCCGCCAGGACCTGCTCACTAGCTTCCACAGGCACGAGCAGGAAGATTCCCACGAGTTTCTGATGTTCACGCTGGATGCCATGCAGCAAGCATGCTTGCGTGCCTGTGAGCTGTTGGGCTGTCCCTCCAACAACACCACCCTCATCCGTCAGATCTTTGGTGGGTCCTGGCGATCTCAGGTCCAGTGTCTCCACTGCCTTGGGGTTTCAGACACGTTCGACCCTTATCTGGACATCACCCTGGATATCACGGCAGCTCAGAGTGTGGACCAAGCTTTGAAAGAGCTGGTGAAGCCCGAGAAGCTGGATGGTGAAAATGCCTATCGTTGCAGTGTTTGTCTCCAGAAGGTGCCTGCCACCAAGAGGTTGACTCTGCACAGCGCCTCCAAGGTCCTGATCCTTGTGCTGAAACGCTTCACACAGATCGCCGGCGACAAAATGGCTCAGAAAGTGCACTATCCCCAGTGCCTCGACTTGCAACCCTACATGTCCGAGCAGACGGCAGGCCCACTGGATTATGTGCTCTATGCAGTGCTGGTGCACTCCGGGTGGAGCTGTCACCGAGGACACTACTTTTGTTATGTCCAAGCTGGCAACGGCCAGTGGTATCACATGGACGATGCCAAGGTTACCGCCTGTGACGTGACGTCTGCCCTGAGCCAAAGCGCCTATGTCCTCTTTTATGCCCAGAAGAGTGCCTTGGAAGGAGACGGTGGGCCAGTGGCACCGGGAGGGGCACCGACGTCCCTGGGGGCTGACCCCACAGGCACTGTCGTGGCCCACAGGGGACCGGAAAGAGATGCCAGCATCAGAGCTCCTGGGTCGGAGGAGCCCCTGGAGGAAACAGGCGTTCAAGCAATCAGCTTAGAGCAGTGGAGACGCCTCCAAGAACACGACCGACCTCGGCCTGAATTCAACCTCAGGAAGGTCGAGTCTGCCCTGCCTGCCGGTGCGGTCGTGATTCACCGGTCGAAATACGCAGCTGGCATGAACCCACAACTGCCTGAACCGGGGAACTACCAGCTCAACCATCCAACCAGGGACAGCCCACCTCAGGGGCCCATCAACATCAGCAACGTCCCTTGTCTCAGCGGGAGGGCCAAAACTACCAAGAAAAAGAACAAGAAGAAGCAGGGGGCTCTGGATGCATTGCACTAGGCTCCGGTGCACATCCCTGCAGACACGCACACACACCCACGCACCAACCCACACACCCACCCGCTCACACACTTGCTGCCCAACCTACGCTCACCTAGAGGAAATCGGGTGTGCTACACGTGGGAATAATCTACCCTTGTGGAAGGACTGTTAGTCTGCAGTGTTCATGGGACGTGCTATTCACTTGGAACTTCTTACTACTGAGCTTTCAGGCGTGGCTCTCCACTGGCATGCTACTGGGGAGGGTGGGATTGATGACTGGGTCTAAGGACTGTCTCAGCACAATCCACGTCCACGGCACTGGAACAGTCCTTTGGGGATGGGGCGTCTGGTAGGTTTCCTTTGGTTTTAACCCTCCCCTCCCCACCCCCAACCCCTTCATTTGCTGCACTATTGGCTTCTTGTGAAGGACGCAGCCTGGAGGCTCCTCAGAAAGGCTCACGCCCACCCAGGTGAGGAGGAAACCTCCTGAGCCCTTCAGAGGGTCCATGACCCTCTCCTGCCTGCTGGGGTCTCCCCCTCCTGGTCCAGTCAACTGGGGATGACCCCAGCCTCCCAGGTCACCAGCCCCCACACCCCATCCCGCTGCGCATAGCTCAGCACAGCACAGACAAATACGAATATTCCCAAGACCTGGTGCAGGATTCCATGGGAGCCGGGCAAGCAGGCTCTAAGGGTGGCTGTCAATCGGAGGCCTTGTGCAAATGCCTGAAAGGAATGACCCGGCCACCCATTCATCACTTGCCCTGGAGACTTCACAAGGATACTTCTCCAAAGACACCTGGGGCTGGATTTCATTTGAAAGGGATATGTTGGAGACTCTCCAAATGCCAACCAGGAGAAACGATGCAAACCACCCACCCCCGCAGCAACACCAGCAACAACGCCAAAACCCCAACAGCAAGAGACAGACTCGGTACATCTTCTGACAGACCCGCACAGGTGAGAGTGGGATGTCAGGTACTATGGGGACCAGTGTGACAGAGGGGTCTCCACGGTGGGGAGGAGGATCCCTGCGGCAAGTGGGAGCTTGAACACGTCCTCAATTTTCCCTCTAAAGCTGACAGCGATTGCCACTGGTTCACTGATTGCAGGTGCCTGCGAGGACCACAGTGTCTTCTGGCCACAGCACAGCAAGCGCACGAGTGAGCCAGTGGAGCGAGTGAGGGGGTGAGTGCAGGAGCTGTCCCACGAAGGGCAGAGGTGGGGCTCTGTTTCCCTAGCCCTTGGGTCGAATCGTGGGAGGGTGAACCCAGAGGACCTGGGGGGATCGTCAAAGCCCAGGATCCTTCCCCAAGACCGAAGGAAGGAACATAGACATTGGTGAGGAAGGGTTAGGGGGAGGGGGAGTGGACTGTGACCTGGAGGTGCTGTCTCTCCACCTCTGCACCAGGTGCGTGGCCATCTCCAGGCAAGGAGAGGCAACCAGAGGAGAAGCCACCAAGAGATCCGTATCCTCTGCAGGTCCACATGGAGGAAGGGGCTCGTTCTACCCTTTGAGAGTCCCTGAGTGGCATAGAACGGGGCACCTCTGGGAACGTGGGCCAAAACAACTGCATCATGCCTGGGAAAGCCTGGGACAACCCCCTGGAGTGGGCCAGTGGCTCCAGGTGAAGGAAGGGGCATTCTTGGCCGAGTTCACAGCACGTCAGTGCTCCCGCTCCCCCTCCTCCCGCCCCTCCCCCTCCCCCTCATCCCTTTATCCCCTGAAGCAAACACTGACTAACACTGGGGCCCAATCAGATTCTCCCTCGTGGGGACACAGCCTTGAGGCACATCCACTTACCATGGTTTGTCTTGTAAGTGAGGAAAGCCAAGGTGGAATGCCGAGGACCCCAATCCCCAGGGCGACTCTGCGGGAGACGCCACAGGGCCCGTGTGGGGAGGAGGGGGTGGACAGAATCGGGGAGCCCTTGCTCAGGCCTGCCCAGTGCCTCATCCCCACCCCACACCCCACGCACCGTCCCTCCACGCCCAGCCATCTTCCAGGCCAGCCCCTGGCATGGTGTTCACTCCACTGGAGAATGGATGGTGGAGATCGTGGTTCCAAAGAGCTCCCTGCCTCTAGGATGCCTTTGAGCACGTGGAGTGGAGTGAGAAGCTCCCAGGGTAGCTCCGACCTGGGTTTCAGCCTCAGGGGACCTGGAAGGGGCTCTTGGACTGAGGGTGAAACCGCGAGGGGCAGGCCGTGTCTGACGGACCAGGCTTCCCTCAGACATCCTCAGGCACCTGCACCGTGGAAGGAGCCCTGTGGAGCCCCGCGAGACAGACACCCCGACACCACCTCTGCTAATGATGGGCGTGTCTGGGCCATGGGAAATGGATCAAACGAACCTGGCACGGGACAGGGTTTGGATGCAGTCTACTTGGTAATAAACTGAGTGAAATCATTGGCATGAGTGTTTAATTCGAGAAATGAAGACCTATGAAATTCATCGCGGGGTTGGGGGGGCAGGGCTGTGTATCTCTGGAGAGGTGCCCTGTCTTGTCTGGGCGGAAGTGCACTCCAGAAACCCGGAAGTGTCGTTCTTCAACACCAATGGAAAGCTGTGTTTCTAGAAGGGGTTTTCCTTTGACTCAAGCCACCAAGAGGGACGGTATTGCATGGGTGTTTTGGTGTGTAATCACCGCTGGTCCACGGGATAGGATGATTATTCTCAGTTTCATGTCTGAAGTTCATCCCCCTGGTACCGAGGGCAAACGAGGGTGCCTGTGGCTTCTGAGAAGGGCAGTCCCTTGGATGTCCAGGGCCCCACGCTCAGGAAAGAGGGTTCTGCCAGGTCGGATGGGCCCAGTGATGGGGACGCTGGTCCCCACACTTCCCTCCAGTAGCGCTAGGAGAAAGAGCAAGCAGAGCACAGCCTATGCCTTGGTGCCAGCCAGGCCCATCTCAACCCAGGACCGCTTGCTCCCAGGGGGGTGGCCGCTGCATCTCCGACAGATCCCACTGGGTGCTGAGCCTTCCCTCGCAAAGACAAGAAGGGAGAAGGCAGTGGGTTTGGAGCGAGGCAGTATCTGAGCACCGAAGAGCCTTCACTCCTTCCTAAAATGGGCACAGAGCATCTCCTGTGCTCTCTGAGGTGGGGTAGGGGGCACTGCATGCTGGCCACCATGCTGGGCACTGCAGTCCACGGAGCGCAGTGCATCCTCATGGAGACTTGAAGTGATCACAGTCGAGTCACACATGAGAGTGGAATGCGTACGGTTGTGGAGTTAGAGGATTTCTCAGCTGAGAATTCCTGATTCCCAGGGGGACAGCATTCCAGCAGCAGGGGAGAGAGCAGTTCATTGTATCTGGCGGCAGTTTGGTTCACTTCTCCTAAAGTGCCTGGACGTCCTGTGACATCAGACATTTGGCTTCTGTCTCCCATGTTCATCCTCAAAGGAGCATGCCACCTGAACCTTACAGAAGGTAACTCAACAACACTTCGAGCTCAGGCAAAGAAACCAAACGAACAAATGAAAAACCCTAACCTCCCCACGCCCACCCCCCCCACCCCCAACACCAGAAACAACAAAGAAATCCAGAGCAGTGAAAAATGCAGTGAACAGAGCAAACCAAGTGCACAAAATGGATTTGAAAGATTCACAGAAAAGAATCCTGCAGACCTATTGGGAGACGTCTACGGAGAGGGGGAGGCACAAGTACAAACTCTTTGCAGTATGGTATTGGAAAAATGTAAGTTGTGTGTTTGGGTGGTGTTGGCATTGGCATCAGGGTGGTTGGGGGTTAGGGGGTGGGGGTAGGGGTGGCGTGGTGAGCCTCTGTAGGAAAGGGAGGCATTCATACTATAACGTTGTACAAAGAAACCTGCCGACTAGTATTCCAATGATGCCTAAGTAGGAATGTGAAACTCAACGTTCATTTATAAAATCAAAGGTCCTCCCTGCACTGACGGAAGACCCTTCCCTAACATCGTTGGGGACAGCGAAACCACCTGACTTGCAGCTCTGCCCCTCCTATCTGTCAGTAGGTTCTCATCCAGGTGGTCCCAGGACAGACACACTCCACTGGACCACGTGCAGCTTCGAAGGGGGCTGGGCGGGCTTGGGGGCAGGGTCCGTGGGGGAACTCTCCTCTCCTAGCTGACTCTTCCACTGCCTCAAGATCACATGACCTCGAGGAGTCTCACCCAAGGAACCTTACGTATCACCTTTCTCCTTTCCCTCCCCACGCCCCCACCCCCTGCACCTAAGGTTCGACCAGCACGTTGTGATTGAGCGTCCTCGTGCATTTCCCACTGAGCCGCACAGCTGTGTCTAGTCTATCTGGGGACAGAACCGAGAATCGTTTTTGACAGATGGCTATTTACATATGCCCCCACCAAGATCCCATAGAGAGGGAAAGAAAGACCAATGATTGCCCCCACGAACACAAACAATCATGCCCTGGATAAAGAAGAGGTGACGTGCCCCACGGGGCGGGCTGTGGAGCAGGGTCAGTCGGGGACCTTCCCTCTCCTAGCTGAATCTCTGACTGCCTCAAGGTCACATGACCTCAGGGAGTCTCACCCAAGGAACTTTATCTATCACTTTTTTTTTTCCACACCCTACATCAAAGGGTCAACCGGCACCTTTGCATCCTCAGGCATTTTTGACTGAGCCGGACAGCTGTGTCTAGTTTCTTCGGGGCGGGAAGCAAAGAATCATTTCTCACCGATGCCTATATACATATGCCCCCACCATCATCTCCACAGAGAGGGAAAGGAAGTATAAATATGTCCCCCACAAACACAAACAAGCATGCCCCGGATTAAGAAGATGTAAGACGCCCCCCATGCCACACACCACCTCAGCCACCCCCTTCCCCCCCCGCCCGTTTCCAAAACAGACAGCAGAAGACTGCTCAGCCCACCACCCCTCCCCCAAGAAAGAGGAAGGGAATCATGCGTTTGGAGCAATGACGATGGACTTGGGGGGAGGGGGGCTGGGGGGCTGGGGGCGGGAGGGCGTGATGCTGTGAGAAAGACGTCTGACAGAAAGACAAATACCGCACGACAGCGCTTCTATGTAGAATGCAAACCATGACAGCGATGTAGTGGATATATTCGCAACACAGGACAAACTGCTGGGTTACCAGTGGGCAGACGGAAGGCGAGGGGCGTAAGAGGCACACACTTATCAGGTGTGAGATCAGCTAAAAGAATGTCCTGTATGACACCGGGACCTAGAGCCAATACTTTCTAGGAAGCATCAAGGAAATGTAAGCTTTGAGGAATTGTCAATCACTAGACTGTACACCTTCCATAATATTGTAGAGCAAGCATCGTTTCAATGAAAGAACAAAACCAAAGAGAACACAACAAAACACCAAAAACCAAAAGGTGGTGGTGGAGGGGGTGGGGGTGGGGAGGGGGGTGGGGAGAAAACAGAAGAGATGAATACAAAATCAAAGCTACAGGTGGGCTGGCTTTGGGACACAATCATCGACATGAAGGAAAAGGACATGTTTCCACACTCCTTGAATCCCTTGCTAGGACACTGAACGCAAGAAGTGGCTCTCCTAACCTATGGGAATTGAAGTGGGAAGCTCTCAAGAACATCTGTCAGGAAAGGAGTAGAGTGGAATTTTGCACCATTGGGAAAAGTGTGAAAGTGTTTGTTTAGCCCTTGGGCAGGAATCGTTTTGAGCAAGTGTGTTGCCAACTGGCTTGTGTTCACCCCAGTACCTGTGCTCAGCTTCTAAACCCCCGCGTGCATCCCTTGGGGGCAGGCTAAGGCCAACGCAGCCCCTTGGCCCGCAAGTCATTTCCATTCTGAGCACCTTTCTACGTGAGCCTCTCAGAGGTGTTTCTGGAGGTGTGTAAACAGACTTCCCGGAGAAAGGTGTGCATTGTTCCCGCTGGGGATTGCGAGTGACCACGCCCTCAGGCCCTAAATCCGATCAGAAGCTTGCAGCGCATTGGTGGATTTCGTGCCCCCGGGGGTTGGGATGGGGGCGGAGTGGGTGGTGAGCCATCAAAGGGCTGGTGGGACTGGCCCAGGCTGTCACTTGCAGACCGGCCGTCTCTGGGAAGGAGGCATCCCTGCTGCAGCTGGAGCTCCGAGATGGACACTCTCGACACTCTCGTGGGCCTCGTTTGCAGAGACATGGAGGCTGCTTCTCTCGACTCGGGAGGTGAGCCTCCAGCTCAGTTCCACGTCTTTCCCAAACTCCACTCTTCCCGGCCAAGTGCCGCTGCTGTGGATGCCCGCCGGGGACCCTCTCGGCAGGAGGAACCGTGCCCGCCGGCCCAGACCGTTGGGCGCTGCCAGCGTGGTGACTTGGCGCGTGTGTCAGCAGGGCTGGCTCCCGCCCAGACACGTCTCCTGAGTTGGAGGAGACCGTCTGTGGTCGGGGCTGGGCTTTGCAATATGGGGAACACCTGCTACTTGAATGCAGCCCTGCAGTGTCTGACCCACACACCACCCCTGGCCAGCTGGCTGCTGTCCCAGCAGCACTCGACGATCTGTCCAACCCAGACCTTCTGCATGCTGTGTGCTATGCAAGCCCACATCACGCGAGCCCTCCTTCATCCTGGCGAGGTGATCCGGCCCCGCCAGGACCTGCTCACTAGCTTCCACAGGCACGAGCAGGAAGATTCCCACGAGTTTCTGATGTTCACGCTGGATGCCATGCAGCAAGCATGCTTGCGTGCCTGTGAGCTGTTGGGCTGTCCCTCCAACAACACCACCCTCATCCGTCAGATCTTTGGTGGGTCCTGGCGATCTCAGGTCCAGTGTCTCCACTGCCTTGGGGTTTCAGACACGTTCGACCCTTATCTGGACATCACCCTGGATATCACGGCAGCTCAGAGTGTGGACCAAGCTTTGAAAGAGCTGGTGAAGCCCGAGAAGCTGGATGGTGAAAATGCCTATCGTTGCAGTGTTTGTCTCCAGAAGGTGCCTGCCACCAAGAGGTTGACTCTGCACAGCGCCTCCAAGGTCCTGATCCTTGTGCTGAAACGCTTCACACAGATCGCCGGCGACAAAATGGCTCAGAAAGTGCACTATCCCCAGTGCCTCGACTTGCAACCCTACATGTCCGAGCAGACGGCAGGCCCACTGGATTATGTGCTCTATGCAGTGCTGGTGCACTCCGGGTGGAGCTGTCACCGAGGACACTACTTTTGTTATGTCCAAGCTGGCAACGGCCAGTGGTATCACATGGACGATGCCAAGGTTACCGCCTGTGACGTGACGTCTGCCCTGAGCCAAAGCGCCTATGTCCTCTTTTATGCCCAGAAGAGTGCCTTGGAAGGAGACGGTGGGCCAGTGGCACCGGGAGGGGCACCGACGTCCCTGGGGGCTGACCCCACAGGCACTGTCGTGGCCCACAGGGGACCGGAAAGAGATGCCAGCATCAGAGCTCCTGGGTCGGAGGAGCCCCTGGAGGAAACAGGCGTTCAAGCAATCAGCTTAGAGCAGTGGAGACGCCTCCAAGAACACGACCGACCTCGGCCTGAATTCAACCTCAGGAAGGTCGAGTCTGCCCTGCCTGCCGGTGCGGTCGTGATTCACCGGTCGAAATACGCAGCTGGCATGAACCCACAACTGCCTGAAACGGGGAACTACCAGCTCAACCATCCAACCAGGGACAGCCCACCTCAGGGGCCCATCAACATCAGCAACGTCCCTTGTCTCAGCGGGAGGGCCAAAACTACCAAGAAAAAGAACAAGAAGAAGCAGGGGGCTCTGGATGCATTGCACTAGGCTCCGGTGCACATCCCTGCAGACACGCACACACACCCACGCACCAACCCACACACCCACCCGCTCACACACTTGCTGCCCAACCTACGCTCACCTAGAGGAAATCGGGTGTGCTACACGTGGGAATAATCTACCCTTGTGGAAGGACTGTTAGTCTGCAGTGTTCATGGGACGTGCTATTCACTTGGAACTTCTTACTACTGAGCTTTCAGGCGTGGCTCTCCACTGGCATGCTACTGGGGAGGGTGGGATTGATGACTGGGTCTAAGGACTGTCTCAGCACAATCCACGTCCACGGCACTGGAACAGTCCTTTGGGGATGGGGCGTCTGGTAGGTTTCCTTTGGTTTTAACCCTCCCCTCCCCACCCCCAACCCCTTCATTTGCTGCACTATTGGCTTCTTGTGAAGGACGCAGCCTGGAGGCTCCTCAGAAAGGCTCACGCCCACCCAGGTGAGGAGGAAACCTCCTGAGCCCTTCAGAGGGTCCATGACCCTCTCCTGCCTGCTGGGGTCTCCCCCTCCTGGTCCAGTCAACTGGGGATGACCCCAGCCTCCCAGGTCACCAGCCCCCACACCCCATCCCGCTGCGCATAGCTCAGCACAGCACAGACAAATACGAATATTCCCAAGACCTGGTGCAGGATTCCATGGGAGCCGGGCAAGCAGGCTCTAAGGGTGGCTGTCAATCGGAGGCCTTGTGCAAATGCCTGAAAGGAATGACCCGGCCACCCATTCATCACTTGCCCTGGAGACTTCACAAGGATACTTCTCCAAAGACACCTGGGGCTGGATTTCATTTGAAAGGGATATGTTGGAGACTCTCCAAATGCCAACCAGGAGAAACGATGCAAACCACCCACCCCCGCAGCAACACCAGCAACAACGCCAAAACCCCAACAGCAAGAGACAGACTCGGTACATCTTCTGACAGACCCGCACAGGTGAGAGTGGGATGTCAGGTACTATGGGGACCAGTGTGACAGAGGGGTCTCCACGGTGGGGAGGAGGATCCCTGCGGCAAGTGGGAGCTTGAACACGTCCTCAATTTTCCCTCTAAAGCTGACAGCGATTGCCACTGGTTCACTGATTGCAGGTGCCTGCGAGGACCACAGTGTCTTCTGGCCACAGCACAGCAAGCGCACGAGTGAGCCAGTGGAGCGAGTGAGGGGGTGAGTGCAGGAGCTGTCCCACGAAGGGCAGAGGTGGGGCTCTGTTTCCCTAGCCCTTGGGTCGAATCGTGGGAGGGTGAACCCAGAGGACCTGGGGGGATCGTCAAAGCCCAGGATCCTTCCCCAAGACCGAAGGAAGGAACATAGACATTGGTGAGGAAGGGTTAGGGGGAGGGGGAGTGGACTGTGACCTGGAGGTGCTGTCTCTCCACCTCTGCACCAGGTGCGTGGCCATCTCCAGGCAAGGAGAGGCAACCAGAGGAGAAGCCACCAAGAGATCCGTATCCTCTGCAGGTCCACATGGAGGAAGGGGCTCGTTCTACCCTTTGAGAGTCCCTGAGTGGCATAGAACGGGGCACCTCTGGGAACGTGGGCCAAAACAACTGCATCATGCCTGGGAAAGCCTGGGACAACCCCCTGGAGTGGGCCAGTGGCTCCAGGTGAAGGAAGGGGCATTCTTGGCCGAGTTCACAGCACGTCAGTGCTCCCGCTCCCCCTCCTCCCGCCCCTCCCCCTCCCCCTCATCCCTTTATCCCCTGAAGCAAACACTGACTAACACTGGGGCCCAATCAGATTCTCCCTCGTGGGGACACAGCCTTGAGGCACATCCACTTACCATGGTTTGTCTTGTAAGTGAGGAAAGCCAAGGTGGAATGCCGAGGACCCCAATCCCCAGGGCGACTCTGCGGGAGACGCCACAGGGCCCGTGTGGGGAGGAGGGGGTGGACAGAATCGGGGAGCCCTTGCTCAGGCCTGCCCAGTGCCTCATCCCCACCCCACACCCCACGCACCGTCCCTCCACGCCCAGCCATCTTCCAGGCCAGCCCCTGGCATGGTGTTCACTCCACTGGAGAATGGATGGTGGAGATCGTGGTTCCAAAGAGCTCCCTGCCTCTAGGATGCCTTTGAGCACGTGGAGTGGAGTGAGAAGCTCCCAGGGTAGCTCCGACCTGGGTTTCAGCCTCAGGGGACCTGGAAGGGGCTCTTGGACTGAGGGTGAAACCGCGAGGGGCAGGCCGTGTCTGACGGACCAGGCTTCCCTCAGACATCCTCAGGCACCTGCACCGTGGAAGGAGCCCTGTGGAGCCCCGCGAGACAGACACCCCGACACCACCTCTGCTAATGATGGGCGTGTCTGGGCCATGGGAAATGGATCAAACGAACCTGGCACGGGACAGGGTTTGGATGCAGTCTACTTGGTAATAAACTGAGTGAAATCATTGGCATGAGTGTTTAATTCGAGAAATGAAGACCTATGAAATTCATCGCGGGGTTGGGGGGGCAGGGCTGTGTATCTCTGGAGAGGTGCCCTGTCTTGTCTGGGCGGAAGTGCACTCCAGAAACCCGGAAGTGTCGTTCTTCAACACCAATGGAAAGCTGTGTTTCTAGAAGGGGTTTTCCTTTGACTCAAGCCACCAAGAGGGACGGTATTGCATGGGTGTTTTGGTGTGTAATCACCGCTGGTCCACGGGATAGGATGATTATTCTCAGTTTCATGTCTGAAGTTCATCCCCCTGGTACCGAGGGCAAACGAGGGTGCCTGTGGCTTCTGAGAAGGGCAGTCCCTTGGATGTCCAGGGCCCCACGCTCAGGAAAGAGGGTTCTGCCAGGTCGGATGGGCCCAGTGATGGGGACGCTGGTCCCCACACTTCCCTCCAGTAGCGCTAGGAGAAAGAGCAAGCAGAGCACAGCCTATGCCTTGGTGCCAGCCAGGCCCATCTCAACCCAGGACCGCTTGCTCCCAGGGGGGTGGCCGCTGCATCTCCGACAGATCCCACTGGGTGCTGAGCCTTCCCTCGCAAAGACAAGAAGGGAGAAGGCAGTGGGTTTGGAGCGAGGCAGTATCTGAGCACCGAAGAGCCTTCACTCCTTCCTAAAATGGGCACAGAGCATCTCCTGTGCTCTCTGAGGTGGGGTAGGGGGCACTGCATGCTGGCCACCATGCTGGGCACTGCAGTCCACGGAGCGCAGTGCATCCTCATGGAGACTTGAAGTGATCACAGTCGAGTCACACATGAGAGTGGAATGCGTACGGTTGTGGAGTTAGAGGATTTCTCAGCTGAGAATTCCTGATTCCCAGGGGGACAGCATTCCAGCAGCAGGGGAGAGAGCAGTTCATTGTATCTGGCGGCAGTTTGGTTCACTTCTCCTAAAGTGCCTGGACGTCCTGTGACATCAGACATTTGGCTTCTGTCTCCCATGTTCATCCTCAAAGGAGCATGCCACCTGAACCTTACAGAAGGTAACTCAACAACACTTCGAGCTCAGGCAAAGAAACCAAACGAACAAATGAAAAACCCTAACCTCCCCACGCCCACCCCCCCCACCCCCAACACCAGAAACAACAAAGAAATCCAGAGCAGTGAAAAATGCAGTGAACAGAGCAAACCAAGTGCACAAAATGGATTTGAAAGATTCACAGAAAAGAATCCTGCAGACCTATTGGGAGACGTCTACGGAGAGGGGGAGGCACAAGTACAAACTCTTTGCAGTATGGTATTGGAAAAATGTAAGTTGTGTGTTTGGGTGGTGTTGGCATTGGCATCAGGGTGGTTGGGGGTTAGGGGGTGGGGGTAGGGGTGGCGTGGTGAGCCTCTGTAGGAAAGGGAGGCATTCATACTATAACGTTGTACAAAGAAACCTGCCGACTAGTATTCCAATGATGCCTAAGTAGGAATGTGAAACTCAACGTTCATTTATAAAATCAAAGGTCCTCCCTGCACTGACGGAAGACCCTTCCCTAACGTCGTTGGGGACAGCGAAACCACCTGACTTGCAGCTCTGCCCCTCCTATCTGTCAGTAGGTTCTCATCCAGGTGGTCCCAGGACAGACACACTCCACTGGACCACGTGCAGCTTCGAAGGGGGCTGGGCGGGCTTGGGGGCAGGGTCCGTGGGGGAACTCTCCTCTCCTAGCTGACTCTTCCACTGCCTCAAGATCACATGACCTCGAGGAGTCTCACCCAAGGAACCTTACGTATCACCTTTCTCCTTTCCCTCCCCACGCCCCCACCCCCTGCACCTAAGGTTCGACCAGCACGTTGTGATTGAGCGTCCTCGTGCATTTCCCACTGAGCCGCACAGCTGTGTCTAGTCTATCTGGGGACAGAACCGAGAATCGTTTTTGACAGATGGCTATTTACATATGCCCCCACCAAGATCCCATAGAGAGGGAAAGAAAGACCAATGATTGCCCCCACGAACACAAACAATCATGCCCTGGATAAAGAAGAGGTGACGTGCCCCACGGGGCGGGCTGTGGAGCAGGGTCAGTCGGGGACCTTCCCTCTCCTAGCTGAATCTCTGACTGCCTCAAGGTCACATGACCTCAGGGAGTCTCACCCAAGGAACTTTATCTATCACTTTTTTTTTTCCACACCCTACATCAAAGGGTCAACCGGCACCTTTGCATCCTCAGGCATTTTTGACTGAGCCGGACAGCTGTGTCTAGTTTCTTCGGGGCGGGAAGCAAAGAATCATTTCTCACCGATGCCTATATACATATGCCCCCACCATCATCTCCACAGAGAGGGAAAGGAAGTATAAATATGTCCCCCACAAACACAAACAAGCATGCCCCGGATTAAGAAGATGTAAGACGCCCCCCACTCCACACACCACCTCAGCCACCCCCTCCCCCCCCCGGCCGTTTCCAAAACAGACAGCGGAAGACTGCTCAGCCCACCACCCCTCCCCCAAGAAAGAGGAAGGGAATCATGCGTTTGGAGCAATGACGATGGACTTGGGGGGAGGGGGGCTGGGGGGCTGGGGGCGGGAGGGCGTGATGCTGTGAGAAAGACGTCTGACAGAAAGACAAATACCGCACGACAGCGCTTCTATGTAGAATGCAAACCATGACAGCGATGTAGTGGATATATTCGCAACACAGGACAAACTGCTGGGTTACCAGTGGGCAGACGGAAGGCGAGGGGCGTAAGAGGCACACACTTATCAGGTGTGAGATCAGCTAAAAGAATGTCCTGTATGACACCGGGACCTAGAGCCAATACTTTCTAGGAAGCATCAAGGAAATGTAAGCTTTGAGGAATTGTCAATCACTAGACTGTACACCTTCCATAATATTGTAGAGCAAGCATCGTTTCAATGAAAGAACAAAACCAAAGAGAACACAACAAAACACCAAAAACCAAAAGGTGGTGGTGGAGGGGGTGGGGGTGGGGAGGGGGGTGGGGAGAAAACACAGAAGAGATGAATACAAAATCAAAGCTACAGGTGGGCTGGCTTTGGGACACGATCATCGACATGAAGGAAAAGGACATGTTTCCACACTCCTTGAATCCCTTGCTAGGACACTGAACGCAAGAAGTGGCTCTCCTAACCTATGGGAATTGAAGTGGGAAGCTCTCAAGAACATCTGTCAGGAAAGGAGTAGAGTGGAATTTTGCACCATTGGGAAAAGTGTGAAAGTGTTTGTTTAGCCCTTGGGCAGGAATCGTTTTGAGCAAGTGTGTTGTGAACTGGCTTGTGTTCCCCCCAGTACCTGTGCTCAGCTTCTAAACCCCCGCGTGCATCCCTTGGGGGCAGGCTAAGGCCAACGCAGCCCCTTGGCCCGCAAGTCATTTCCATTCTGAGCACCTTTCTACGTGAGCCTCTCAGAGGTGTTTCTGGAGGTGTGTAAACAGACTTCCCGGAGAAAGGTGTGCATTGTTCCCGCTGGGGATTGCGAGTGACCACGCCCTCAGGCCCTAAATCCGATCAGAAGCTTGCAGCGCATTGGTGGATTTCGTGCCCCCGGGGGTTGGGATGGGGGCGGAGTGGGTGGTGAGCCATCAAAGGGCTGGTGGGACTGGCCCAGGCTGTCACTTGCAGACCGGCCATCTCCGGGAAGGAGGCATCCCTGCTGCAGCTGGAGCTCCGAGATGGACACTCTCGACACTCTCGTGGGCCTCGTTTGCAGAGACATGGAGGCTGCTTCTCTCGACTCGGGAGGTGAGCCTCCAGCTCAGTTCCACGTCTTTCCCAAACTCCACTCTTCCCGGCCAAGTGCCGCTGCTGTGGATGCCCGCCGGGGACCCTCTCGGCAGGAGGAACCGTGCCCGCCGGCCCAGACCGTTGGGCGCTGCCAGCGTGGTGACTTGGCGCGTGTGTCAGCAGGGCTGGCTCCCGCCCAGACACGTCTCCTGAGTTGGAGGAGACCGTCTGTGGTCGGGGCTGGGCTTTGCAATATGGGGAACACCTGCTACTTGAATGCAGCCCTGCAGTGTCTGACCCACACACCACCCCTGGCCAGCTGGCTGCTGTCCCAGCAGCACTCGACGATCTGTCCAACCCAGACCTTCTGCATGCTGTGTGCTATGCAAGCCCACATCACGCGAGCCCTCCTTCATCCTGGCGAGGTGATCCGGCCCCGCCAGGACCTGCTCACTAGCTTCCACAGGCACGAGCAGGAAGATTCCCACGAGTTTCTGATGTTCACGCTGGATGCCATGCAGCAAGCATGCTTGCGTGCCTGTGAGCTGTTGGGCTGTCCCTCCAACGACACCACCCTCATCCGTCAGATCTTTGGTGGGTCCTGGCGATCTCAGGTCCAGTGTCTCCACTGCCTTGGGGTTTCAGACACGTTCGACCCTTATCTGGACATCACCCTGGATATCACGGCAGCTCAGAGTGTGGACCAAGCTTTGAAAGAGCTGGTGAAGCCCGAGAAGCTGGACGGTGAAAATGCCTAACGTTGCAGTGTTTGTCTCCAGAAGGTGCCTGCCACCAAGAGGTTGACTCTGCACAGCGCCTCCAAGGTCCTGATCCTTGTGCTGAAATGCTTCACACAGATCGCCGGCGACAAAATGGCTCAGAAAGTGCACTATCCCCAGTGCCTCGACTTGCAACCCTACATGTCCGAGCAGACGGCAGGCCCACTGGATTATGTGCTCTATGCAGTGCTGGTGCACTCCGGGTGGAGCTGTCACCGAGGACACTACTTTTGTTATGTCCAAGCTGGCAACGGCCAGTGGTATCACATGGACGATGCCAAGGTTACCGCCTGTGACGTGACGTCTGCCCTGAGCCAAAGCGCCTATGTCCTCTTTTATGCCCAGAAGAGTGCCTTGGAAGGAGACGGTGGGCCAGTGGCACCGGGAGGGGCACCGACGTCCCTGGGGGCTGACCCCACAGGCACTGTCGTGGCCCACAGGGGACCGGAAAGAGATGCCAGCATCAGAGCTCCTGGGTCGGAGGAGCCCCTGGAGGAAACAGGCGTTCAAGCAATCAGCTTAGAGCAGTGGAGACGCCTCCAAGAACACGACCGACCTCGGCCTGAATTCAACCTCAGGAAGGTCGAGTCTGCCGTGCCTGCTGGTGCGGTCGTGATTCACCGGTCGAAATACGCAGCTGGCATGAACCCACAACTGCCTGAACCGGGGAACTACCAGCTCAACCATCCAACCAGGGACAGCCCACCTCAGGGGCCCATCAACATCAGCAACGTCCCTTGTCTCAGTGGGAGGGCCAAAACTACCAAGAAAAAGAACAAGAAGAAGCAGGGGGCTCTGGGTGCATTGCACTAGGCTCCGGTGCACATCCCTGCAGACACGCACACACACCCACGCACCAACCCACACACCCACCCGCTCACACACTTGCTGCCCAACCTACGCTCACCTAGAGGAAATCGGGTGTGCTACACGTGGGAATAATCTACCCTTGTGGAAGGACTGTTAGTCTGCAGTGTTCATGGGACGTGCTATTCACTTGGAACTTCTTACTACTGAGCTTTCAGGCGTGGCTCTCCACTGGCATGCTACTGGGGAGGGTGGGATTGATGACTGGGTCTAAGGACTGTCTCAGCACAATCCACGTCCACGGCACTGGAACAGTCCTTTGGGGATGGGGCGTCTGGTAGGTTTCCTTTGGTTTTAACCCTCCCCTCCCCACCCCCAACCCCTTCATTTGCTGCACTATTGGCTTCTTGTGAAGGACGCAGCCTGGAGGCTCCTCAGAAAGGCTCACGCCCACCCAGGTGAGGAGGAAACCTCCTGAGCCCTTCAGAGGGTCCATGACCCTCTCCTGCCTGCTGGGGTCTCCCCCTCCTGGTCCAGTCAACTGGGGATGACCCCAGCCTCCCAGGTCACCAGCCCCCACACCCCCTCCCGCTGTGCATAGCTCAGCACAGCACAGACAAATACGAATATTCCCAAGACCTGGTGCAGGATTCCATGGGAGCCGGGCAAGCAGGCTCTAAGGGTGGCTGTCAATCGGAGGCCTTGTGCAAATGCCTGAAAGGAATGACCCGGCCACCCATTCATCACTTGCCCTGGAGACTTCACAAGGATACTTCTCCAAAGACACCTGGGGCTGGATTTCATTTGAAAGGGATATGTTGGAGACTCTCCAAATGCCAACCAGGAGAAACGATGCAAACCACCCACCCCCGCAGCAACACCAGCAACAACGCCAAAACCCCAACAGCAAGAGACAGACTCGGTACATCTTCTGACAGACCCGCACAGGTGAGAGTGGGATGTCAGGTACTATGGGGACCAGTGTGACAGAGGGGTCTCCACGGTGGGGAGGAGGATCCCTGCGGCAAGTGGGAGCTTGAACACGTCCTCAATTTTCCCTCTAAAGCTGACAGCGATTGCCACTGGTTCACTGATTGCAGGTGCCTGCGAGGACCACAGTGTCTTCTGGCCACAGCACAGCAAGCGCACGAGTGAGCCAGCGGAGTGAGTGAGGGGGTGAGTGCAGGAGCTGTCCCACGAAGGGCAGAGGTGGGGCTCTGTTTCCCTAGCCCTTGGGTCGAATCGTGGGAGGGCGAACCCAGAGGACCTGGGGGGATCGTCAAAGCCCAGGATCCTTCCCCAAGACCGAAGGAAGGAACATAGACATTGGTGAGGAAGGGTTAGGGGGAGGGGGAGTGGACTGTGACCTGGAGGTGCTGTCTCTCCACCTCTGCACCAGGTGCGTGGCCATCTCCAGGCAAGGAGAGGCAACCGGAGGAGAAGCCACCAAGAGATCCGTATCCTGTGCAGGTCCACATGGAGGAAGGGGCTCGTTCTACCCTTTGAGAGTCCCTGAGCGGCATAGAACGGGGCACCTCTGGGAACGTGGGCCAAAACAACTGCATCATGCCTGGGAAAGCCTGGGACAACCCCCTGGAGTGGGCCAGTGGCTCCAGGTGAAGGAAGGGGCATTCTTGGCCGAGTTCACAGCACGTCAGTGCTCCCGCTCCCCCTCCTCCCGCCCCTCCCCCTCCCCCTCATCCCTTTATCCCCTGAAGCAAACACTGACTAACACTGGGGCCCAATCAGATTCTCCCTCGTGGGGACACAGCCTTGAGGCACATCCACTTACCATGGTTTGTCTTGTAAGTGAGGAAAGCCAAGGTGGAATGCCGAGGACCCCAATCCCCAGGGCGACTCTGCGGGAGACGCCACAGGGCCCGTGTGGGGAGGAGGGGGTGGACAGAATCGGGGAGCCCTTGCTCAGGCCTGCCCAGTGCCTCATCCCCACCCCACACCCCACGCACCGTCCCTCCACGCCCAGCCATCTTCCAGGCCAGCCCCTAGCATGGTGTTCACTCCACTGGAGAATGGATGGTGGAGATCGTGGTTCCAAAGAGCTCCCTGCCTCTAGGATGCCTTTGAGCACGTGGAGTGGAGTGAGAAGCTCCCAGGGTAGCTCCGACCTGGGTTTCAGCCTCGGGGGACCTGGAAGGGGCTCTTGGACTGAGGGTGAAACCGCGAGGGGCAGGCCGTGTCTGATGGACCAGGCTTCCCTCAGACATCCTCAGGCACCTGCACCGTGGAAGGAGCCCTGTGGAGCCCCGCGAGACAGACACCCCGACACCACCTCTGCTAATGATGGGCGTGTCTGGGCCATGGGAAATGGATCAAACGAACCTGGCACGGGACAGGGTTTGGATGCAGTCTACTTGGTAATAAACTGAGTGAAATCATTGGCATGAGTGTTTAATTCGAGAAATGAAGACCTATGAAATTCATCGCGGGGTTGGGGGGGCAGGGCTGTGTATCTCTGGAGAGGTGCCCTGTCTTGTCTGGGCGGAAGTGCACTCCAGAAACCCGGAAGTGTCGTTCTTCAACACCAATGGAAAGCTGTGTTTCTAGAAGGGGTTTTCCTTTGACTCAAGCCACCAAGAGGGACGGTATTGCATGGGTGTTTTGGTGTGTAATCACCGCTGGTCCACGGGATAGGATGATTATTCTCAGTTTCATGTCTGAAGTTCATCCCCCTGGTACCGAGGGCAAACGAGGGTGCCTGTGGCTTCTGAGAAGGGCAGTCCCTTGGATGTCCAGGGCCCCACGCTCAGGAAAGAGGGTTCTGCCAGGTCGGATGGGCCCAGTGATGGGGACGCTGGTCCCCACACTTCCCTCCAGTAGCGCTAGGAGAAAGAGCAAGCAGAGCACAGCCTATGCCTTGGTGCCAGCCAGGCCCATCTCAACCCAGGACCGCTTGCTCCCAGGGGGGTGGCCGCTGCCTCTCCGACAGATCCCACTGGGTGCTGAGCCTTCCCTCGCAAAGACAAGAAGGGAGAAGGCAGTGGGTTTGGAGCGAGGCAGTATCTGAGCACCGAAGAGCCTTCACTCCTTCCTAAAATGGGCACAGAGCATCTCCTGTGCTCTCTGAGGTGGGGTAGGGGGCACTGCATGCTGGCCACCATGCTGGGCACTGCAGTCCATGGAGCGCAGTGCATCCTCATGGAGACTTGAAGTGATCACAGTCGAGTCACACATGAGAGTGGAATGCGTACGGTTGTGGAGTTAGAGGATTTCTCAGCTGAGAATTCCTGATTCCCAGGGGGACAGCATTCCAGCAGCAGGGGAGAGAGCAGTTCATTGTATCTGGCGGCAGTTTGGTTCACTTCTCCTAAAGTGCCTGGACGTCCTGTGACATCAGACATTTGGCTTCTGTCTCCCATGTTCATCCTCAAAGGAGCATGCCACCTGAACCTTACAGAAGGTAACTCAACAACACTTCGAGCTCAGGCAAAGAAACCAAACGAACAAATGAAAAACCCTAACCTCCCCACGCCCACCCCCCCCACCCCCAACACCAGAAACAACAAAGAAATCCAGAGCAGTGAAAAATGCAGTGAACAGAGCAAACCAAGTGCACAAAATGGATTTGAAAGATTCACAGAAAAGAATCCTGCAGACCTATTGGGAGACGTCTACGGAGAGGGGGAGGCACAAGTACAAACTCTTTGCAGTATGGTATTGGAAAAATGTAAGTTGTGTGTTTGGGTGGTGTTGGCATTGGCATCAGGGTGGTTGGGGGTTAGGGGGTGGGGGTAGGGGTGGCGTGGTGAGCCTCTGTAGGAAAGGGAGGCATTCATACTATAACGTTGTACAAAGAAACCTGCCGACTAGTATTCCAATGATGCCTAAGTAGGAATGTGAAACTCAACGTTCATTTATAAAATCAAAGGTCCTCCCTGCACTGACGGAAGACCCTTCCCTAACGTCGTTGGGGACAGCGAAACCACCTGACTTGCAGCTCTGCCCCTCCTATCTGTCAGTAGGTTCTCATCCAGGTGGTCCCAGGACAGACACACTCCACTGGACCACGTGCAGCTTCGAAGGGGGCTGGGCGGGCTTGGGGGCAGGGTCCGTGGGGGAACTCTCCTCTCCTAGCTGACTCTTCCACTGCCTCAAGATCACATGACCTCGAGGAGTCTCACCCAAGGAACCTTACGTATCACCTTTCTCCTTTCCCTCCCCACGCCCCCACCCCCTGCACCTAAGGTTCGACCAGCACGTTGTGATTGAGCGTCCTCGTGCATTTCCCACTGAGCCACACAGCTGTGTCTAGTCTATCTGGGAACAGAACCGAGAATCGTTTTTGACAGATGGCTATTTACATATGCCCCCACCAAGATCCCATAGAGAGGGAAAGAAAGACCAATGATTGCCCCCACGAACACAAACAATCATGCCCTGGATAAAGAAGAGGTGACGTGCCCCACGGGGCGGGCTGTGGAGCAGGGTCAGTCGGGGACCTTCCCTCTCCTAGCTGAATCTCTGACTGCCTCAAGGTCACATGACCTCAGGGAGTCTCACCCAAGGAACTTTATCTATCAC
The DNA here is from genome assembly GCF_030028045.1 of Hippopotamus amphibius kiboko. Lineage (NCBI taxonomy): Eukaryota > Metazoa > Chordata > Mammalia > Artiodactyla > Hippopotamidae > Hippopotamus > Hippopotamus amphibius. Next base: position 34,735,008 of record NC_080193.1, read on the forward strand.
TTTTTTTTTTCCACACCCTACATCAAAGGGTCAACCGGCACCTTTGCATCCTCAGGCATTTTTGACTGAGCCGGACAGCTGTGTCTAGTTTCTTCGGGGCGGGAAGCAAAGAATCATTTCTCACCGATGCCTATATACATATGCCCCCACCATCATCTCCACAGAGAGGGAAAGGAAGTATAAATATGTCCCCCACAAACACAAACAAGCATGCCCCGGATTAAGAAGATGTAAGACGCCCCCCACGCCACACACCACCTCAGCCACCCCCTCCCCCCCCCGGCCGTTTCCAAAACAGACAGCGGAAGACTGCTCAGCCCACCACCCCTCCCCCAAGAAAGAGGAAGGGAATCATGCGTTTGGAGCAATGACGATGGACTTGGGGGGAGGGGGGCTGGGGGGCTGGGGGCGGGAGGGCGTGATGCTGTGAGAAAGACGTCTGACAGAAAGACAAATACCGCACGACAGCGCTTCTATGTAGAATGCAAACCATGACAGCGATGTAGTGGATATATTCGCAACACAGGACAAACTGCTGGGTTACCAGTGGGCAGACGGAAGGCGAGGGGCGTAAGAGGCACACACTTATCAGGTGTGAGATCAGCTAAAAGAATGTCCTGTATGACACCGGGACCTAGAGCCAATACTTTCTAGGAAGCATCAAGGAAATGTAAGCTTTGAGGAATTGTCAATCACTAGACTGTACACCTTCCATAATATTGTAGAGCAAGCATCGTTTCAATGAAAGAACAAAACCAAAGAGAACACAACAAAACACCAAAAACCAAAAGGTGGTGGTGGAGGGGGTGGGGGTGGGGAGGGGGGTGGGGAGAAAACACAGAAGAGATGAATACAAAATCAAAGCTACAGGTGGGCTGGCTTTGGGACACGATCATCGACATGAAGGAAAAGGACATGTTTCCACACTCCTTGAATCCCTTGCTAGGACACTGAACGCAAGAAGTGGCTCTCCTAACCTATGGGAATTGAAGTGGGAAGCTCTCAAGAACATCTGTCAGGAAAGGAGTAGAGTGGAATTTTGCACCATTGGGAAAAGTGTGAAAGTGTTTGTTTAGCCCTTGGGCAGGAATCGTTTTGAGCAAGTGTGTTGCCAACTGGCTTGTGTTCCCCCCAGTACCTGTGCTCAGCTTCTAAACCCCCGCGTGCATCCCTTGGGGGCAGGCTAAGGCCAACGCATCCCCTTGGCCCGCAAGTCATTTCCATTCTGAGCACCTTTCTACGTGAGCCTCTCAGAGGTGTTTCTGGAGGTGTGTAAACAGACTTCCCGGAGAAAGGTGTGCATTGTTCCCGCTGGGGATTGCGAGTGACCACGCCCTCAGGCCCTAAATCCGATCAGAAGCTTGCAGCGCATTGGTGGATTTCGTGCCCCCGGGGGTTGGGATGGGGGCGGAGTGGGTGGTGAGCCATCAAAGGGCTGGTGGGACTGGCCCAGGCTGTCACTTGCAGACCGGCCGTCTCTGGGAAGGAGGCATCCCTGCTGCAGCTGGAGCTCTGAGATGGACACTCTCGACACTCTCGTGGGCCTCGTTTGCAGAGACATGGAGGCTGCTTCTCTCGACTCGGGAGGTGAGCCTCCAGCTCAGTTCCACGTCTTTCCCAAACTCCACTCTTCCCGGCCAAGTGCCGCTGCTGTGGATGCCCGCCGGGGACCCTCTCGGCAGGAGGAACCGTGCCCGCCGGCCCAGACCGTTGGGCGCTGCCAGCGTGGTGACTTGGCGCGTGTGTCAGCAGGGCTGGCTCCCGCCCAGACACGTCTCCTGAGTTGGAGGAGACCGTCTGTGGTCGGGGCTGGGCTTTGCAATATGGGGAACACCTGCTACTTGAATGCAGCCCTGCAGTGTCTGACCCACACACCACCCCTGGCCAGCTGGCTGCTGTCCCAGCAGCACTCGACGATCTGTCCAACCCAGACCTTCTGCATGCTGTGTGCTATGCAAGCCCACATCACGCGAGCCCTCCTTCATCCTGGCGAGGTGATCCGGCCCCGCCAGGACCTGCTCACTAGCTTCCACAGGCACGAGCAGGAAGATTCCCACGAGTTTCTGATGTTCACGCTGGATGCCATGCAGCAAGCGTGCTTGCGTGCCTGTGAGCTGTTGGGCTGTCCCTCCAACGACACCACCCTCATCCGTCAGATCTTTGGTGGGTCCTGGCGATCTCAGGTCCAGTGTCTCCACTGCCTTGGGGTTTCAGACACGTTCGACCCTTATCTGGACATCACCCTGGATATCACGGCAGCTCAGAGTGTGGACCAAGCTTTGAAAGAGCTGGTGAAGCCCGAGAAGCTGGACGGTGAAAATGCCTATCGTTGCAGTGTTTGTCTCCAGAAGGTGCCTGCCACCAAGAGGTTGACTCTGCACAGTGCCTCCAAGGTCCTGATCCTTGTGCTGAAACGCTTCACACAGATCGCCGGCGACAAAATGGCTCAGAAAGTGCACTATCCCCAGTGCCTCGACTTGCAACCCTACATGTCCGAGCAGACGGCAGGCCCACTGGATTATGTGCTCTATGCAGTGCTGGTGCACTCTGGGTGGAGCTGTCACCGAGGACACTACTTTTGTTATGTCCAAGCTGGCAACGGCCAGTGGTATCACATGGACGATGCCAAGGTTACCGCCTGTGACGTGACGTCTGCCCTGAGCCAAAGCGCCTATGTCCTCTTTTATGCCCAGAAGAGTGCCTTGGAAGGAGACGGTGGGCCAGTGGCACCGGGAGGGGCACCGACGTCCCTGGGGGCTGACCCCACAGGCACTGTCGTGGCCCACAGGGGACCGGAAAGAGATGCCAGCATCAGAGCTCCTGGGTCGGAGGAGCCCCTGGAGGAAACAGGCGTTCAAGCAATCAGCTTAGAGCAGTGGAGACGCCTCCAAGAACACGACCGACCTCGGCCTGAATTCAACCTCAGGAAGGTCGAGTCTGCCCTGCCTGCCGGTGCGGTCGTGATTCACCGGTCGAAATACGCAGCTGGCATGAACCCACAACTGCCTGAACCGGGGAACTACCAGCTCAACCATCCAACCAGGGACAGCCCACCTCAGGGGCCCATCAACATCAGCAACGTCCCTTGTCTCAGCGGGAGGGCCAAAACTACCAAGAAAAAGAACAAGAAGAAGCAGGGGGCTCTGGGTGCATTGCACTAGGCTCCGGTGCACATCCCTGCAGACACGCACACACACCCACGCACCAACCCACACACCCACCCGCTCACACACTTGCTGCCCAACCTACGCTCACCTAGAGGAAATCGGGTGTGCTACACGTGGGAATAATCTACCCTTGTGGAAGGACTGTTAGTCTGCAGTGTTCATGGGACGTGCTATTCACTTGGAACTTCTTACTACTGAGCTTTCAGGCGTGGCTCTCCACTGGCATGCTACTGGGGAGGGTGGGATTGATGACTGGGTCTAAGGACTGTCTCAGCACAATCCACGTCCACGGCACTGGAACAGTCCTTTGGGGATGGGGCGTCTGGTAGGTTTCCTTTGGTTTTAACCCTCCCCTCCCCACCCCCAACCCCTTCATTTGCTGCACTATTGGCTTCTTGTGAAGGACGCAGCCTGGAGGCTCCTCAGAAAGGCTCACGCCCACCCAGGTGAGGAGGAAACCTCCTGAGCCCTTCAGAGGGTCCATGACCCTCTCCTGCCTGCTGGGGTCTCCCCCTCCTGGTCCAGTCAACTGGGGATGACCCCAGCCTCCCAGGTCACCAGCCCCCACACCCCCTCCCGCTGTGCATAGCTCAGCACAGCACAGACAAATACGAATATTCCCAAGACCTGGTGCAGGATTCCATGGGAGCCGGGCAAGCAGGCTCTAAGGGTGGCTGTCAATCGGAGGCCTTGTGCAAATGCCTGAAAGGAATGACCCGGCCACCCATTCATCACTTGCCCTGGAGACTTCACAAGGATACTTCTCCAAAGACACCTGGGGCTGGATTTCATTTGAAAGGGATATGTTGGAGACTCTCCAAATGCCAACCAGGAGAAACGATGCAAACCACCCACCCCCGCAGCAACACCAGCAACAACGCCAAAACCCCAACAGCAAGAGACAGACTCGGTACATCTTCTGACAGACCCGCACAGGTGAGAGTGGGATGTCAGGTACTATGGGGACCAGTGTGACAGAGGGGTCTCCACGGTGGGGAGGAGGATCCCTGCGGCAAGTGGGAGCTTGAACACGTCCTCAATTTTCCCTCTAAAGCTGACAGCGATTGCCACTGGTTCACTGATTGCAGGTGCCTGCGAGGACCACAGTGTCTTCTGGCCACAGCACAGCAAGCGCACGAGTGAGCCAGCGGAGTGAGTGAGGGGGTGAGTGCAGGAGCTGTCCCACGAAGGGCAGAGGTGGGGCTCTGTTTCCCTAGCCCTTGGGTCGAATCGTGGGAGGGCGAACCCAGAGGACCTGGGGGGATCGTCAAAGCCCAGGATCCTTCCCCAAGACCGAAGGAAGGAACATAGACATTGGTGAGGAAGGGTTAGGGGGAGGGGGAGTGGACTGTGACCTGGAGGTGCTGTCTCTCCACCTCTGCACCAGGTGCGTGGCCATCTCCAGGCAAGGAGAGGCAACCGGAGGAGAAGCCACCAAGAGATCCGTATCCTCTGCAGGTCCACATGGAGGAAGGGGCTCGTTCTACCCTTTGAGAGTCCCTGAGTGGCATAGAACGGGGCACCTCTGGGAACGTGGGCCAAAACAACTGCATCATGCCTGGGAAAGCCTGGGACAACCCCCTGGAGTGGGCCAGTGGCTCCAGGTGAAGGAAGGGGCATTCTTGGCCGAGTTCACAGCACGTCAGTGCTCCCGCTCCCCCTCCTCCCGCCCCTCCCCCTCCCCCTCATCCCTTTATCCCCTGAAGCAAACACTGACTAACACTGGGGCCCAATCAGATTCTCCCTCGTGGGGACACAGCCTTGAGGCACATCCACTTACCATGGTTTGTCTTGTAAGTGAGGAAAGCCAAGGTGGAATGCCGAGGACCCCAATCCCCAGGGCGACTCTGCGGGAGACGCCACAGGGCCCGTGTGGGGAGGAGGGGGTGGACAGAATCGGGGAGCCCTTGCTCAGGCCTGCCCAGTGCCTCATCCCCACCCCACACCCCACGCACCGTCCCTCCACGCCCAGCCATCTTCCAGGCCAGCCCCTAGCATGGTGTTCACTCCACTGGAGAATGGATGGTGGAGATCGTGGTTCCAAAGAGCTCCCTGCCTCTAGGATGCCTTTGAGCACGTGGAGTGGAGTGAGAAGCTCCCAGGGTAGCTCCGACCTGGGTTTCAGCCTCGGGGGACCTGGAAGGGGCTCTTGGACTGAGGGTGAAACCGCGAGGGGCAGGCCGTGTCTGATGGACCAGGCTTCCCTCAGACATCCTCAGGCACCTGCACCGTGGAAGGAGCCCTGTGGAGCCCCGCGAGACAGACACCCCGACACCACCTCTGCTAATGATGGGCGTGTCTGGGCCATGGGAAATGGATCAAACGAACCTGGCACGGGACAGGGTTTGGATGCAGTCTACTTGGTAATAAACTGAGTGAAATCATTGGCATGAGTGTTTAATTCGAGAAATGAAGACCTATGAAATTCATCGCGGGGTTGGGGGGGCAGGGCTGTGTATCTCTGGAGAGGTGCCCTGTCTTGTCTGGGCGGAAGTGCACTCCAGAAACCCGGAAGTGTCGTTCTTCAACACCAATGGAAAGCTGTGTTTCTAGAAGGGGTTTTCCTTTGACTCAAGCCACCAAGAGGGACGGTATTGCATGGGTGTTTTGGTGTGTAATCACCGCTGGTCCACGGGATAGGATGATTATTCTCAGTTTCATGTCTGAAGTTCATCCCCCTGGTACCGAGGGCAAACGAGGGTGCCTGTGGCTTCTGAGAAGGGCAGTCCCTTGGATGTCCAGGGCCCCACGCTCAGGAAAGAGGGTTCTGCCAGGTCGGATGGGCCCAGTGATGGGGACGCTGGTCCCCACACTTCCCTCCAGTAGCGCTAGGAGAAAGAGCAAGCAGAGCACAGCCTATGCCTTGGTGCCAGCCAGGCCCATCTCAACCCAGGACCGCTTGCTCCCAGGGGGGTGGCCGCTGCCTCTCCGACAGATCCCACTGGGTGCTGAGCCTTCCCTCGCAAAGACAAGAAGGGAGAAGGCAGTGGGTTTGGAGCGAGGCAGTATCTGAGCACCGAAGAGCCTTCACTCCTTCCTAAAATGGGCACAGAGCATCTCCTGTGCTCTCTGAGGTGGGGTAGGGGGCACTGCATGCTGGCCACCATGCTGGGCACTGCAGTCCACGGAGCGCAGTGCATCCTCATGGAGACTTGAAGTGATCACAGTCGAGTCACACATGAGAGTGGAATGCGTACGGTTGTGGAGTTAGAGGATTTCTCAGCTGAGAATTCCTGATTCCCAGGGGGACAGCATTCCAGCAGCAGGGGAGAGAGCAGTTCATTGTATCTGGCGGCAGTTTGGTTCACTTCTCCTAAAGTGCCTGGACGTCCTGTGACATCAGACATTTGGCTTCTGTCTCCCATGTTCATCCTCAAAGGAGCATGCCACCTGAACCTTACAGAAGGTAACTCAACAACACTTCGAGCTCAGGCAAAGAAACCAAACGAACAAATGAAAAACCCTAACCTCCCCACGCCCACCCCCCCCACCCCCAACACCAGAAACAACAAAGAAATCCAGAGCAGTGAAAAATGCAGTGAACAGAGCAAACCAAGTGCACAAAATGGATTTGAAAGATTCACAGAAAAGAATCCTGCAGACCTATTGGGAGACGTCTACGGAGAGGGGGAGGCACAAGTACAAACTCTTTGCAGTATGGTATTGGAAAAATGTAAGTTGTGTGTTTGGGTGGTGTTGGCATTGGCATCAGGGTGGTTGGGGGTTAGGGGGTGGGGGTAGGGGTGGCGTGGTGAGCCTCTGTAGGAAAGGGAGGCATTCATACTATAACGTTGTACAAAGAAACCTGCCGACTAGTATTCCAATGATGCCTAAGTAGGAATGTGAAACTCAACGTTCATTTATAAAATCAAAGGTCCTCCCTGCACTGACGGAAGACCCTTCCCTAACGTCGTTGGGGACAGCGAAACCACCTGACTTGCAGCTCTGCCCCTCCTATCTGTCAGTAGGTTCTCATCCAGGTGGTCCCAGGACAGACACACTCCACTGGACCACGTGCAGCTTCGAAGGGGGCTGGGCGGGCTTGGGGGCAGGGTCCGTGGGGGAACTCTCCTCTCCTAGCTGACTCTTCCACTGCCTCAAGATCACATGACCTCGAGGAGTCTCACCCAAGGAACCTTACGTATCACCTTTCTCCTTTCCCTCCCCACGCCCCCACCCCCTGCACCTAAGGTTCGACCAGCACGTTGTGATTGAGCGTCCTCGTGCATTTCCCACTGAGCCACACAGCTGTGTCTAGTCTATCTGGGAACAGAACTGAGAATCGTTTTTGACAGATGGCTATTTACATATGCCCCCACCAAGATCCCATAGAGAGGGAAAGAAAGACCAATGATTGCCCCCACGAACACAAACAATCATGCCCTGGATAAAGAAGAGGTGACGTGCCCCACGGGGCGGGCTGTGGAGCAGGGTCAGTCGGGGACCTTCCCTCTCCTAGCTGAATCTCTGACTGCCTCAAGGTCACATGACCTCAGGGAGTCTCACCCAAGGAACTTTATCTATCACTTTTTTTTTTCCACACCCTACATCAAAGGGTCAACCGGCACCTTTGCATCCTCAGGCATTTTTGACTGAGCCGGACAGCTGTGTCTAGTTTCTTCGGGGCGGGAAGCAAAGAATCATTTCTCACCGATGCCTATATACATATGCCCCCACCATCATCTCCACAGAGAGGGAAAGGAAGTATAAATATGTCCCCCACAAACACAAACAAGCATGCCCCGGATTAAGAAGATGTAAGACGCCCCCCACGCCACACACCACCTCAGCCACCCCCTCCCCCCCCCGGCCGTTTCCAAAACAGACAGCGGAAGACTGCTCAGCCCACCACCCCTCCCCCAAGAAAGAGGAAGGGAATCATGCGTTTGGAGCAATGACGATGGACTTGGGGGGAGGGGGGCTGGGGGGCTGGGGGCGGGAGGGCGTGATGCTGTGAGAAAGACGTCTGACAGAAAGACAAATACCGCACGACAGCGCTTCTATGTAGAATGCAAACCATGACAGCGATGTAGTGGATATATTCGCAACACAGGACAAACTGCTGGGTTACCAGTGGGCAGACGGAAGGCGAGGGGCGTAAGAGGCACACACTTATCAGGTGTGAGATCAGCTAAAAGAATGTCCTGTATGACACCGGGACCTAGAGCCAATACTTTCTAGGAAGCATCAAGGAAATGTAAGCTTTGAGGAATTGTCAATCACTAGACTGTACACCTTCCATAATATTGTAGAGCAAGCATCGTTTCAATGAAAGAACAAAACCAAAGAGAACACAACAAAACACCAAAAACCAAAAGGTGGTGGTGGAGGGGGTGGGGGTGGGGAGGGGGGTGGGGAGAAAACACAGAAGAGATGAATACAAAATCAAAGCTACAGGTGGGCTGGCTTTGGGACACGATCATCGACATGAAGGAAAAGGACATGTTTCCACACTCCTTGAATCCCTTGCTAGGACACTGAACGCAAGAAGTGGCTCTCCTAACCTATGGGAATTGAAGTGGGAAGCTCTCAAGAACATCTGTCAGGAAAGGAGTAGAGTGGAATTTTGCACCATTGGGAAAAGTGTGAAAGTGTTTGTTTAGCCCTTGGGCAGGAATCGTTTTGAGCAAGTGTGTTGCCAACTGGCTTGTGTTCCCCCCAGTACCTGTGCTCAGCTTCTAAACCCCCGCGTGCATCCCTTGGGGGCAGGCTAAGGCCAACGCATCCCCTTGGCCCGCAAGTCATTTCCATTCTGAGCACCTTTCTACGTGAGCCTCTCAGAGGTGTTTCTGGAGGTGTGTAAACAGACTTCCCGGAGAAAGGTGTGCATTGTTCCCGCTGGGGATTGCGAGTGACCACGCCCTCAGGCCCTAAATCCGATCAGAAGCTTGCAGCGCATTGGTGGATTTCGTGCCCCCGGGGGTTGGGATGGGGGCGGAGTGGGTGGTGAGCCATCAAAGGGCTGGTGGGACTGGCCCAGGCTGTCACTTGCAGACCGGCCGTCTCTGGGAAGGAGGCATCCCTGCTGCAGCTGGAGCTCTGAGATGGACACTCTCGACACTCTCGTGGGCCTCGTTTGCAGAGACATGGAGGCTGCTTCTCTCGACTCGGGAGGTGAGCCTCCAGCTCAGTTCCACGTCTTTCCCAAACTCCACTCTTCCCGGCCAAGTGCCGCTGCTGTGGATGCCCGCCGGGGACCCTCTCGGCAGGAGGAACCGTGCCCGCCGGCCCAGACCGTTGGGCGCTGCCAGCGTGGTGACTTGGCACGTGTGTCAGCAGGGCTGGCTCCCGCCCAGACACGTCTCCTGAGTTGGAGGAGACCGTCTGTGGTCGGGGCTGGGCTTTGCAATATGGGGAACACCTGCTACTTGAATGCAGCCCTGCAGTGTCTGACCCACACACCACCCCTGGCCAGCTGGCTGCTGTCCCAGCAGCACTCGACGATCTGTCCAACCCAGACCTTCTGCATGCTGTGTGCTATGCAAGCCCACATCACGCGAGCCCTCCTTCATCCTGGCGAGGTGATCCGGCCCCGCCAGGACCTGCTCACTAGCTTCCACAGGCACGAGCAGGAAGATTCCCACGAGTTTCTGATGTTCACGCTGGATGCCATGCAGCAAGCGTGCTTGCGTGCCTGTGAGCTGTTGGGCTGTCCCTCCAACGACACCACCCTCATCCGTCAGATCTTTGGTGGGTCCTGGTGATCTCAGGTCCAGTGTCTCCACTGCCTTGGGGTTTCAGACACGTTCGACCCTTATCTGGACATCACCCTGGATATCACGGCAGCTCAGAGTGTGGACCAAGCTTTGAAAGAGCTGGTGAAGCCCGAGAAGCTGGACGGTGAAAATGCCTATCGTTGCAGTGTTTGTCTCCAGAAGGTGCCTGCCACCAAGAGGTTGACTCTGCACAGTGCCTCCAAGGTCCTGATCCTTGTGCTGAAACGCTTCACACAGATCGCCGGAGACAAAATGGCTCAGAAAGTGCACTATCCCCAGTGCCTCGACTTGCAACCCTACATGTCCGAGCAGACGGCAGGCCCACTGGATTATGTGCTCTATGCAGTGCTGGTGCACTCTGGGTGGAGCTGTCACCGAGGACACTACTTTTGTTATGTCCAAGCTGGCAACGGCCAGTGGTATCACATGGACGATGCCAAGGTTACCGCCTGTGACGTGACGTCTGCCCTGAGCCAAAGCGCCTATGTCCTCTTTTATGCCCAGAAGAGTGCCTTGGAAGGAGACGGTGGGCCAGTGGCACCGGGAGGGGCACCGACGTCCCTGGGGGCTGACCCCACAGGCACTGTCGTGGCCCACAGGGGACCGGAAAGAGATGCCAGCATCAGAGCTCCTGGGTCGGAGGAGCCCCTGGAGGAAACAGGCGTTCAAGCAATCAGCTTAGAGCAGTGGAGACGCCTCCAAGAACACGACCGACCTCGGCCTGAATTCAACCTCAGGAAGGTCGAGTCTGCCCTGCCTGCCGGTGCGGTCGTGATTCACCGGTCGAAATACGCAGCTGGCATGAACCCACAACTGCCTGAACCGGGGAACTACCAGCTCAACCATCCAACCAGGGACAGCCCACCTCAGGGGCCCATCAACATCAGCAACGTCCCTTGTCTCAGCGGGAGGGCCAAAACTACCAAGAAAAAGAACAAGAAGAAGCAGGGGGCTCTGGGTGCATTGCACTAGGCTCCGGTGCACATCCCTGCAGACACGCACACACACCCACGCACCAACCCACACACCCACCCGCTCACACACTTGCTGCCCAACCTACGCTCACCTAGAGGAAATCGGGTGTGCTACACGTGGGAATAATCTACCCTTGTGGAAGGACTGTTAGTCTGCAGTGTTCATGGGACGTGCTATTCACTTGGAACTTCTTACTACTGAGCTTTCAGGCGTGGCTCTCCACTGGCATGCTACTGGGGAGGGTGGGATTGATGACTGGGTCTAAGGACTGTCTCAGCACAATCCACGTCCACGGCACTGGAACAGTCCTTTGGGGATGGGGCGTCTGGTAGGTTTCCTTTGGTTTTAACCCTCCCCTCCCCACCCCCAACCCCTTCATTTGCTGCACTATTGGCTTCTTGTGAAGGACGCAGCCTGGAGGCTCCTCAGAAAGGCTCACGCCCACCCAGGTGAGGAGGAAACCTCCTGAGCCCTTCAGAGGGTCCATGACCCTCTCCTGCCTGCTGGGGTCTCCCCCTCCTGGTCCAGTCAACTGGGGATGACCCCAGCCTCCCAGGTCACCAGCCCCCACACCCCATCCCGCTGCGCATAGCTCAGCACAGCACAGACAAATACGAATATTCCCAAGACCTGGTGCAGGATTCCATGGGAGCCGGGCAAGCAGGCTCTAAGGGTGGCTGTCAATCGGAGGCCTTGTGCAAATGCCTGAAAGGAATGACCCGGCCACCCATTCATCACTTGCCCTGGAGACTTCACAAGGATACTTCTCCAAAGACACCTGGGGCTGGATTTCATTTGAAAGGGATATGTTGGAGACTCTCCAAATGCCAACCAGGAGAAACGATGCAAACCACCCACCCCCGCAGCAACACCAGCAACAACGCCAAAACCCCAACAGCAAGAGACAGACTCGGTACATCTTCTGACAGACCCGCACAGGTGAGAGTGGGATGTCAGGTACTATGGGGACCAGTGTGACAGAGGGGTCTCCACGGTGGGGAGGAGGATCCCTGCGGCAAGTGGGAGCTTGAACACGTCCTCAATTTTCCCTCTAAAGCTGACAGCGATTGCCACTGGTTCACTGATTGCAGGTGCCTGCGAGGACCACAGTGTCTTCTGGCCACAGCACAGCAAGCGCACGAGTGAGCCAGTGGAGCGAGTGAGGGGGTGAGTGCAGGAGCTGTCCCACGAAGGGCAGAGGTGGGGCTCTGTTTCCCTAGCCCTTGGGTCGAATCGTGGGAGGGTGAACCCAGAGGACCTGGGGGGATCGTCAAAGCCCAGGATCCTTCCCCAAAACCGAAGGAAGGAACATAGACATTGGTGAGGAAGGGTTAGGGGGAGGGGGAGTGGACTGTGACCTGGAGGTGCTGTCTCTCCACCTCTGCACCAGGTGCGTGGCCATCTCCAGGCAAGGAGAGGCAACCGGAGGAGAAGCCACCAAGAGATCCGTATCCTGTGCAGGTCCACATGGAGGAAGGGGCTCGTTCTACCCTTTGAGAGTCCCTGAGCGGCATAGAACGGGGCACCTCTGGGAACGTGGGCCAAAACAACTGCATCATGCCTGGGAAAGCCTGGGACAACCCCCTGGAGTGGGCCAGTGGCTCCAGGTGAAGGAAGGGGCATTCTTGGCCGAGTTCACAGCACGTCAGTGCTCCCGCTCCCCCTCCTCCCGCCCCTCCCCCTCCCCCTCATCCCTTTATCCCCTGAAGCAAACACTGACTAACACTGGGGCCCAATCAGATTCTCCCTCGTGGGGACACAGCCTTGAGGCACATCCACTTACCATGGTTTGTCTTGTAAGTGAGGAAAGCCAAGGTGGAATGCCGAGGACCCCAATCCCCAGGGCGACTCTGCGGGAGACGCCACAGGGCCCGTGTGGGGAGGAGGGGGTGGACAGAATCGGGGAGCCCTTGCTCAGGCCTGCCCAGTGCCTCATCCCCACCCCACACCCCACGCACCGTCCCTCCACGCCCAGCCATCTTCCAGGCCAGCCCCTGGCATGGTGTTCACTCCACTGGAGAATGGATGGTGGAGATCGTGGTTCCAAAGAGCTCCCTGCCTCTAGGATGCCTTTGAGCACGTGGAGTGGAGTGAGAAGCTCCCAGGGTAGCTCCGACCTGGGTTTCAGCCTCAGGGGACCTGGAAGGGGCTCTTGGACTGAGGGTGAAACCGCGAGGGGCAGGCCGTGTCTGACGGACCAGGCTTCCCTCAGACATCCTCAGGCACCTGCACCGTGGAAGGAGCCCTGTGGAGCCCCGCGAGACAGACACCCCGACACCACCTCTGCTAATGATGGGCGTGTCTGGGCCATGGGAAATGGATCAAACGAACCTGGCACGGGACAGGGTTTGGATGCAGTCTACTTGGTAATAAACTGAGTGAAATCATTGGCATGAGTGTTTAATTCGAGAAATGAAGACCTATGAAATTCATCGCGGGGTTGGGGGGGCAGGGCTGTGTATCTCTGGAGAGGTGCCCTGTCTTGTCTGGGCGGAAGTGCACTCCAGAAACCCGGAAGTGTCGTTCTTCAACACCAATGGAAAGCTGTGTTTCTAGAAGGGGTTTTCCTTTGACTCAAGCCACCAAGAGGGACGGTATTGCATGGGTGTTTTGGTGTGTAATCACCGCTGGTCCACGGGATAGGATGATTATTCTCAGTTTCATGTCTGAAGTTCATCCCCCTGGTACCGAGGGCAAACGAGGGTGCCTGTGGCTTCTGAGAAGGGCAGTCCCTTGGATGTCCAGGGCCCCACGCTCAGGAAAGAGGGTTCTGCCAGGTCGGATGGGCCCAGTGATGGGGACGCTGGTCCCCACACTTCCCTCCAGTAGCGCTAGGAGAAAGAGCAAGCAGAGCACAGCCTATGCCTTGGTGCCAGCCAGGCCCATCTCAACCCAGGACCGCTTGCTCCCAGGGGGGTGGCCGCTGCATCTCCGACAGATCCCACTGGGTGCTGAGCCTTCCCTCGCAAAGACAAGAAGGGAGAAGGCAGTGGGTTTAGAGCGAGGCAGTATCTGAGCACCGAAGAGCCTTCACTCCTTCCTAAAATGGGCACAGAGCATCTCCTGTGCTCTCTGAGGTGGGGTAGGGGGCACTGCATGCTGGCCACCATGCTGGGCACTGCAGTCCACGGAGCGCAGTGCATCCTCATGGAGACTTGAAGTGATCACAGTCGAGTCACACATGAGAGTGGAATGCGTACGGTTGTGGAGTTAGAGGATTTCTCAGCTGAGAATTCCTGATTCCCAGGGGGACAGCATTCCAGCAGCAGGGGAGAGAGCAGTTCATTGTATCTGGCGGCAGTTTGGTTCACTTCTCCTAAAGTGCCTGGACGTCCTGTGACATCAGACATTTGGCTTCTGTCTCCCATGTTCATCCTCAAAGGAGCATGCCACCTGAACCTTACAGAAGGTAACTCAACAACACTTCGAGCTCAGGCAAAGAAACCAAACGAACAAATGAAAAACCCTAACCTCCCCACGCCCACCCCCCCCACCCCCAACACCAGAAACAACAAAGAAATCCAGAGCAGTGAAAAATGCAGTGAACAGAGCAAACCAAGTGCACAAAATGGATTTGAAAGATTCACAGAAAAGAATCCTGCAGACCTATTGGGAGACGTCTACGGAGAGGGGGAGGCACAAGTACAAACTCTTTGCAGTATGGTATTGGAAAAATGTAAGTTGTGTGTTTGGGTGGTGTTGGCATTGGCATCAGGGTGGTTGGGGGTTAGGGGGTGGGGGTAGGGGTGGCGTGGTGAGCCTCTGTAGGAAAGGGAGGCATTCATACTATAACGTTGTACAAAGAAACCTGCCGACTAGTATTCCAATGATGCCTAAGTAGGAATGTGAAACTCAACGTTCATTTATAAAATCAAAGGTCCTCCCTGCACTGACGGAAGACCCTTCCCTAACGTCGTTGGGGACAGCGAAACCACCTGACTTGCAGCTCTGCCCCTCCTATCTGTCAGTAGGTTCTCATCCAGGTGGTCCCAGGACAGACACACTCCACTGGACCACGTGCAGCTTCGAAGGGGGCTGGGCGGGCTTGGGGGCAGGGTCCGTGGGGGAACTCTCCTCTCCTAGCTGACTCTTCCACTGCCTCAAGATCACATGACCTCGAGGAGTCTCACCCAAGGAACCTTACGTATCACCTTTCTCCTTTCCCTCCCCACGCCCCCACCCCCTGCACCTAAGGTTCGACCAGCACGTTGTGATTGAGCGTCCTCGTGCATTTCCCACTGAGCCACACAGCTGTGTCTAGTCTATCTGGGAACAGAACCGAGAATCGTTTTTGACAGATGGCTATTTACATATGCCCCCACCAAGATCCCATAGAGAGGGAAAGAAAGACCAATGATTGCCCCCACGAACACAAACAATCATGCCCTGGATAAAGAAGAGGTGACGTGCCCCACGGGGCGGGCTGTGGAGCAGGGTCAGTCGGGGACCTTCCCTCTCCTAGCTGAATCTCTGACTGCCTCAAGGTCACATGACCTCAGGGAGTCTCACCCAAGGAACTTTATCTATCACTTTTTTTTTTCCACACCCTACATCAAAGGGTCAACCGGCACCTTTGCATCCTCAGGCATTTTTGACTGAGCCGGACAGCTGTGTCTAGTTTCTTCGGGGCGGGAAGCAAAGAATCATTTCTCACCGATGCCTATATACATATGCCCCCACCATCATCTCCACAGAGAGGGAAAGGAAGTATAAATATGTCCCCCACAAACACAAACAAGCATGCCCCGGATTAAGAAGATGTAAGACGCC